>NC_060142.1:673127060-673446099 GCF_021461385.2 Schistocerca piceifrons | reverse complement strand
GAAAAAGGTTGTTGGAAACCAAGAATCGTACTTTAAGAGTTATGAAGTGTGTGTATATGCGTGAATGTATCACAATGCTGTCTAAAATTTTTTGGACACTGTTATATTTATAGGATTTTGTTTCTACAGATTTGTAACCCAAATTATTGACCTGTGAAATATTTTTATATGAGACTGTCACTGTGGCGGAAACTGCCGTCATAAATATTTCAGCAAGAAAGATAAGTGACCTTGGCGTAATGCGTTTTGGGCGCCCAGCTGAGAGGTAGACGTCTGACAAAAGAAAGCCATTAGGTGAAGAGGAAAAAAAAAAAAAAAAAAAAAAAAAAAAAAAAAAAAAAAAAAAAAAAGGGCCATTATCTCGCTATTGACATTCCTTTGTAGAAAGCATCGCAAATACGACACGCTCGAACTTGAAAACATATGATTACACTGTGGAGCTCTTAATTTATGATATTTACTGAAATGAAATGATGAGAAACATTTTACATCCATTGTCTTTCTAGTTGAAAGATTGCTCATTTTGTTTAATATCTAGTTACTAGCAGCACTGCAGCATTGGTTAAAATAAAATTTTATAGATGTACTAATATAAATATTTTCTGTCTACAGATTGAGTAAATAATAATTTTTTTTAAAAAAAATGAGGGAGCACAAAAAAGACATTTACCTTCACAGGAACTGCATTCATAATTTTCTTTTCAAGTACTTGGTAATTTCTTTTGTAAAAATAGTTGTGGTGCACCACTTTAATGATATAGATATTAAGATGTGAATAAACATTTTCCTTATCTGCATTGTTGTCTTTAGTGTAATATTTTTTCTGCTTGATCTTTGCCATGTTTAGGTATTAGTTATAGCATTTGCTGCTGCTGTTTGCCAGGCATAATGTTACTGAATTTGACTTTGTATTACTCTGTTAAGCCATTGTACTACTGATTTATTTTTCTTGTTTGCTGCTCATTGCCTTATATTAATTGTAATATTGTTGCTTGCTTTGCGAATTTGAATATTTTGTCATTGGTGTTTGTGTTAATTGTTTTGTGCTGCTGCATTGCCTCGTCCCTTAGTTTAGCATCTGAGCTCAGTAGATTTAAGTTAGCTTAAAATGGGGTAGGCTATATAAGAGAACGAGTTGTGATGAATTGGAAGAAATGCATTGAGAAGCTATAAGAAACAGATTTGGCAAAAATGAGTATTGTGCACTGAGAAATAATTATTTTGAAAGAAATATGAATAGAATACAGGAAGGAGGTATAGATAGGACTTTTTGGGAACAATGATGAATGAAGGGAGATCTCCAAGAAGTAAAGAAAGTTTTGTTTGCAAAATACTGCAGTAAAACAAACCCTGTCCTTTCCTTGTGTTATCCCACTAAGTGTTTGTGTACCCTTGTGTATTTGTCTTTTTCCTGTCTTTATGTGTCTAGCTAATAAGATTTACGTTGTAGAATTCTCTGATAATATGCTATTTACTTTGTAAAGATGCTTAGACATTATTTATTCTGTTCTGTTTTAATGTTCATGTGTGAAGTTGATGTTTCAAAAGTTGTTCTGATCTTTTATGTGTGTACTTACGTCATAATTCCTGTAACACTGATGTATATGTTATTTTGATTCTTTTGTAAAGCCCGTATTACTACAAATGTTATCTGTATTGTTATGTTCTTTAATGATGTATTTTGTATCTTTGTTATTGTATTCTTATGTTATAAAATTGTAATTGACACCAGTTCATCAAATTATTAACTTGTAAGTTCCATTTCACTGCACACGTTTCTGTTGGTCATGGTATATGGACAATATGTGAGTGTTTGCACAAGTGTTAATAATTCAGCAAGGGACTGGATAACAGCATTGCTGGTTCTAAGGACAATTAAAAAACTTGGTGAGTGCACAAGTGGTGGTTTATGGACTTGCTATATTGTCCGCAAGAGTCTTCGATGGTGATTGTGTACCTGCATAGTTGCAACAGATGGCTGCTGGCCGTCTCTACAAGGACTACAGTGGGTCTACACCTTTGCTGACTCACCAGTACCATTATTTCTACCAGGACTGCAGTGGGTCTTCACCTCTGGTGGCCCACCAATACCACAATCTCTACCAGGACTACAGTGGGTCTGCACCTCTGGTGGCCCACCAATACCATACTGTCTACCAAGACTATACTGGGTCTGCTCTGTGATGACCTACCTACCAATATTCTTCAAAACGTCGAATGACTCTGCTGTGGGTTTCCTCTGTTGTAGCCCATTACCTGTCTGCATGTCAAGAGTCAGCACTGTCTTTTCGTTGGAAGGACAACACTACTTCTTGAAGACTGCATGGAAATCCACTACTTCCGTCTGCATTGTCTTTTACTGTTCAGACTGTGAGAAAAGAAACTGCAGTTTTACTGTGATGAATGATCAGGACTGTCTTTATGGACTGTGAAAAAATTTTAGCTTTTGACCAACATTGTATCAATAAATGTGTGCATTTGATATCTCTGTTATTGTAATTATCAAAATTTTTTTCAAATCTGTATTGGCCACTGCCCAAAACAATTTGTAAAATTGTTTGTGGGGAGCATGGGGGCTATGTAAGTAGGCTGTTTAGGTTTTTTTATTGGTAACGCCACCTCTGTATAAAAATCACTGGGTGTGCTGTGTGCAGTCTGTGGCTAGTTTGCATTGTTGTCTGCCATTGTAGTGTTGGGCAGCGGCAGCTGGATGCGAACAGCGCGTAGCGTTGCGCAGTTGGAGGTGAGCCGCCAGCAGTGGTGGATGTGGAGAGAGAAATGGCGGAGTTTTGATATTTGTAAAAATTGATGTTATGAACTCCTATATATATATTATGACTTTTGATGATATTAAGGTAAATACATTGTTTGTTCTCTATTAAAATCTTTCATTTCCTGACTATGCCTATCAGTAGTTAGTGCCTTCCGTAGTTTGAATCTTTTATTTAGCTGGCAGTAGTGGCGCTCGCTGTATTGCAGTTGTTCGAGTAACGAAGATTTTTGTGAGGTAAGTGATTTGTGAAACGTATAGGTTAATATTAGACAGGGCCATTCTTTTGTAGGGATTATTGAAAGTCAGATTGCGTTGCGCTAAAAAATATTGTGTGTCAGTTAAAGCACAGTCATGTATAATTGTTCAAAGGGGTCGTTTCAATATATGGTCTTTCGCCGTCCACATGTCTGGTCTTTTGCTCCGAACTGCGTCACGGAGTCGCCGTGGAACATCTTGATAGTACTCCTTTGTCACTGTTTGTCCTTCCGGTGCGTATTCGTGATGCACAATTCCACGGACATCAAAGAAGATAGCCAGCATTCGCTTGATTTAGCTTTGCACCTGCCGCTCTTCCTTCAGCCTTGGAGACTCTCGTGATCATTCCATTGCGATAACCGTGTTTTTGTTTCTGGTTTGGTTTGGTTGTTTGGGGAAGGAGACCAGACAGCGTGGTCATAGGTCTCATCGGATTAGGGAAGGAAGTCGGCCGTGCCCTTTCAGAGGAACCATCCCGGCATTTGCCTGGAATGATTTAGGGAAATCACGGAAAACCTAAATCAGGATGGCCGGACGCGGGATTGAACCGTCGTCCTCCCGAATGCGAGCTTTGTTTCTGGGTCGTACCCGTATTCCCATTACTCTCCAGGTATCACGGTGTTCAGAAACCCAGGATCTGTGTTGGTGGTGTCCAGAAAGTCCTGTGCAACGTCAAAACGGAGGTCTTTTTGTTTCGGTGAATACAACTTGGGCACGAATTTCACAGCCACTCGGTACATGTTCAAATCATGAAGCAAATTTGCATGTGCAGAATCTTTACTTACTCCAATCTCTTAGGCAATCTCCCGCATGGTCAAACGACGATCTGTCATCACTAAATTTTGCACCCTCTCAACAACAGCTGCACTCCGAGCAGTTTGGGGCCTTACAGAATGCTGTTCGCTCTCCGCTGATGTGCGGCCATTTTTGAATCGGTTGAACCACTCCTTAATTTGTGTTAGACCCATAGAATCTTCTCCAAACACCTGCTGAAGCTTACGAATTGTTTCGCTTTGAGAATCACCAAGCTTTTGACAAAATTTGATGCAGTATCTTTGCTCAACACCTTCAGCCATCTTGAGAGAATCGGTAATCCGACGACCAAGTTGTGTAGCAAATCACTCAGCGACCGACAGGCAGCGACTGACGAGCTGGAAGCCAGGGACAAAATTCACGCATTTGCACAAAGATCCCTTCCTTTACAGTGTACAGTGGCGCTACGCTATCGTCTCTATTTTGCGTGGGAAAATCAAAGGTCGACTAATTTATAAGACAGCTATATACATAATGTTTATTTTTTCTGAATAAGTAGCTTACTATGTATGCATGAATATATAAGCCCCGTTTGCTGGGAAAAATTATAGACAAGTTATATATCCAGGGTGTTACAAAAAGGTACGGCCAAACTTTCAGGAAACATTCCTCACACACAAATAAAGAAAATATGTTATGTGGACATGTGTCCGGAAACGCTTAATTTCCAAGTTAGAGTTCATTTTAGTTTCGTCAGTATGTACTGTACTTCCTCGATTCAATGGAGCACGTTATCATGATTTCATACGGGATACTCTACCTGTGCTGCTAGAACATGTGCCTTTACAAGTACGACACTGTGGTTCATGCACGATGGAGCTCCTGCACATGTCAGTCGAGGTGTTCGTACGCTTCTCAACAACAGATTCATTGACCCATGGCTTGGTAGAGGCGGACCAATTCCATGGCCTCCACGCTCTCCTGACCTCAACCATCGTGACTTTGATTTATGGGGGCATTTGAAAGCTCTTGTCTACGCAACCCCGGTACCAAATGTAGAGACTCTTCGTGCTCGTATTGTGGACGGCTGTGATACAATACGCCATTCTCCAGGGCTGCATCAGCGCATCAGGGATTCCATGCGACGGAGGGTGTATGCATGTATCCTCGCTAACGAAGAACATTTTGATCATTTCCTGTAACAAAGGGTTTGAAGTCACGCTGGTACGCTCTGTTGCTGTGTGCTTCCATTCCATGATTAATGTGATTTGAAGAGAAGTAATAAAATGAGCTCTAACATGGAAAGTAAGCGATTCTGGACACATGTCCACATAACATATTTTCTTTCTTTGTGTGTGAGGAATGTCTCCTGAAAGTTTGGCCGTACCTTTTTGTAACACCTTGTATAGGGTGGTCCATTGATCGTGACCGGGCCAAATATCTCACGAAATAAGCGTCAAATGAGAAAACTACAAAGGACAAAACTTGTCTAGCTTGAAGGGGGAAACCAGATGTCGCTATGGTGGCCCGCTAGATGGTGCTGCCACAGGTGAAACGGACAATAACTGCGTATTTTTTTAAATAGGTACCCCCATTTTTTATTACATATTCGAGTATTACGTGAAGAAATATGAATGTTTTAGTTGGACTACCTTTTTTCGCTTTGTGATAGATGGCGCTGTAATAGTCACAAACATATGGCTCAAATTTTAGACGAACAGTTGGTAACAGGTAGGTTTTTTAAAGTAAAATACAGAACATAGGTACGTTTGAACATTTTATTTTGGTTGTTCCAAAGTGATACACGTACCTTTGTGAAATTATCACTTCTGAGAACGCATGCTGTTACAGCGTGATTACCTGTAAATACCACATTAATGCAATAAATGCTCAAAATGATGTCTGTCAACCTGAACGCATTTGGCAATAAGTGTAACGACATTCCCCTCAACAGCGTGTAGTTCGCCTTCCATAATGTTCGCATATGCGTTGACAATGCGCTGACGCATATTGTCAGGCATTGTCGGTGGATCACGGTAGCAAATATTCTTCAATTTTCCCCACAGAAAGAAATCCGGGGACTTCAGATCCGATGGACGTGCAGGCCATGGTATGGTGCTTCGACGACCAATCCACCTGTCATGAAATATGCTATTCAATACCGCTTCAACCGCACGCGAGCTATGTGCCGGACATCCATCATGTTGGAAGTACATCGTCGTTCTGTCATGCAGTGAAACATCTTGTAGTAACATCGGTAGAACATTTACGTAGGAAATCAGCATTCATTGCACCACTTAGATTGCCAACCCCCCCCCCCCCCCACACCCAATGAACCATGGACCTTGCCGTTGGTGGGGAGGCTTGCGTGCCTCAGCGATACAGATAGCCGTACCGTAGGTGCAACCACAAACAACGGAGGGCTATCTGTTGAGAGGCCAGACAAACGTGTGGTTCCTGAAGAGGGGCAGCAGCCTTTTCAGTAGTTGCAAGGGCAACAGTCTGGATGATTGACTGATCTGGCCTTGTAACAATAACCAAAACGGCCTTGTTGTGCTGGTACTGCGAATGGCTGAAAGCAAGGGGAAACTACAGCCGTAATTTTTCCCGAGGGCATGCAGCTTTACTGTATGATTAAATGATGATGGCGTCCTCTTGGGTAAAATATTTCGGAGGTAAAATAGTCCATTCGGATCTCCAGGCGGGGACTACTCAAGAGGATGTCGTTATCAGGAGAAAGAAAACTGGCGTTCTACGGATCGGAGCGTGGAATGTCAGATCCCTTAATCGGGCAGGTAGATTAGAAAATTTAAAAAGGGAAATGGATAGGTTGAAGTTAAATATAGTGGGAATTAGTGAAGTTCGGTGGCAGGAGGAACAAGACTTCTGGTCAGGTGACTACAGGGTTATAAACACAAAATCAAATAGGGGTAATGCAGGAGTAGGTTTAATAATGAATAGGAAAATAGGAATGCGGGTAAGGTACTACAAACAGCATAGTGAACGCATTATTGTGGCCAAGATAGATACGAAGCCCACACCTACTACAGTAGTACAAGTTTATATGCCAACTAGCTCTGCAGATGACGAAGAAATTAAAGAAATGTATGATGAAATAAAAGAAATTATAGAGATTGTGAAGGGAGAAAAAATTTAATAGTCATGGGTGACTGGAATTCGAGTGTAGGAAAAGGGAGAGAAGGAAACATTGTGGGTGAATATGGATTGGGGGGAAGAAATGAAAGAGGAAGCCGCCAGGTAGAATTTTGCACAGAGCACAACATAATCGTAGCTAACACTTGGTTTAAGAATCATGAAAGAAGGTTGTATACATGGAAGAACCCTGGAGATACTAAAAGGTATCAGATAGATTATATAATGGTAAGACAGAGATTTAGGAACCAGGTTTTAAATTGTAAGACATTTCCAGGGGCACATGTGGACTCTGACCACAATCTATTGGTTATGAACTGTAGAGTAAAACTGAAGAAACTGCAAAAAGGTGGGAATTTAAGGAGATGGGACCTAGATAAACTGAAAGAACCAGAGGTTGTACAGAGTTTCAGGGAGAGCATAAGGGAACAATTGACAGGAATGGGGGAAAGAAATACAGTAGAACAAGAATGGGTAGCTTTGAGGGATGAAGTAGCGAAGGCAGCAGAGGATCAAGTAGGTAAAAAGACGAGGGCTAGTAGAAATCCTTGGGTAACAGAAGAAATATTGAATTTAATTGATGAAAGGAGAAAATATAAAAATGCGGTAAATGAAGCAGGCAAGAAGGAATACAAACGTCTCAAAAATGAGATCGACAGGAAGTGCAAAATGGCTAAGCAGGGATGGATAGAGGACAAATGTAAGGATGTAGAGGCCTATCTCACTAGGGGTAAGATAGATACTGCCTACAGGAAAATTAAAGAGACCTTTGGAGATAAGAGAAAGACTTGTATGAATATCAAGAGCTCAGATGGAAACCCAGTTCTAAGCAAAGAAGGGAAAGCAGAAAGGTGGAAGGAGTATGTAGAGGGTCTATACAAGGGCGATGTACTTGAGGACAATATTATGGAAATGGAAGAGGATGTAGATGAAGATGAAATAGGAGATATGATACTGCGTGAAGAGTTTGAAAGAGCACTGAAAGACCTGAGTCGAAACAAGGCCCCCAGAGTAGACAACATTCCATTGGAACTACTGACGGCCTTAGGAGAGCCATTCCTGACAAAACTCTACCATCTGGTGAGCAAGATGTGTGAAACAGGCGAAATACCCTCAGACTTCAAGAAGAATATAATAATTCCAATCCCAAAGAAAGCAGGTGTTGACAGATGTGAAAATTACCGAACTATCAGCTTAATAAGTCACAGCTGCAAAATACTAACACGAATTCTTTACAGACGAATGGAAAAACTAGTAGAAGCCAACCTCGGGGAAGATCAGTTTGGATTCCGTAGAAACACTGGAACACGTGAGGCAATACTGACCTTACGACTTATCTTAGAAGAAAGATTAAGGAAAGGCAAACCTACGTTTCTAGCATTTGTAGACTTAGAGAAAGCTTTTGACAATGTTGACTGGAATACTCTCTTTCAAATTCTAAAGGTGGCAGGGGTAAAATACAGGGAGCGAAAGGCTATTTACAATTTGTACAGAAACCAGATGGCAGTTATAAGAGTCGAGGGACATGAAAGGGAAGCAGTGGTTGGGAAGGGAGTAAGACAGGGTTGTAGCCTCTCCCCGATGTTGTTCAATCTGTATATTGAGCAAGCAGTAAAGGAAACAAAAGAAAAATTCGGAGTAGGTATTAAAATTCATGGAGAAGAAATAAAAACTTTGAGGTTCGCCGATGACATTGTAATTCTGTCAGAGACAGCAAAGGACTTGGAAGAGCAGTTGAATGGAATGGACAGTGTCTTGAAAGGAGGATATAAGATGAACATCAACAAAAGCAAAACAAGGATAATGGAATGTAGTCTAATTAAGTCGGGGGATGCTGAGGGAATTAGATTAGGAAATGAGGCACTTAAAGTAGTAAAGGAGTTTTGCTATTTGGGGAGCAAAATAACTGATGATGGTCGAAGTAGAGAGGATATAAAATGTAGGCTGGCAATGGCAAGGAAAGCGTTTCTGAAGAAGAGAAATTTGTTAACGTCCAGTATTGATTTAAGTGTCAGGAAGTCATTTCTGAAAGTATTCGTATGGAGTGTAGCCATGTATGGAAGTGAAACATGGACGATAACTAGTTTGGACAAGAAGAGAATAGAAGCTTTCGAAATGTGGTGCTACAGAAGAATGCTGAAGATTAGATGGGTAGATCACATAACTAATGAGGAAGTATTGAATAGGATTGGGGAGAAGAGAAGTTTGTGGCACAACCTGACCAGAAGAAGGGATCGGTTGGTAGGACATGTTCTGAGGCATCAAGGGATCACCAATTTAGTATTGGAGGGCAGCGTGGAGGGTACAAATCGTAGAGGGAGACCAAGAGATGAATACACTAAGCAGATTCAGAAGGATGTAGGTTGCAGTAGGTACTGGGAGATGAAAAAGCTTGCACAGGATAGAGTAGCATGGAGAGCTGCATCAAACCAGTCTCAGGACTGAAGACCACAACAACAACAACTATCACAAAGCGAAAAAAGTGGTCCAACTAAAACATTCATATTTCTTTACGTACTACACGAATATGTAATAAGAAGTGGGGTTTCCTATTTTAAAAAAACGCAGTTGATATCCGTTTCAGCTATGGCAGCGCCATCTAGCGGGCCAACCATAGCGCCATCTGGTTTCGCCCTTCAAGCTAGACGAGTTTCGTTCTTTGTAGTTTTTCGTTTGACGCTTATTTCGTGAGATATTTGGCCCTGTCATGGAGCACCCTGTATATATATTAAAAATAAGCTACATACATATGCATGAATAAATAAGCACTGTGTGCTGGAAAAAATTAAATATTATATATATATATATATATATATATATATATATATATATATATATATATACTCCTGGAAATTGAAATAAGAACACAGTGAATTCATTGTCCCAGGAAGGGGAAACTTTATTGACACATTCCTGGGGTCAGATACATCACATGATCACACTGACAGAACCACAGGCACATAGACACAGGCAACAGAGCATGCACAATGTCGGCACTAGTACAGTGTATATCCACCTTTCGCAGCAATGCAGGCTGCTATTCTCCCATGGAGACGATCGTAGAGATGCTGGATGTAGTCCTGTGGAACGGCTTGCCATGCCATTTCCACCTGGCGCCTCAGTTGGACCAGCGTTCGTGCTGGACGTGCAGACCGCGTGAGACGACGCTTCATCCAGTCCCAAACATGCTCAATGGGGGACAGATCCGGAGATCTTGCTGGCCAGGGTAGTTGACTTACACCTTCTAGAGCACGTTGGGTGGCACGGGATACATGTGGACGTGCATTGTCCTGTTGGAACAGAAAGTTCCCTTGCCGGTCTAGGAATGGTAGAACGATGGGTTCGATGACGGTTTGGATGTACCGTGCACTATTCAATGTCCCCTCGACGATCACCAGTGGTGTACGGCCAGTGTAGGAGATCGCTCCCCACACCATGATGCCGGGTGTTGGCCCTGTGTGCCTCGGTCGTATGCAGTCCTGATTGTGGCGCTCACCTGCACGGCGCCAAACACGCATACGACCATTATTGGCACCAAGGCAGAAGCGACTCTCATCGCTGAAGACGACACGTCTCCATTCGTCCCTCCATTCACGCCTGTCGCGACACCACTGGAGGCGGGCTGCACGATGTTGGGGCGTGAGCGGAAGACGGCCTAACGGTGTGCGGGACCGTAGCCCAGCTTCATGGAGACGGTTGCGAATGGTCCTCGCCGATACCCCAGGAGCAACAGTGTCCCTAATTTGCTGGGAAGTGGCGGTGCGGTCCCCTACGGCACTGCGTAGGATCCTACGGTCTTGGCGTGCATCCGTGCGTCTCTGCGGTCCGGTCCCGGGTCGACGGGCACGTGCACCTTCCGCCGACCACTGGCGACAACATCGATGTGCTGTGGAGACCTCACGCCCCACGTGTTGAGCAATTCGGCGGTACGTCCACCCGGCCTCCCGCATGCCCACTATACGCCCTCGCTCAAAGTCCGTCAACTGCACATACGGTCCACGTCCACGCTGTCGCGGCATGCTACCAGTGTTAAAGACTGCGATGGAGCTCCGTATGCCACGGCAAGCTGGCTGACACTGACGGCGGCGGTGCACAAATGCTGCGCAGCTAGCGCCATTCGACGGCCAACACCGCGGTTCCTGGTGTGTCCGCTGTGCCGTGCGTGTGATCATTGCTTGTACAGCCCTCTCGCAGTGTCCGGAGCAAGTATGGTGGGTCTGACACACCGGTGTCAATGTGTTCTTTTTTCCATTTCCAGGAGTGTATATATATATATATATATATATATATATATATATATATATATATATAACTTTTCTATAATTTTTTTTCCAGCACACGGTGCTTATATATCCATGGATACATAGTATGCTGCTTATTCAGAAAAAAATAAACTGAATGTATTTACACACAGGCATACGTTTTGAAACACGCATCTAGTCTCAAATGCACGCACAAGCATACACACAGACACGTAAGCACTCACACATGCAGGCACACTATACATCACACACATACAATATTTACACTGCGATAAATGTGCCATACTATTTGGCACAAGCTCTCACTCACCCAGTCATTCACTCTCTCTCTCAGTCACACCATTGAGTCCCCCACCCCTACATGCAGTTGAAGTAAATAGTGTGAGTACAGGAGGTTGACGATCCCGTCATCACCAATGGCTCTTTTATCGTCATGAGGCGACAATCCAACTTTAGACTGCAGTAAAGTACACCTCGTGACCGAGCGGGGTATCCGCGTGGTCTGGGCGCCTTGTCACGGTCCGCGCGGCTCCCCACGTCGGAGGTTCGAGTCCTCCCTCGGGCATGGGTGTATGTGTCGTCTTTAAGGTAAGTTACTTTCAGTTAGAGTAAGTAGTGAGTAAGCTTAGGGACCGATGATCTCTGCAGTTTGGCCCCACGAGACTTTACCACAGATTTCCAAATTTCGAATTCTAGTTTGCTGTACCAGATGCGGAGGTTGCATTGGAGCACCACGAACACCGCCATACAGGCACCGCAAGTAGTCTTTGACCGTGAAGACATGTGATGCTGCATATCGCACACCCTTAGCCTGCCTCTAGGTGGCTGCATCTATTGTACGATATGAATACATTTTGGATCTTAGACTCACAAAATCCACAGTCTACAATCCATTCTCCGATCTTTCATTAAGCCGGTAACCTCCTTGTTCTGAGGTCAATACCAAAGGATTATCGGCTGCGTATCCCAATGTGTCGAATTCATTACCATGACACCTCATTACTTGGTACCGATCGCACTTATCCACCCAATAGGTGAAGCTGTCTGTATCAGTATAAAGTAACTTTGGTTCCACAAAATGAGTTTTAGAGAACTCATTGTGGAAGCAGTACACGTGGAGTTTGGAGATGTCCACTATACACATATCCATATAGATAGGTTTCATAAATTGTACTGAAACCTTCGACACCTCCACAACAACAAAGTTCTCACTGAAAACAGTAACCACCTAAAATTCGGTCTCGTGGTGCACCAATGCCCATCCCATTCACTCCTAATCAAAATATCGCGTTCATTTCTTACATTCTGCATTGTTTTACTGACAGTGGAATTATACATTAATTTATAAAAATCTTTTTCGAAATCCCTGGTTGTACCCAACCTCTTATCGGGAATTAATTCACTGCTGGAGATTACCATGAATTATGTACCTCTGCTTGTGTCCAATGGTAGTCATCAGTTTATTGATAGTGCTTCCTCACATAACTTGTTCCTCTGGATATAAAGGCTAGTCGCTTCTCATTTCATGCATGCTAACAGGGTATTTGAGGTCTGCCTCCACCACATACCCTACACCAGAAACAGCTGCCAACCCAATATTTTTCCACCTCATCCCACTAATTTGTTTCAGGCATACTTTGAAACCCACCAAGCAGAAGTGGCTGTGTCATTGCGTGACTGTATAATTATTTACATCTAATTATAGAACACAACTTGAATTGAGAGACGTGTTGAACCTTGTACCCATATGTGGATTATTTGCTTTGACATGTCTGTGGACACTGGTTGTAACCTCCCCACAAAAATTTACAATGAATGGCAATATTATTTAAGAATGCTAATGGACATTGCGCTAATTGTAACCTCGCCCACAATGAGAGGTATTGAAAATGGCAACAAAAATGTGAAATTCGCAATCTGACTCAAATATAAATTCCTGATGAAAAATTTAAAGTCCGTTCAGTGACAAGAAATTACATTTAAACCGAAATATCGGTCTTTGGCCCTGTGTAAAACAATCAGAATTAAAGTCTTACCTCAGAATAAATGGATGTCACATATCTGCTCTTGTTGTTGCGCACCGCTTGGAGGAACTGCATTGCAAATAATAATATTCTCTTTTTTTTTGTGATTTTACTAAAAATTTTCTTGTAAAGAAGTGGAGTGAAATGGGAAGTGCAACGAAATCTTTAGTTCAGAAAAAATTAAATTTTTGAAAAAATGCTTTTGAAATAAAATTATTATTGGGGAACTTGTTGGAGAATAGTTACAATAAATAAAATTTTTCATTATCTAATGATTATATTAATTAACAGTATACCTTATTCACCATCTTGACCAGTGTTGCCGACCGCCTACATCACGCAACCGCACTGGGCTGCTACTACTGACCGACCGCTCTGCATGACGACTATTAGGGTACTGCTCTCAACTAGACAGAGCTACAGACTCGCCACGACTACTACTGACAGACTGAGAACCGCTCGCAACACTCGCGCGGTCAAGCGCATACTCTCTGGTCACAGATGCTACAATGCCTCGCCATCGCTGCTATGTTACATACGTGTTTCATAACCCTCCACTGGGGGGGCAAAAATTTGGCAGCGATGGTGAGTCATTTGGACTTGCCAAGCGCGGCAAAATTTTTCTTTAATTAACAAAATTCTATAACTTACAGAGTATTTAAATGTTGTGCACACGCACTAAGTACAAAATATATCAGACAAAGACAAAATGTGAGTACAAAACATAGTAGCAAATCAGAAAAGTATATACAAATTATTTGACAGATAAAGTGCACAGGCACTGAAAAAATTCTTTAGCATATGCAGAACAAATAAACAGACTGGCAAGAATAATTAGATGTAGTACATAAAGTAAATGTTGTGCACACGCACTAAGTACAAAATATATCAGACAAAGACAAAATGTGAGTACAAAACATAGTAGCAAATCAGAAAAGTATATACAAATTATTTGACAGATAATAAAGTGCACAGGCACTGAAAAAATTCTTTAGCATATTCAGAACAAATAAACAGACTGGCAAAAAATATTATGTTGACAAGTGACATAAGTGTACTCGCATTGGAGTTCAGCGAATCGAAAAATGTATAACCTATGAACATAAATGATGTTACCAAAAAAATTTTTTTTTTTTATGTGACAAGAATCAGGATAGGAAAGGGAAGGATTGCATCATGGTTGTAGCACTTTAGATTGCACACAGCTGCTCTGAAAGTCCATATCTTTCCACAGAAGTACAACACCAAGTGACACAACTTGAAGATCTTTTCCCATCAGAATTTATCAGTGTAGCAAAGACACTGAACTGTCGTAGTAATGTTCCATGTTTTCATTTTGGCAGTACATTAGGTACACCAAACAGTGGGACCATAATAACGTCTTCATTGCTCACGGTGGTGGACAGCATGTCGTGTCAACACCACACTCTTACAAGGCACACCAACGTAGAATTAGTGCAAAACCAAAGATAGTGCTCCATGATCACTAGGATAAACAGGACAAATGGACATTGCAGTAATTCAGGGTAGTTATCTTATGAGGAGAAGGACATTATGTCACATAATATTGACAATTACAGACTTAATTAGTAGTTTGTGGCATTCATAGCCCAGTTATTGAACATTTCTGTACCAAGTATGTAGTATTACAGAAAAATGTTCATTGATTGTTTTACATAGAATCAGTAGCCTTCTTTTCCTGGTTACAAAGCATTATGAAATAATCGCATTCTTTTCAGTTACAGAGTATAATTAAGAATCATTAACCTTCTCCTAATTACAGTTAATTAATCATTTGTCATTCCAATAATCGTTAGCCTTTTCCTAATTACAGTTAATTAATCATTTGTCATTAATTAATCATTTGTCTAATTACAGTTAATTAATCATTTGTCTAATTACAGTTAATTAATTGATCATTTGTCATTTCAATATAGTAAGAATTATTAGCCTTAATTAATTACAAAGCATTATTAAACAGTACCATAGTTAATTAATTGTGTCATTCCAATGTAGTAAGAATTATTACCCTTCTCCTAATTACAAAGCATTATTAAACAGTAATTAAGATTCATTAGCCTTCTAATTACAAAACATCCTAATGACAGTTAATTAATCATTTGTCATTCCAATCTATTAAGAATCAGTAGCCTTCTTCTAATTACAAAGCATTATTAAACAGTCACATTCTTTTCTGGTTACAAAGTATCAACATTGGAAACAAGAGCTAATCAATGGCATAATTAATCACAATTCTTCAAGTGACATTAATTATTGGCACTCAGTGGCCAGCAAGTATTGAATAAAATCATCATTCAGTATTATTCAGATTATTACGAAGTCATTATTAAAAATCAGTTAATTACAGTCAAATCATTAGTAATCACAGGCATTATAAGTAATATCATTCAGTATTATTCAGATTATTACGAAGTCATTATTAAAAATCAGTTAATTACAGTCATAGCATTAATAATCATGGGCATTACAAGTACTCATTACAATAAACAGTGTTCCTCATTCAGTAGTATTCAGATCATTACAAAGGCATTATTAAAATCAGTTAATTACAGTCAAATCATTAATAATCACAGGCATTATACGTAGTATCATTATAATAGACAGTGGCAGTTATTAGCTAGTGACAAAGCATTATTTTGAATATAATCTCATTAAGAGGTCATTACTCAAGTGACATGCTATTCAGAGTTGATCAGTATTATTCAGAATTTTCTCAAACTGGTATCACTATTTGGGACTGTTAATACATTTTATATTTGGTAGCAATGCATTGCGTTGGGATCGATAATTAATTGCTGAAACATAACACTATTTGCTTTTGACCTATTGCAGCAAATGAGGATAGGTAACGTCATTCGTCATGAGTCAGCTGTAGCAAGATTATGTAACAAGGCAGTACATGTGATCACATTTATAAACGATAGACACAAATGGGTAAAAAAAATAAAAATGCAAGTACTAGAACAGGTATAATAAGTAACAGGTTTAGTAAGTATCATGAAAAGCTTCTCCTGGAAAAAATACAAAATGGATTATTGACCTGAAAGAAGAAACGCACACTATGCTGAAAAGTAGTGAACTTCGAATTAACAGGTAGTGAAATAACATGTAGTGAAATGTGTATAAAAATGTGTTTCATAGCTGTCCTTTCCAAAACTTTCAGTCATCCTACTATGCAATGTAACACCTGCTGTCAAAGCAAACTGCAACAAATACTTAAATAATTACGTAGCATAAATACATTACTTCAACATTATCCTCATCTGTAAAAAAAAAAAACCTTCATTATCCATATCATCATAACTTCACCATTATCATCACCTGTAAAGAAAAACTTCATTATTCATAATACCATTTCCTTCATCATTATTCATCAGTATTCACTATCATCTGCAAAAAATCACTTCATTACTCATTATACAACTATTCCTTATCTCTAGCATATTTCATCACTAAAACTAAGATGTGTAGTTCTCTCTGACAGCCTGCATCAATCACCTTGTATTCTGAAAGAAAAAATTAGTTAAGACTGCTATTCTGTGATGAGTATAGTATATTCGTGTTAATGTTTGTTAATCCTGATCCATTTACTCTTCCTCATAAAGTTATCGCATCTCCTTTCGTTTATTCCGCAGGTGAAACTCCCATTTATGTTAAATTTATTTCTTAGAATCATCATTCCTTTCTGAAATTGATGAACAGAGATTAATGTCTTGCATTTAAATCATATACCCACTAAATAATGACTGGTTTATGGTAACATAATTAACCCTACAGCATAACATGACAGAAAACGTAATATGTCAAAAACATTGACAGTGTTCAAAAACAAAAATATACACAGAATAATACAATGCAGTAGCAAAAAAAATGTTAAACATTCACGATCTTGAGGTGTCATATGGCAACAAAAAATGTCAAAGTCGACTGGTGTGTGTTATATCTTAACTATTTCATAGTGCATACAAACAAAACTGGAGTACAATCATACACACAAAAAAAGTGGAAAATGTGCACGGTCTGATGTGTAACGACAAGAAAAGCGACCTGCTAACCTTACCTTGCCGGGCACTTGCCAAGAAAAAATACGATAATCATCAATAAGTAGTCACATAAATATAATTGCAAAAATAGTCATAAATGTGTAAATTCATCTGGAAAAATATGCACGGTCTGATGTGTAACGACAAGAAGAGTGACCTGCTAACCTTACCTTGCCGGGCACTTGCCAAGAAAAATACGATAATCATCAGTAATTAGTCACGTGAAATAATTGCATTAGTAAATGGCATCATAGTGTGTTGAATCATACAGTGGTTTCACTCAATAAACGGTTTAATGTTTGAGATATGGTGATTGCCTTTCGATTTTCTGGTTCTCAGAGTTTCGACGTGTACAACATTGGGGTGAGGGATGCTGCGAATCCGATATGGACCTGCGTATAGAAGTTCAAATTTACTGCACTTACCTTTTAATTTACTGGATAAATAATGTGTACGTACTAGTATTTTCTGTCCAACGTGAAAGTCTCGGCGTTTACAAACCTGTTTTTGCTGTCTTCTCCGGCGCTCTGCGGCACGTTTGATGTTCTTCAGCGCAATGTCAATTATTTCGTGGTGTCGTAGGCGACGACTTTTGGGAAATTCTATTAATTCTTTAATTTTGTTCGGTGGTTCAACGTTTTTCAGTATAACAGTCGGAGATAGCATAGTGGATTCATTTGGAATGGAATTAATTACATCTTGGAATGAGAATATGTGTGTGTCCCAATCAATATGTCTTTTGTGGCAGTATATTCGGCACAGTTTACCAATTTCTTTCATTAATCTTTCACAGGGGTTCGAAGAAGCGTGATACTTGGATATATAGATCGGAGAAATGTTTCTGGCTCGTAACATGCGTGTCCATACGCTACTACGAAATTGAGATCCATTATCAGAAATTATTTTCATTACATGCCCTACATGAGATAGAAAATGTTTTACAAATGCTTTCGAAACAGTTTTAGCAGTAGCTTTGCGTAACGGAGTGAAAGTAACAAATTTTGAAGTGAGCTCAACAGCGACAAAGATGTAGCAAAAACCTCTGTTAGTTCTGGGAATCGGACCAAAAATATCTACTGCGGCCATGTGTCTTAATTTAACAGGTATAATGGGATATAAAGGAGGAATATGTGAAGTGGTGTCTGATTTAGCTTTCTGGCAAATTTTACAAGACGCTAAAACTCGTCGTATACGTTTCTCCATGTTGGCAAATAACAGTTCTGTCTCAGTATAAGAAAACATTTTCTTGCTCCGTAATGTGCGTAACTTAAATGAGTGTACCAAATTAGTTTGTTAACCAGTTCGTCAGGAATGCATAATAACCAATTGTTGCTGTCAGGATGAGAGCGGCGAAACAGAATGTCATTGCGTACAGTGTAGTGGTTTCTAATCGTAACATTATTCTTATCTAGCCAAAGGTGTTTAATTTCTTTCCACACATTGTCTTTATTTTGTTCTTGCGCTATGTCCTGTAATGACGATGAAATAAAGTTTTCAAATGCAACTTGCTGAATGTACATGACACCGAAACTCGCTTTACAGAAGTTGGTTGCTACGTCTTGCTGATTGTTGCTGAGAGAACGCGATAGTGCGTCTGCTATAACATTTTGTGTACCGGGAATGTGAACAATCGTAAAATTAAATTCTTGCAAATAAAGTTTCCATCTGCTTAATCTGTCGTGAGTAAATTTAGCCGAAAGTAAAAATTGTATCGCTCTGTGATCCGTGTAAACGGTGGTATGTCTGCCATAAAGAAAGTGCCTAAATCTCGAAAAACCCCATACAACACATAATGTTTCAAGTTCTGTAACAGAATAATTTCGTTCAGCAGGTGACAAAATGCGACTTGCAAATGCGATGTTTTTAATTACTGTAGAACCATCTTCTTCTATTTCCTGAAAAATATGTACGCCTAAGGCGGTGTTGGAACTGTCGGTGGCAATGGAAAAATTTCTAGTAAGATCGGGGTGCGATAACAGTGGAGCATTCAACAGAGCATGTTTCAGGTTCATGAATTCAAAATGTGCTTGCTTATCCCAAGACCAAATAGTGTTTTTACCCGTTAATTGGCATAGTCTAGGCGTGTCTAAAGCAGAATGGTGAATAAATTTACGAAAAAAGTTAATTAAGCCCAAAAAACTGCGTAATTGCTTCTTTGTCGTCGGAACAGTAATATCACGTAGAGCTTGAAGTTTTTCTGGATGAGGTGCAATGCCTTCTGCTGAAATTACGTGTCCAAGAAATTTTATAGAAGTTTTGCCAAAGTGCGATTTACTAAGATTAACTGTAAGTCCTTGTGCATGAAAAGTTTGCAACAGTTGTTCAAAAATCAGATTGTGTTCAGACCAGTTAGCTTCTGCGATAAGAATATCGTCAACGTACGTCGTAATTCTGTCCTTAATGCAAACGTGTGTCGGATGGCGTCAAAATTAATAACATTTTCGTGAAGAGGATTCTGCGTGTCAAAATTATTGCTTACGTTACTGGAATATGCAATCTGTGCTGTATCTGGTTAAAATTTATCGTACGTGTTATTATTTACGGGAGAATGTTGTGGCATATCCACTATACGAACTGTTCTTTTATTTCTTATTGACGTGTTACGCTATGGATGACACCTATTGTCTGTTTCATTCATCATAATATGTTGTTGCCAAGGTTGTTGCTGCTGAAAAGATCGATTGTTATTAAATGTACGCTGAAAATTGTGCTCGTTATTTTTACGTCTGTCAAGATAGTAATTTCTATACGGCGTATTGCGATACGAATTGAAATGGTGTGTTATCTGTACGTAGTTATTTCTTTGCTGCCATGCGTTACTATTTGTTGGAGCTGGGACTATACGTGCACGCGGCGAAACATTAAAGTTTGGTTGACCTTGTAGACTGCATTGTTGGTTAGGCATGCTAAGCGGTTGACTTTCATGCTATTGTGGTGAAAAGGTCTATTGTTACGAAAATGTGGTTCCTGTTACTAATAATTTTACACATACTGATGATTACGATTTTATCTGTTATTAAAATTACGGCGGTAGTTGCCATTACGGGAGTGCCTACTGAAAATTGTCACATTCGGTAAAATATTTGTCATATCCGGTTTTCATTACATATTCTTAATCCTAGATAGAGCAATAGTTAAAGAGCAGTTTTGATAGATATAAAGGATAGTAGAAGAGAAGGCAGCAGTGCAGAAAACTAAAGATGAAACAGCACTACTACAGCTCGGGGCCCTATGCTCGCTACGGCACATATTCATTAAAGCGTAATGAATCCCCTGAGGTCATTTACGCACTGCAAATAAATTTTAGCTTTTGCGTTGCAAGCAATAGCGGTAAAATTCCAAAGGCAAATTGTTGTATCCGTGCTAATTCCAGTTTCTGCATTATAGGCAATGCTGTTGTAAATACAAAAATAAATTGTCGCATCTGGTTCAAAGCTAGCTTCTGCATTACAGGCAATAGCGGTGAATGTCCAAAGATAAATTGTCGTATACAGTGCAAAGCGTGTACCTGTACGCTGTCATTATTAAATTCTTTACATTTTCTGGCGGATAAAATTTGCTCGTAATCTACATTCTCGTCATTGAATTTGAAAACACGTTCGGGTTTGTGTGTGAATCTGTTTGTCTGTGTCGTTTCGGATTTCAAGTTGCGTAGCTTTTCAGATTTTAATTCGCGTAGTCTCTGTAAATTGCTCACATTATACACGCTGCGTGACTCTGATAAATGCTCGCAACGTGGCGGATTCTGTGAC
Organism: Schistocerca piceifrons; assembly: GCF_021461385.2. Classification (NCBI taxonomy): domain Eukaryota; kingdom Metazoa; phylum Arthropoda; class Insecta; order Orthoptera; family Acrididae; genus Schistocerca; species Schistocerca piceifrons. The sequence goes on along the minus strand of NC_060142.1, from coordinate 673,425,063 downwards.
GTATTGGTGACTGAAATAATTGTTAATTCTGTTACTTTACTACTTTCGTCAATTTGGTTGTTCTGACGTTCAAATTTCTCGTCAGCTTCCGTATTTGGAGTGTGTGAAACTTCTACTGACTCTAAATTAGTTTCGTCGCGAATCTGTACTTCGTTTTTAGGGCATTCTTCAGTGACTGCATTAATTTCGTGTATCAGTGTTGCGTTTGCTGAACATTGTTCAGTGACTACATTAACTTCGTCTTTATGTGATTCTGTTGTGCCTACACGTGTGCTACTTAATTCTTGTGCAACAGTGCCAACTTTTTCATTACTGTTATTAGCACAAGTCATAGTATTCACACGTAATTGTACTTTAGTGTCCTGACATTGTATGGTAACAGCTGTAATCTGTTCGCTAGCTTGTTTGTTCTGTTCATTAAGGTTATCGTGTTTTTCCCTCGGCTGTTTAATACATTCAGAAAATTGTTTGTTCCGTTCTCTAAATTGTTTATTCTCTTTTTCCAGTCGTTTGTTCTGCTTATCAAGTTTTTCATTAATTTTATTAAGTTTTTCGTCCCGTTCACTAAGTTGTTTGCTCATTTGTCGCAACAAAGCCATAATTGGATTCGACTCAAGGTCAGCATTTCTATTCTCTGTGCTGTTTAATAGTGGATCTGGAATTGTTTCACTTTCTGTAACCATTTGGTCATTTTGCAACTTACAAAAAGGATTATCAGTCCGATGTACACTGTCACTCACTATTTCGGAATTAAATAAATCCGTCTTACTTTGTGTATCCTGTTCATTTTCATTAGACAAATTCGTCTGTTCGTCACTTAAATTTTCCAAATCGGGTGTGTTAAGCTCGGCAGCGCTCATTACAATAGAGCGCTCCGCATCATCAATTGTCGTCAAATTAACAGACGAGACAATTGAGTTCGTTTGTTCATTATCAAGGTAAAAGTCATCACTAGTGGTTGTAATGCACTGATTGTTAGTGAACGCAGGATTGTCATCATTACACTGCGTGTCACATGTCCTATCGGTAAAGTTGTTTGCGTCGGTAATTTCATTCATAATACCTCGCGATACACTATTCACAGTCTTTCGCGGCATTTTTACAATAGTCAAAATTTTTCACAAAACAAATAAACACAATGCAAAAGCAACACACAAATACAACAAAGCAACAAATTGCCGTTGACCTGTAGAAGGAAAGTCACAAGATTAATAAAAGCGTAGCGCCAAATCCTAATTATATCTAAGCAAACAAAAGCAGATATCTGACTGTCGCTCAAAAGACTCTCAACGAAATACGATCCTGGACTGGGTGTCGCCAAGTGTAACCTCCCCACCGAAATTTTAAAGAAAAAAGACAGCAATACTTAATAGAAATGGGAGCCGAGTGTAACCTCCCCACAAAAATTTACAATGAATGGCAATATTATTTAAGAATGCTAATGGACATTGCGCTAATTGTAACCTCGCCCACAATGAGAGGTATTGAAAATGGCAACAAAAATGTGAAATTCGCAATCTGACTCAAATATAAATTCCTGATGAAAAATTTAAAGTCCGTTCAGTGACAAGAAATTACAATTAAACCGAAATATCGGTCTTTGGCCCTGTGTAAAACAATCAGAATTAAAGTCTTACCTCAGAATAAATGGATGTCACATATCTGCTCTTGTTGTTGCGCACCGCTTGGAGGAACTGCATTGCAAATAATAATATTCTCTTTTTTTTTGTGATTTTACTAAAAATTTTCTTGTAAAGAAGTGGAGTGAAATGGGAAGTGCAACGAAATCTTTAGTTCAGAAAAAATTAAATTTTTGAAAAAATGCTTTTGAAATAAAATTATTATTGGGGAACTTGTTGGAGAATAGTTACAATAAATAAAATTTTTCATTATCTAATGATTATATTAATTAACAGTATACCTTATTCACCATCTTGACCAGTGTTGCCGACCGCCTACATCACGCAACCGCACTGGGCTGCTACTACTGACCGACCGCTCTGCATGACGACTATTAGGGTACTGCTCTCAACTAGACAGAGCTACAGACTCGCCACGACTACTACTGACAGACTGAGAACCGCTCGCAACACTCGCGCGGTCAAGCGCATACTCTCTGGTCACAGATGCTACAATGCCTCGCCATCGCTGCTATGTTACATACGTGTTTCATGGTAAAGTACTGCACGGACCCCACACTCAAAAAAAAAGAAGCATACCAGCATTTGTCAACAAGTTCGACGTGTGCCTCGTTTTCTTGAGAATTACGTCCGAGGGCAACCCAGGCGATGTGTAATAAAAGGTGGTGTCCACAGAATATGTGGCCATGTATACAGTCCAGAACGTTTCAAAAATATCCACAAGCAAGGGCACGTTGTTGTGCATGTGTACTCTTGCTTATTCACCCAAACTAGGAATTTTGAATTCCTGCCAGACATTCACAGTATGCACATAATCTGCACTAGTTCCAGCATTGCCCGTAAGAGTACTGCTAAATCCAGATATGTTCGGTAGCCTGGTTTTGTCGAGTTTAACTTTACTATCCAGATACTCACCTGGGAAAACTTCTTTCCTAGTCACAAGCTGACACTTTACCAATACAAATTGAGTTATATGCATATCCTCCCAAAGTAGAGTTTCAACGAGTTTCTGGAGTGGTGCCTGCATAAAACGTAGCATGTCAAGGAATCGGGGTGTAATTTTTGACGTCATTCGTTTGGAGAATGAGATATGCTTCTCAACACTCTCAGGCAGGTCACTGACCTGATTTTTCTCACAGCTGAAACTAGCCTACTGCTCAGCTATAAAGTGAGTTTCATACCCGCCTAAATTATGGAAGAAAACAGGTATTTGACGCAGTAACTGATACTTCAAACTGCATACATTGTGAGCTGCACCACAGAATTTCCCCAGTAGATAACAGTAGTCCCTATTGGGAGTTTCAACTTTTCTGCGTAATGGAAGCCTACAGATATGACAGTTAACTGCGTCATTGTAAAATTTTTTATCTTCCTTCTTATTCGGTGGTGAGGATATTGGTGCTCTAAAGCCTATGAACATCCGATGAGAGTTTTTCAAGTTCAGTGAGCAGCCAAACTGCAAGATTATCCCCAACATAAGATTCATAGCGATTAAGACTTGAATCATATCAGTATGCAGCTTGGTATTCTGCTGCATATGATACATGTTTTTGCGTGAAGGTGGTACGTGAAGCTAAGGTGTTCCCTTCACAGCCGGTGATAAGGGGCAACCAGACATTCAAGATCTGCATATCCAACTAATGGACATTGTTACTGGTGGTGAACATTTTTGAATTTAATGAACTTTTTTTTCTTCTGTAGATGTAACAACGTGTTCCCTTTCCTTGACTGACAGTTCTTCAGATGCCTTTTTAAATATTTTCTTCTGACAAGGTATTTAGGCACATGAAGAAAATGTTTTTTATGTTCTTTTTCCGGCAGTTGGCTGTAAAGGACGTGGGACATGTCTTTGATCCAAACATAACGCTGATTATCACCTTCAGAGATCAGTCTGGAACCGTGCGACCGCTACGGTCGTAGGTTCGAATCCTGCCTTGGGCATGGATGTGTGTGATGTCCTTAGGTTAGTTAGGTTTAAGTATTTCTAAGTTCTAGGTGACTGATGACCTCAGATGTTAAGTCCGATAGTGCTCAGAGCCATTTGAACCATTTTGAACCATCAGAGAAGAGTAGCATGTTTCGAAAAATGGAGTGGTTCAAAAATGGTTCAAATGACTCTGACCACTATGGGACTTAACATCTCAGGTCATCAGTCCCCTAGACCTTAGAACTATTTACACCTATCTAACTAAGGACATCACACACATCCATGCCCGAGGCAGGATTCGAGCCTGCGGCCGTAGCTGCCGCGCGGTTCCAGACTGAAGCACCTAGAACCGCTCGGGCACCAGCGGCCGGCAAAATGGAGTAGTCCAACTACGATATGCTTGTCCCGGTCATTTTGCTTGCTTTTTTGCTTCTTCTTCAGACCATAAAAGTGAACTGATATTTCAAGATTTTGTGCTTGAAATTTTGGTATGTCCTGCATCTTTACGGAGAACTCGATATTGTGAAAGTTATAACATCCACGAATGTTAAGACCTATTCCATACTGAAATGTGCGCCGCAGATCTTTTGTGTAATTGCTTTCGCAACCTAGGACTGACCCTGCAAAACAAGCGTTATCCTTTTCGTTTTGAATGTCAATACAAGCCTGCTTGTTCTTAATATCCTCAAGGGGTTTGAAATAACTGGATCCTCCATTTAAGAAGTCATAGACATGAATACGTATGTCGAGGTCTGGTATTTGGCTGAGTGCTTTAGCTGACACTCTTACTTCCATCTTGGAAAACAGGGCCAGTATAGCATCCAAGCTGGATTCACGATGCCACTCGATGACTGATGTACTCCGAGATATAACGCCGTTATCACCCCAGGTGTAGTGCAGGCTTTCCTCCTCATCAGCAACTGCTGTTTTGAAAGGGGGGGAGGGGGAAGGCGTGAGCCTACTCGCAGCAGAGTAGTGCAATACATTTAATGGCATTACATATCAGATTATATAGGGCTCTGAGGAGCTCTGCCTCCAACACCAGCAAGTACGGATCTAGAAACTTGGCTGGGTCACGATAACTCTCCTTCCCCACCCTCCCCTCTTCCCCCGGCCAGATTCTCAACTCTAGGGAATGAGACACACCTCTCATAAGCCCCAGCAACCGACGAGTGTTCTAAAGGCTCATAACGCTCCTAATATGATGTCCTTCACCATCAGGAAGGGATAGAGTACTATCGCTAGCCTTGGGTTCATTATCATTAACACTACAACTAGGCACTGGGGAGGAAAACCCTCTGGGGTGACTGCTGAGGCACACATACCTTTCACTGCAGGCGAGGGCAAACAGTTGGAGGCGCAGCAGGAGGAGGTGGTGGCGGTGAGCTCCCGTGGGAGCATCCAGACTGTGGAGAGGACGCTCATCCATGCTGCTGCATGTTTCAGCTTTCACCATAGCCAGCCTGGGAGGTGAGATATCGTTGTTCTGACAGAACCACCCTTGGACGCGAGAGGGTATGCGAAAGTATGGGGGCCGTCACTGCAGCAGCTGTGGATGCTTCTGCTACTTATCGCACAGCAAAAAAAGGTTCAAATGGCTCTAAGCACTATGGGATTTAACATCTGAGGTCATCAGTCCCCTAGAACTTAGAACTACTTAAACCTAACTAACCTATGGACATCACACACATCCATGCCCGAGACAGGATTGGAACCTGTGACTATAGCAGCAGCGTGGTTCCGGACTGAAGCGCCTAGGACCGCTCGGCTACAGCGGCCGGCTATTACACAGCAATGAGCGGCACTTTGCATGGCGGTGCATGTTGCTCGGGTGCATGTTTGATGCCCCCCTATAACCAACGCTCCAGGTACACATGCCACAGCAAGCTGTTGTTGTGACGGTCTTGATGGCACTTCTGTAAGATAAGAATAACAGAAAAAAAATTAAGCACAACACTCAAACTTTTTTAAATATATTCTGAAAACAAATAACAACAATTAATCAATTAAGCATATCAGCATTCCAGAATCTGCTAGCTCTCCCACACAATCAAATACTTCCTCCTCCTCATCTAAAAGGGCGAGATGTCACTATCTTTCAGAAGCCACCACCTCATGCACTCACTCTGGTATGTGACCCTCTCCAGAAGTTTGTTTGTGGAGCCACCGATCCATCACACTAAAGTCGTCTACAACAAGATGCTGATTATAAGAAACAACAACAAAAAATACATATTAAATTTGCCTACAGCGAGATACTGGTTATGTGTAACTACGAAAAAAAGTAAAAAGTTCATACCAGCTGGAAGCGATGACTGCTGGTGATGCTGGTGACCATTCTCGATGCATATCCCTGCTAGATTCTCATTCTCCACTTGCTCCATAGCAACACTTTCAACAATGAAGGATATATGCCTGAAACAACTGTATGTGATGGAAAGAAAGTCTAACAGCAATATATTACAAGTGTAGTTACGGTCTCGCTACATTTCAGCCACCATCAGCCGCTCAATGTTGGCCTGCTGCCGCTCTAATGCTGCAAGAGCGAGATCAAAAATTATATGAACACTTGTTATGATCTGAATACATCAAGAGCTCTTTTCTGAGCATGTAAACTATCGCACGGAATTTGGAGATGTACAGGGTGATTATAATTAAAGTTAAACTTTCAAAACGCTGTAGAAATAACACCACTGGTCAGAATGACGTCAAATTGCAACGAAATTTTACGGAGCAGGGGAAAAACGTATGGCAGCAGGAAAAAATAGTGCGAAAATTGATCAATGGATGGCGCTGTATGTGTCAGAATACGTAAATGAAAATACCTGTCATGCACACGATCCATTGAACCTGGTATAAACACGCCGGGTACACGGATTTTCCTCCCTTCGCGTCTGACACGTTCGGTATGACTGTCTCAATGCAGGATAGCGTTCTGCTTGTAAAGCTGTATTACAAGAATGATGAGTGTGCACATGTCGCTCAGCAGAAGTTCCGTACATTGAAGGGCTTGAAAAAAGGCGTTGGTCTTATAAGTGCCGTGGGCTTGGAGAAAATGATTCGGAAATTCGAAAAGATGGGTTCTTTTGTGTGCAACCTGGTAGAGGGAGGAAACGAATTGATTCGACGTCAGTGGAAACAGTGACCACAGCAATGCAGGAGGAGACAAGTGGTGGTGTACAAACATGTAGTGCACGGAGAATTGCCCGAACATTGGACATACCAATGAACACGGTGCGTAAAATCCTTTGCTATCCATTCAAAATTACCCATGAGCACGAGTTGCTTCCTGTTGACCTGCAGTGACGGTGTGGGTGCTATTCTGTCATTCTGCGTAACGCATTAATCTGAGATGTACCCTTTAGCCTGTGGCTCCTGCAAGATGCAATTTCCACCCCCACACTACTACAGAAGTCACACAGACGCTCCTAACGTTCTAAAGAGAAATGCCTGAAAAACTTTCAGCAATAAATATCTTCTGGAGTCGTCCACTGTAAGGAAATGACACAAAAATTCACAAAATTTCTTACGTAACTAGTGGGATACTTGGGTACTGGAGTAGTGCTAGTTAGTGTAAGAAAAATATGAAACCAACGAAAATTATTATTTATTTTGCAAAAATACTGAGAAATCACAATGGCACTTTTGGTTATGAACTGAAGAAGTTATTTCCAGGTTCTTTTCGGAATTTGAAGTTACCTCTTAAGGATAGGATTCGCTAATGAAATTTCTATACAAAGTTTAAGATTATTATTGACTTGACAGAATGGCTGAGAGCCGCACCTACTCAACTGGAATAATTATCCGTTAGAATGTTGCTGGGTACGGTCGAGGCTGTTGCGTGTGAAATGCAGTGAAGTGTACTGTTGTGGAGGAAATATGGGGCTCGCAAGAGCTGTAGCGCACAATACCGTAAGCTGCGATGACTGCTGTCTGCGCCGCTCGCTGCTGACAAATAAGATAACTCTCGTTCTATCTGGATTGACCTTTGCCAATCAAACTCTCCCTATGCCTTGATGAAGTCAAGGACTCCTATTCGCCCCTAGTCTGACTATTGGCGTTGTACTCCGGTCAGATAACCAGTCCACCCCGATGCCACTCAAAAATTCGCTCGCAGGCGTTTAAGTATAACTCTGTACGTTGACATGGCACAATAAGTGTGGCGGCCAACACAGTGAACAATGCTTAATTGCAAGAACTCAATATAGAGTCGCACTCTGATTCGCTCTCAACAGAGGTGCTCTCCCAGTGAAGTACTGAGGAGAGACTTGTTCCTCGCTCTTTGAGTACATGCATGAGCGCACATGCTCTCGTTACGTGTTCGCGCTCCAAGAGCGACAACGGAACGCCACCTCTCCATGCCAGACGTGAAGAGGTATATCATTCGGTCTCTTCCATTACTCCTTCAGCTCAAGGCGTCAGGAATATCGTCTGCAAATCAGCATTGCTCTTCTAAAATGGGAGAATGACGTTCTGTTTAAGGTGACCAATCCAGAAATCTGTAGCATCGCCGTTTGGCGTTTGCTGTCTCCCTGTGAAAACCTCTGAAACTGAGTGCTATGTTTGCAAAGAATGCGTAGGCAGGGTGCTCCCACACAATGTAGCGGAATTTGCTTTTAAGCCAAACACGGGGTCGTTCTCCCCTTTCACTCGGGCAAACTCTGTCCGCTCCATGGGCAGTCGCCGTCCGACGTAGATAGGCTGAATCATTCTCTGAAGGGACTGGCCTCTCGGCGTGTGGTCTGCCTCTCCGGAACTAAAAGCGCTTGTGACCATCGTGTCTTGAATGTGTGTGTGTGTGTGTGTGTGTGTGTGTGTGTGTGTGTATGCCAGCCTCGAGTATCTCAACTTGTTATTTGCATATCGTTTACATGAATTCATACAACATTGACTTTATCTTATCGAGTTTGGGTTCGAATGAAGCGTCTTGATGTGCGGAATGTGATGGTGAGGGCGGAATATGTAAGCAATGAAGGTCAGAAGACCATGACGTCTTACACTGCCAGCAAGAGGGACCTTTGCTTTAGAATTTCTTGCTCGCATGGAAGTGGACAATGATCGGCCATGGCAGATTTTGTGGACAGACGAAGTCCACTTCCATCTGACAGGATATGTCAATACACAGAATTGTCGAATATGCTGAATGGAAAATCAACCAGTACCACTTCATCCTGAAAAGGTCACTGTGTGGCGCGGGTTTAAGGCATCATTTATCACAGAGCCATATTTTTTCGATGAGGCTGGAACTTCCGATCCTGTTACCAGTACTGTCACTGGTAAGCACTATGAGTGTCTTGCGCAACCACATCATTCCAGTCCCCAACACCGTGGATGTGTGGATGGGATCATTTTCATGCAAGATGGTGCAGCTCCGCACACTGCAAATCCAGTTAAGCAGCTGCTGAAGCACCATTTCGGAAATGTTAGAATTATCAGCCGCCATTACCCTACATCCTGGTCGTCCCGATCACATGATCTCAAGCCGCGTATCTTCTGGCTGTGTGGATTGGCCGTGCGGTTTTAGGTGACATGTCACTCCAGCGTAAGTTAGTTTTAGTGTGTAAGTCTAGGGACCGATGACCTTAGCAGTTTCGTCCCTTAGAATTTAACACACATTTGATCTTGTGGCTGTGGGGACATCTGAGATATGTTGTGTTCAGTGTTCCGATTTCAAACTTAGCTGCATTGAAGGCATGCATTGCGCAACACATTCTGAACGTGACTCCGAAAACACTTTGATCAGTTGTGGAACATGTTGTTTCTCGATTTGCAGAAAGCGGTGGACAGCGTATTGTATGTGTTTTGCGCCAGTCACGCCGAAATTAATAATTCTATTTGATTTTGACTGATGTTTATATGCTCTTTCCGGCTCAGGACAACTAAAAACCAATGTGATTGATGGTTTTATGCGATTTTTGGCCTCAGGACAATTACAAACCGATTTTTTCCGTCCAATGTGATATGACCTTGCCATCGTGGATCGGTATACGTAACTAACAGTATCACACCTGTACACCCATACACACTGAGTAGTACAGTTTTTTTAACGTCAAACATAAGCTTTAGGCATTGTTGTATGATTCATTTGTCATTTATAGTCGACCACTATTAAATTACAATGCTAAGAAGGCCATCTATTGCTTCATTTTGCTGCCATACGTTTTCCCCCTTCTCCGATAATATTCCGTTGCAATTTGACCTCATTCTGACCAGTGATGTTATTTCTACAGCTGTTTGAAAGTTTAAATTTAATTACGATCACCCTGTACTTTGATGGTTGTGGCACAACCTCTTCCCCTTGCTGGAGACTTTCTGCTTCCAGCTGACGTTCTAAGTCAGTCAACATTTCGGGAATGAATGCTGCAATAGCAAGAAAAATAACTTTTATAACCACTTGTTATTAGATGGGTAGGTCACATAACTAATGATGAAGTATTGAATAGAATTGGGGAGAAGAGGAGTTTGTGGCACAACTTGACAAAAAGAAGGGACCGGTTAGTAGAACATGCTCGGAGGCATCAAGGGATCACCAATTTAGTATTGGAGGGCAGCGTGGAGGGTAAAAATCGTAGAAGGAGACCAAGAGACGAATACACTAAGCAGATTGAGAAGGATGTAGGTTGCAGTAGGTACTGGGAGATGAAGAAGCTTGCACAGGATAGGATAGCATGGAGAGCTGCATCAAACCAGTCTCAGGACTGAAGACGACAACAACACCAACAACCACTTGTTATGAAAATGTACCACAATCTCGAAAAACGTGAATACTTTGCTACGAAATTTTGTAACTGTCGCAAGTTGAACTCATGATTTTTTTATAAACACCTACATGGTAAGTGCCCAAAGTTTGGCTGTTTTCCATCACCACTGCCGCTGGCATCGCTACTGGCTGCCTGTTTCATATTGTCAAAATCACACGGACACAACGAGGCACTGTCAAAGACAGATGATGAGTGTGCTGGGGGTTGGGCTTTATATATCTTCAGACACCACCCTCTATTTGGCAGAGGACCAATAGGAACTCAGAATGCCTTACCAGCAAGTTATAATTTGTCTTCTGTCCCTTCAAGTAGCCTGAAGTAGGCTTGGTGTAAGTATTTATTTTAAATTAACAACAGCCCCAGTTGCAATGTTTACCTAGATTTACCTTGGTTTCATTTGGGATAACCCAACTGTCTTCAGAAAAAAAGGAACTACGATTTGTCCATAATGGACAACGTCAAAAACTAAAAACTATAATATAGTAATACATAGTCATATTGCAATAACTTATCTGGGAAACAGCTTCGGCCCCACTTCGCGACCGCAGTACGGCAGCAACGGATGTTATACTATAACTGTTCCCCAGATAATTTTTAGCAATATGACGATGTATTACTATATTACAGTATTTAGTTTTCGACGTTGTCCATTATGGACAAATCGCAGTTCCTTTTATTCTGAAGAAGGTTGGGTTATCCCAACTGAAACCTAGGTAAATCTAAGTAAACATTGCAACTGGGGCTGTTGTTAATTTAAAATTAATGTTTATACATTTGCTGAGAGGGCCGCGAAATGTTGAAAATACTTGATGCAAGTGTTCTAGAAACAGAACGCTGCTATGAGGAAGATAGAAAATTGTGAGACAAACAGATAGTGTGACCTTATGAAAACATCCTTTGCTTGCTGGAAAGAGGCTGCATGTGGTTGGAAAATTGGACACAGCTACTATCTTTAGTAAAACGCTCTTTGTTCCTTCTGGCACAAACAGATAGCTCCTGATGTAAGCTGCATCCCTCGAAATGCACGTTGTTGTCCGTTAGGATGCAGCTGTGGAAGGAGATCGCTAACGTTGCCTTGTTTCGCTTCAAGCAGGCTTGGTGCAGGTGGCTGCTGTGGGAGAGAAAAAGAATCTGAGAAACAGATAGAGGGCTCTTCCAAAATCATCCTTTGTTTGTTGTCAAGTTACTGCATGTGGCTAAATGGTTCAAATGGCTCTGAGCACTATGGGACTCAACTGCTGAGGTCATTAGTCCCGTAGAACTTAGAACTAGTTAAACCTAACTAACCTAAGGACATCACAAACATCCATGCCCGAGGCAGGATTCGAACCTGCGACCGTGGCGGTCTTGCGGTTCCAGACTGCAGCGCCTTTAACCGCACGGCCACTTCGGCCGGCTACTGCATGTGTCCAGAAATTTGGATCCATCTGCTATCTTTAGAAAAACACTCTTCGTTCATTCTGGGACAGTCCCAATTACAGCTGCATCGCTGGAAATATATGTTGCTGGGAGGAAAATGCTAATAAAAAAATCTGTTGATCATGGTAGATGCCCACTGCCAAACGACAAACAATTATCTGCTGATTTCTCGTTGACTGCTGGTGGCCACTTCAGGCAACCCCTTTGGCATGGAAGTGGAGGGAGGGGATGCTGCTAGTGTGTGTTGGGAAGGCAGCCCAGTGTGTGTGGTCAACCAAGGCAGCTGTGGTCCACCCTGGTTGGCAGCTCCTACAGCTCGGTTGTGGATGCCAGACACCACGCCAGGCAGCGCGCATCGTGCGGTTCGAATCACTGCTCAATCAGCATCAGGCCATTGTGCGACTGACACACCTTACTGGAGAGTTGCGAGCATGTGTCATGCCACGTCTAGCACCTGGTGGGGCAACCAAAATATACGATACAACTGGAAGATAAATAAGAGTATTCCTGTCCTACAAAATGCAAATTATGTCCTCTGCAGTGCATAATTCCCCAATCTCCCGTCCTCTTTTTTTTTTATTTCTATCGCCCATCTAAATCTTATAAACAATTTCAATCAACAATTTCCGTTTATATTACGTCCCCTGAATTGACCGTTCAATTTTATATGGACAATTAAAATTTTCCTGCTGAAATTGGAAATTCCTACCAACAGGGTAGGTGGGGGAGTGGAATCGGTGGGGAGGTGGAGGGGTCAGGAACCCATACGCTAGGTGAAGAAAACTCATGATGTCATCCGAGGTTGGGGATGAATGGAGGCAATTAATTGATCAATTTAATTAATTTGGATATCAATTTGATATCAAAATTTTGCTTATGCTGCCTTTACCCTACTACTCAGCTGTGTCACTTAAAGAGCTATTGAGATTGGCACTCAGAGTTTTGTTGGACGTCCTCCTGAGGGATGTCATGCCAAATTCTGTCCAATTGGTGCATTAGATCGTCAAGATACCGAGCTGATTGCGGGAGGGCGCCCATAATGCTCCAAATATTCCTGATTGGGAAGAGATCCGGCGACCTCGTTGGCCAAGGTGAGGTTTGCCAATTATGAAGACAAGCAGTATTGTCATGTGTGGGGAGACATGGCCTTGCTGTAATGACTTCTCTTGACCAGGAACGCCATCTTCACCTGTGCCAGTCTTCTTTTTCTGTCCTCCTTGCTCCATCCGTAAGGGGTTATTTTGCTGCCTAGGTAGCAGAATTCGTTAACTCGTGTACTTCATGATCACCAATCCTGATATTCAGTTTCTCGCTGTCCTGATATCTGCTAGCCCACATTACTCTCATCTTTCTTCGACTTCCTCTCAAATCATATTCTATACTCATTAGACTGTTCATTGCATTCCACAGATCCTGCGATTATTCTTCAGTTTCACTGAGGATAGGCCGGTATTGCACTATCAAATTTCTTTGTCAAAGATTTGATCAAAGATATGATCAAATATATTTGACAAAGATCTTTGATGTGGCGCTAAAAAGGGGTATTACACTGTCATCATATTTTTCGTCAGAGTTCAAGATGGCTGACAATAACTTGTTATCAACCGCAGCAGTTGCATGTACCACAATTACACTGTGTGCGCACATGCGGAAGAGAAGCGGGGGAACAAAAGGAAACGTACCTGGGTGAAGACGTGGGTTATACGACGACACGATAAAATCATTGAACAAAACTTGTTAAGTGAGCTTATAGTGGAAGACGTCAAGTCGTACATCAATTACTTAAGAATGGATGAGCATACATTTCTCTATATGCTCAGTGAAGTGTATCAAAGGTTCAAATGGCTCTGAGCACTATGGGACTTAACTTCTGAGGTCATCAGTCCCCTAGAACTACTTAAACCTAACTGACCTAAGGACATCACAAACATCCATGCCCAAGGCAGGATTCGAACCTGCGACCGTAGCGGTCGCGCGGCTCCAGACTGTAGCGCCTAGAACCGCTCGGCCACCCCAGCCGGCTGAAGTGTATCCTCATATCACAAAGCACAATACTCACTTAAGAAATGCTATATCTGCAGAAGACAAGCTCACTGTAACACTCCGATTCCTTGCGCAGGAGAGAGGTTAAGTTAGGTTAGGTTAGGTTAGGGTAGGCTAGGCTAGGTCTCCAATTTTCTTAATCTATTTTTGTATTCAGGGTGCGTCACGCTGTAGAGCGCCTCATCAGCTTCATACATCTCTATTAATCTTGTAGTTGGCGGTACATACCAATTGTATTTACTGGCAGTGTTTATAAAAACATTATAGATGACAGAACGCTGCAGCAATGCTAGCGCTCCTTTGGTAACAGCCGGCCGGTGTGGCGGAGCGGTTCTAGGCGCTTCAGTCTGGAACCGCGCGATCGCTACGGTCGCAGGTTCGAATCCCGCCTCGGGCATGGATGTGTGTGATGTCCTTAGGTTAGTAAGGTTTAAATAGTTCTAAGTTTTAGGAGACTGATAACCTCCGATGTTAAAGTCCCATAGTACTCAGAGCCTTTGGTAACATGTCACATTGCAGTGAACAGAAGACAAGCGACTTCTTTGATCAAATATACAGCGAGGCCCTAGATTTGATCAAATATTTGACGACATATGACAAAGTTCCCTATTACACCATCAAATTCGTTTGACAAAGATATCTGACAAAGATATTTGACAAAGAAATTTGATAGTGTAATACCGGCCCTAGCAATGTCATCATTCAATATCCTTTGGTATCCTTTCACATAGAATTTTAACCTCATATTTGAATATATCTTTTATTTCCGTCACTGCACCACAATAATTTTCTATTTTATTGCCATCAGCTAGCACCTGTGCCCTTTCATTATGCACCCAACTCAGTCCCTGACCTCACCTGGCGACCACACCTATACCGTCAGCGGAGCGTATCGCGTCGATTTTCTGCCGATGACAAACAATTCCCGCATCGGTATAGCCCAGTACTTCCTTCACTGCCAGTTCAGTGTGGAAATTAAATATCGGCAGTGACAGCGACCAGCCCTGCCCGTGTGCTTTTCCCTCGCACGCCTGCCGTCCGCTGCAGGGGCCGCGCACCCAGGTGGGGGTTAGGTGCCAGCGGCAGCCAGCCGTGTCGCGCACAGCCCGGGCCGTAATTAACATTCCTGTCCCGCGCTGCCTCCGCCACTGCTCCAGACGTTTGCAAATTACACGGCCTGCCGCTAATTGCACGGCCCTCGTTAATCAGCACCAAGACACACACACAGCGCCTTCACACACTCTCGGTCGGCCAACAACCGTTGAAACGTAGGCATCCGTCGCTCTCACTCCACCCCCTCGCCTTTCCCAATCTACACCACTCTTCTGCAAACACACGCGCAGGCACGCGTTCTCTGCAGCGTTTGTGTAGTTTTCTGGTTGCCCCACAGTGGGCGGCGTTCTTCTTTGCAGTAACGCAGGCTTCCAAGGCGAATTTTTTAAGACAGTTGAGCTTCCGACGTACCCCTGTAGCAGTCAGAAAGATCCGCATCAGCTGGATTGACCGGTAATTAGACTCCCACCACAAAGAGGTGGAGCCCCTCCACGCCCACACCGGCATGATGGCCAACTCAAAAGGTCTACTGCCATCTCTGCATAAGGGTTAGTATTCACTAAAGTGAGGTGTCGCAGGATGTGGGTACTGCGATGTTTGCGTACGTCTGGTTAAGGTTAACCATTAATACGTGCTGATCTGGAGATAGATTGCGTCGAAATCGAGCGTAGGGTAGCGGTTTGAAGGGCTGAGAAAAAAAAGTGCCAAGGCAAGAACCAAGGGAAAAAAACCTCTGCGATAGTTAGGTCGGGTGGTAAGAGCAGTAGCGGTTGTTTTGCTGCCTGCGATAGGTCGTGCAAGGATAGGCTTTGTTAGTAGTGGGTATCATGCATGTCGATACCTTGACGTTGTGCGGTTGTGCTGCTCGGCGGCCGGCGCTGGGTGCTGGTGCAGAGTCCTCGTTCAGCGTCAGCAACCTGCAACAGTTAGGTTAATTATCGTTCTTGTGTCCGATAAGTCATAAACCGGAAGCACAGAGTGAGCGAATATTGGCGGATTTTTTGTGCGTCTGTGGGCGAGCTCGTCGGCGTCCCTGCTGTGGCCTGTTGGTCGGCTCTAATAGCAGCTGGTAATTACCAGTCATTGTTGCTGATATGCAGGGGCTTACCAACGTTTGTCGCTTGTTTGTGTGTGTTAGTTTACCATAGGTGGCTATGCCCTAGCTAGCAGTGCTCATATTCTGAGGTGGGCCGATTTGGTTGTAGTAGTTCGTACCCCAAGACGCAAAATTCATGTCCACGTAATCGGTTAACGGAGTGAAGCTCCCTGTGCAATCTTGCGAAATGATACAAGTCGCGCAACGGATAACATTCATAAAGTCTGTTGTAATAGGGGTAGGTTCAAATGGCTCTGAGCACTATGGGACTTAACTTCTGAGGTCATCAGTCCCCTAGAACTTAGAACTACTTAAACCTAACTAACCTAAGGACAACACACACATCCATGCCCGAGGCAGGATTCGAACCTGCGGCCGCAGCGGTCGCGCGGCTCCCAGACTGTAGCGCCTAGAACCGCTCGGCCCCTTCGGCCGGCTAATAGGGGTAGGCCCACCGTTAAAAGTTAAGAGTGGTCCATGAAATACACAGATCTACTACCACACGACACCACATTTCAGTTAAGGAAGACATCTGACTACTAAATGAAAATGCGTGTTCATAAACGATGTAATCCATTTTCCCTTAATGTGCATACAAGCAGGCAAAAACTTCAACGAGGTAACACTGAATGCAAAGTTAGAGAGAAAACTACGTCTAATTAAGATATTGATACCAATTTTAGGATCATATAATGAATGTTGCGAATGGCCAAGCGTCGAGCATTGAGCCGTAGTACAGTTAGCTTTGAAAAGCGCGCCGCAGCGCGTAGCGTGAAGTAGTCGCCCTCCGTTTTCTGGCGGTGGCGCCGTTGTTGCAATTGAAAGCTTCGTTGTCTCCCTCTAGCGGGAAAGGGGAAAAGTGCGCTGTTCGCGTGGGTTTAAGAAGTGGCTGTATGGGCTCTCGTGTAGAGTTGGCAGTCGGGGCATCAAGAAGCGACTTCTCTGCCGGGGCTACAGGGACAGCACGCAGACCGCGGCATCAGCGTAAGCGACGCGAGCAGCGGCTCCGTGGTATGGGGCGTTAACTGCTCGTCGCGAAAGGAATCTTCCTGAGCGTGGGTCCGCGAGGGGCCTAACCTGCAGTTCGGCCGTATGCCGTCGACCGGCGAGGAGGTTCTGAAAATCGGCGCGTCTTCCTGCGTCCGTTGAAACGGCTGCCAGCGGGCGGCTCGGCAGAGCATTTGGAGGTGCTGCGTTGGTTCAGTCCTGGGAGCCGTAACGCACCAGCAGTTGAGTATTGATTGTTGACAGATTTTATGAAGTTTAATTGAAGTCAATTTACTTATCATAGTTAATTATACCAGCCGTATTCTTTTTTTTTTTGGGGGGGGGGGGGGGGTTGGTTTCCCGCCATTCATTCTCGTCTGCCCACCCGCGGGAAGGTGGTGATATTAGAAAGGGTGGTCCGTTTGTCCACTTTTGAGAACTAAACGGGTTGAGTCAGAGTAAATCTGTGCTTCGGATTGCTACTTTCCATTCCCAGCTTACTTACGGGTTTATTTGACTGTTAGCCTCTGCCATGTCTGTGAAAGTCTACGGCAACAATGACTGTACTGTTTCAAATGCAAGGTAGTAAGAACTGATCCATTCTCTCGCCTGTCATAACTAGTATTACTGGACTCACGTGTAAAAGGTACTCTAAGAAAGAAGAAAAATTCCTTTTGCCTCTTGGTAAGAACTAGTCAATTGCATAACGAATTCCTGCTCATCTGGAAGCTGTAACTTACGTAAATTTATGTTTATGTATGTTTGGCTATTAAAGGCAAGGTTGTTAATGTACGCCGTAGTGCATTTTTTTTATATTGTTTCTAGTCAGCAAAAACTGTTGTGTGTTTTTCCAATTCAATACCTTTTAAAGCTTTACACAACGTGCTTATGTGTTTTATATAGGTACTTGGTTATTAGTGTGTTTTCTTGCCATGCAAAAGTTTGCCATTTCATTACGGGTAGAAATTGTTGCCTCAAGTTCGCAAGTCCTACCTGGCGAGTGTGTGTGTTTGCCGTAAGTTAACTGGCAGAAATTTGTTAAATTTATTTTTTATATATTTTGGAAATGTGAGTGAACCCGGGGGGGGGGGGGGGGGGTGAATGACTCATGCGTTTTGGTTTTTCCTTTTTGATAACTTCTGTAAACAGGATTGTCTTTGTATGTTGCAGTCAAGTTAGATTCTGCGCCATTTAATGAATGGAGTGAAATTCACCTCTAATTTAGCAGAGCTTGAAATATTATACAGCGTCGCTTTGTATATGTTAAATTGCTTGCCTGTACTTGCTTTTTACTGGCGTGAAATTTATTGTAATTTAATCATTTAAAAGCCCTTTCCTATCGGAAATTGTGACTTATTTGTTAAATGAGTGTCGTTTTTTTTAAAAAAAACCTAAGGTCTTGCACCAAATTTTAATAAAAAGTGTTACTCAAAATTGTGTGTAATTTCAGCAGTTATTCCTTGGCACCTACTTGCACTTTGCATTTTGTGTACTGATTGAGATTAATAACCTTTGGTGAACCAGTAGTAATTTTACAGTTCAAGCATATCAGAAAGGGCTACTGAAAAGTGGACTCGGAAGAACAAGCACTGTTCACAGTTGCAACGTACATCCTACAAATCAAACAACTAGTGTAGTCATAAACTACCGAAATGACTAACTCTGCAAAGTTAACAAATACCGTGCCCCCTGAACTACTCCTAGGAAATGCATTGCTGGCCGAATCTCACCAAATAAACTTCCAGTACTTGGCTCCGTGAGCGGAGCCTGTGAGTGACACTCAATAGTGTACTGGAACCATCTTCGCATGTATGGCTCATAGGGGCTGCAAAACTGTCGTTCGTGGAGGCAGGAAGTAATGTGTCTGTCAACTGAAATTCTAATTTCTCTATAAAGTTTTGGAAAATCTCCAAGCTATCTACCAATGACGGTAATCGTTCTGAGCATCGTCCAGTATCCAACCAAGTTTTGCGAGATTGAGACCAGCGCGCTAATGAACTTTCAATATTTCAACAGAGCATAAGCAAGATTGAGACTTTTTGTTTATTTTGTGCGCAGGGGCACGGGCAGAAGCTAACCGTCTATCTAGCCACTATAGTATAACAAAAAATAAAATTTAGATATATGGAAATAATGAAATTAATTAATGGCAGATAAGAAAATAATAAATAGGTGATCTGAAATTGGAATTTTGATTACTGTTTCGTATGAAATTTTCCGGCGTGTAGGACAAGCACAATAAGCTGAGCTATGCCTGTAAATGGGTAAAAAAATCTTTTCGTATTAGTTCCACATAAACGAAATAATCTTTCTTTTCTTGTAGGTTTATGCTTACCAATTAATAATACTATGACCGATCACTGTATCCACCTACAAAATCTTGACCGTGTCCTTTATATTGTTGTAATCGGATCTTCGTGATAACTCCGAAGTACAAATGTGAGCTCCTTGTTTTTTTCTATATATTGCAGTACTACTTGGAATAATGACTCACACAACTTTTCACTGGCAAAATAATATATTCTGCCTTCGATGCATATAAAAAATACAGACTTTTTACTTATTCTCACAACCAAAATGGCTACCTCCGATTACGCTCTAAAATAACTGGGGGACTGATGACCTTCGCTGTTTAGCCCCCCTTAAACATCCCAACAACCACCACCACCATCTAAAATAACGTGCGTCTACCTTCGTTCATTAACCGAGAGCGAGTCCTTCTTACCGAGGAACAGGAAAAATATCTTCTGTTTTTTTAACATTTTAAAACCAAAAATACATAACGGTACGGGCAGGCTCTACGCTGGGCTACCGCTTCGCATCTCCTCTTTGCCTTTGAAGCAAACGAAAACATAAAAGCAAGAAATGCAAATGTACATTATAAATGCACTCCCTACTGTATTCTGTCGGAAACGTTTCTTTATTTAGGGAGACAGTATACAGTAGCTTTATTTACAATGGGGCTCATAGTTTGGTTACTTGGTGCAAGTCAATGGAGTTTCAATACCCTTATGCTTCAATAAGTATATTTACATAGCTTCATTTTCTTGTCTATTGCAAGATCATACACATAAATACATTCACATACATTTACATTGCATAACTGCACGTCCATGTTGTGCTAAAGCCTTAGTTAGTTATTTATCCTTACATTTGTTAATCTGTATAGGGTGAACAAGGGAAGAAATTTAAATTTCTTAAATTGTCCTTTCACCCTGTTTTAAAAATTGTTTTTCTCATTTGCTTTCGGTTCATTGGCAATTCTGAGAAGGTGTCTGAGCCGTGTACGGCTCGCGTTGATGCCGGTCATAGCTTGGCGTCTTGTAACAGCGATAGTGGCGCCACGTTTTCTTAGTGTGTTCACTGGCTCCACTACGTTTGCTCGCCTTGTCTGCGCGTGAGTGGCAGCAGCAGCGCTTATCGATAGCGCGTACTGTGGTACCGTCTTTGGACCGATCTCTAGTATTTCCGGGTCGTCGTGTGTGGAGCTAGTTGAGTTGGGACGGAGCAGCAGTGAGGTCCGGACAGCCAGTACCGCTGGGGACACATATGAACTGTCTGATGGAAGGATGTGGTCGCGAGAGTGCAGGACCACGTCAAGGACCGGATTCAGCGAGTTTTAGTTGATTGGACCGTGACATTCGAGTAATGCAACTTTTACCTGTGTGTGTGTGTGTCTGCCTGTCGAGGTGACCTAGTTAGTTGACGATTTATACTAGGATCTTTCCCGTGCCTGACTTGAGTGGGAACGACCGTTGGTTGGTCGTTCGGTCGGTCGTAGCAGCGGACGACGTGTATTTGGTCTTCCGACCGCTTCTGGCTTTTTTGTGTCTGTGCCGAATCATAATTCGTCCATGTTGTTTTACAGTGACTGGTTTTAGTATTGTGAGTTATTGGAGGAATTGTTTTCCCGGAAGCGTGTGTATCTCGTGGTTTTAATGAGCAGTTATTTTAATGCTGTCTGCGTACTGGATTTGGGGAGGAGTTGCGATCGGACATCATTTCGGTTGGGGCGCAGCAGCGAGCAGGTCTGTACAGCACGAGGGCAAGCCGGGGCCGCTGGCGGCGTGCTGCCACTGCCGGATCGAGGAGGGGTAGCTGTGAGAGCGACGGCTTCGCTGCACACTGAACCCTGGACGTTTGAGTGAAGAGTTAACTGCTAATGCAGCCCCGACTATTCTGAGATCTCGCCTATGGGCGGCGGGTAATTGCTTCCAAGGCCGCTGAGCCTGGCGGCTACGAATGAAGTGTTTAGAGGCGGTGAAATATTGGAGCCGTCTTTCTTTATTTGTCATTCATCATTGAATTCAGTATTGTTCTTATTAGTGAAGTGCAACCACCGGTATTTTCTGCCCTGTGGCCGCTAACACCCCAGTTACCTGCCATGGAGGTTAGCATACTTTCCCGGCAGGGTACCTTTCCTCATCATGTTGTGCTCTACTTTAGGTATCAGTTTTGCTCATTCCTCTAGTTCCACGTTTTCGAACGTACGTTCGGCTGGTTTGTATCCTGTTTATGTGTGTGGTACCTACCACACACCCTGAACTCCAAAACAGTTACCAGAAACTACTCTAAGCAACACCAAATTTTACCAATTTGTCGGGGGAGGATTGCTAGGCTCGGACAAACACTACCGGGTGCGTTCGCTTTGTTTCATTTCAAAACACAGGAAACTGTCAGAGTTTTATTAAACTCTCGTACGTTAACAACGCTGACCAGGAGGATGGAATAGCATTTATATGCTGTGATGACATGTTGTTGTTGTGGTCTTCAGTCCTGAGACTGGTTTGCTGCAGCTCTCCATGCTACTCTATCCTGTGCAAGCTTTATCTCCCAGTACCTACTGCAACCTACATCCTTCTGAATCTGCTTGGTGTATTCATCTCTTGGTCTCCCTAAACGATTTTTACCCTCCACGCTGCCCTCCAATGCTAAATTAGTGATCCCTTGATGCCTCAGAACATGTCCTACCAACCGATCCCTTCTTTTAGTCAACTTGTGCCACAAACTTCTCTTCTCCCCAATCCTATTCAATACCTCCTCATTAGTTACGTGATCTACCCACCTTATCTTCAGCATTCTTCTGTAGCACCACATTTCGAAAGCTTCTATTCTCTTCCTTTCCAAACTATTTATCGTCCATGTTTCACTTCCATACATGGCTACACTCCATACAAATACTTTCAGAAATGACTTCCTGACATTTAAATCTATACTTGATGTTAACAGATTTCTCTTCCTCAGAAATGCTTTCCTTGCCATTGCCAGTCTACATTTTATATCCTCTCTACTTCGACCATCATCAGTTATTTTGCTCCCCAAATAGCAAAACTCCTTTACTTCTTTAAGTGTCTCATTTCCTAATCTAATACCCTCAGCATCTCCCGACTTAATTCGACTACATTCCATTATCCTCGTTTTGCTTTTGTTGATGTTCATCTTATATCCTCCTTTCAAGACACTATCCATTCCGTTAAACTGCTCTTCCAAGTCCTTTGCTGTCTCCAACAGAATTACAATGTCATCGGCGAACTTCGACGTTTTTATTTCTTCTCCATTGATTTTAACACCTACTCCTAATTTTTCTTTTGTTTCCTTTACTGCTTGCTCAATATACAGATTGAATAACATCGGGGACAGGCTACAACCCTGTCTCACTCCCTTCCCAACCGCTGCTTCCCTTTCATGTCCCTCGACTCTTATAACTGCCATCTGGTTTCTGTACAAATTGTAAATAGCCCTTCGCTCCCTGTATTTTACCCGTGCCACCTTCAGAATCTGAAGGAGAGTTTTCCAGTCAACATTGTCAAAAGCTTTCTCTAAGTCTACAAATGCTAGAAACGTAGGTTTGCCTTTCCTTAATCTAGCTTCCAAGATAAGTCGTAGGGCCAGTATTGCCTCACGTGTTCCAATATTTCTGCGGAATCCAAACTAATCTTCCCCGAGGTCGGCTTCTACTAGTTTCTCCATTCGTCTGTCTCATGAAAGTTTTGGTTGTTGCTCGGGTCACGCATCGGCATGCGGTTGTGCGGCGTGGGTTGGCCATTGTTGTCCGCGCCACTGATTTCTCTCACCGGCGGACGGCTGGTTATAGCTCCGCTTACCACCCACGCCGATGATGTTGCCGTACTTTGTTTGCTAACTATTTCGTTCATTAGTCTTTGTTCTACCTGTTTGATATCATGTTCTAAGCGTCTTTAAAATTTCCTCTTTCTCCTTCCACGTAAGTACGTTGTTCGCGTACACAATGTTCGGTTAATGCTGTGTTTTCATCTTTTGTATTATCCTTTACTGTTTCACAAAGTTGCACAATATCTGAGCTGATTCTTTAATCAGTAATAAGTAATCCTATCTCCACGATGATTTTCCCTACATGTCCTGGTAAGTCGTCACAGAACGAACGCAGCTTCGTTACTTCTGATTGTAAATTATCTATGTTCACCTGCGTATTCTTTTGCATTACCTGTAAATTATCCTGAACTTCTCTGATTCCGAATAACTCCTGTCCATAAGTGCGTGTGGATGTTTCAAATTTTGTTCCCGCTGTGCCTTTTAATTTCTCATTCATCGTGAACTGAAGTTTGTACGTGTTTGTTAATTTTCCTATCCGCCTCCATGGAGATTTGCGAAATCTGCTGTGTGAACTTCTTATCCAGATTACTGAGTTCTGTGCGCATATTTTTTTTACTTCGCCTGATATATGTGTCATGTTTGTATTTACCTTCCCGATCTCAGAGTCATGTCTCTTTGTATTGTGTCTTAACTCCACATGTTTGAATTTATTGTGTTCATGTATGCTTGAATTGTTTTTAAACTCACCATTTTTCAATTTACCGCATTCGAATTGGTCTCTAAACTCAGCGTTTTTGAATTCATGTCTATTTTCATTGCGTTCATGTCTGTTTGTATTGTTTCTGTAAAGGCTCGACATAAGCCTTGCATATCTTCCCTAGGTACTTCTGGCCTACGCATGTCAACATCTGCGTCTGTACTACTTCCATTTAGAACATTCCTCTGCCTTGAGGTGTAATTAATTTCTTCAACTGTACTCAAAGTATTGCTTGTAATGAAATGTTCTGTATTCACGGGCGTCGAATGCAACAATGGAACGGAGATGGTAGATCCCAGCAGCCAAATAATCACCGCTTGACGGT
Organism: Schistocerca piceifrons; assembly: GCF_021461385.2. Lineage (NCBI taxonomy): Eukaryota > Metazoa > Arthropoda > Insecta > Orthoptera > Acrididae > Schistocerca > Schistocerca piceifrons. Next base: position 673,400,983 of record NC_060142.1, on the reverse strand, counting down.
TCCAAACCACTCGTTATGTTTTGCAAATACAAGTCTACTACGTTGGTATTTTGATTTTGAAATGACATTTCACTATCGTTTTGTCAATCCATTATGAAAATCTTTACGTCTCTGCAGTTACCAAAATTAATATTTTCTGTGTTTGGATTTTACTTCCGCGCTATTTCTCACGCTACAGAATGCACCACAGAATGTACTTTTAATCTCAATTGTTGTTCACTCAATATGCTTTTCGTACTGATAAAGAAATTTCATTCTCTCTACTTGATTCCAGTTGCTTTAGCATCTGAAGCTTCAGGTTCTGGATTTTAGGAAATAGGTACTTGGATTTTATAATAGGTCTACTAGGAAAGTATTCTCTACATGCATTGCGCAGTCCTACCTTGTAGTTGTCTTGTAACTGGTACTTCCCTCTATTGAACTTTTATTTGTCCACTCTTCGTATTGTTGTCTTCCTCCTTCTAATTTATTATTATTTTTTCAATTAGTATATTTCCTGTATTACATTATTGTCTCCGGCATGTCATCAGAGTACATGGAACATCAAGAAATTACTTACATACATGTATATTCTTTGTCTTAAGAATATTAGTACTCACTGTTTTGCCCACTATGTATCGTACCTGTCACTTGTCATCACTATATAATACGATAGTAAAAAATAATATTTAGATAAATGAAAACAATGAAATTAATTAATGGTCGATACGAAGATAATAAAGAGGTGATCTGAAATTGGAATTTTGATTACTGTCTCTTATGAAATTTTCCGGCGCGTCGGACCAGCACAATAAGCAGAGTTATGCCTGTAAATGGGTAAAAATTCTTTTCGTGTTAGTTCCACATAGTACACAGGTGGGCTTCTTGGTTTTCTGCATATTGCAATACTACTTGGAACAATGACTCATTCAACTTTTCACTGCTAAAATAATACTATATTCTTCATTCAATGCACATCAAAGACACAGACTTTTTACTTATTCTCACAACCAAAATGGCTACCTCCGATTACGCTCTAAAACAACGTGCGTCTACCTTCGTTCACTAAGAGAGAGCGAGTCCTTCCACTTACCGAGGAACAGGAAAAACATTTGATGTTTCTTTAACATTTGAAAATAAAAAATACATGACGGTAGGCGCAGGCGCTACGCTGGGCTCCCGCTTCACATTTCCTGTTTGCCTTTGAAGAAAACGAAAACATGAAAGTAAGAAATGCAAAAGGTACACCATACCACGTTCCAGAACAGCCGCTGGGACGCTGTCTCTTGCAGTTCCCGCGGAACACTTCCAGCTGCCGTTTTCTTTAAGTAAAGGAGACATTCCTCCATGTAAGCATCGCGCGTTTGCTTGAGTGCTTTCTAGCCGCCTGGTGGTTTACCATCCATCGTGCTAACATTGCGAGCCTCAAGTAGGGGGAGATGTGAGGGTGGCAGCTGCATCGGCCCTGAAGATCACTTAAAGCTACACATTTATGGCTGAGGCAAAAGTCAGATGCTTGAGTCCTCCGACGTCTCTCTCTGTTAGGCCGCTGCGCCTAATAAACGAAAAATAAACTTCTCGCACACCAAAATGAAAAGCTAATTAAATTCCTAGCTTGACCATAAGCAATATGTGGAATTACATATACATCTACATCCATACTCCGCAAGCCACTGTGCCCTTTTCCAACCCTTTGGAACGCTACGCTCTTCTAGAGACCTACGGTACATCGCTGCAAGAAGGGGGGCAAGTTCCTTCGCGTACTCTGTGTACATGAGAATTTCGCAAGTAGTAATACAAATTATGAAAATAACATCTCAGTTACCCACGCATGATGTTAACAGATATAGGGAGCCCTAGCAACACATCTTCAAGCGATCGATAAGCCTCATATCTGCTCTCCTGAGCTGTGTTTCTCACCATGCTCTGCAAACTGTAGAGTAGAAAGCTGCAAGTGACACGTGTTGCAATCCGCAGCACACTGGCTGCTGACTGCGGCAACGTCCCTTCTCTACACGTGCAGGTCAAGTGTTCTGAACCTCTGTGGATCAAATGCCTCTCTCAAGATATCCACGCAAACTATTTTACTTAGAATCCCTAGACGAAGTGTTTCACACCAAAACAATCTTCCCACTCCTTTCTACAAAACCCACACAGTTCCCTTCTGCAAATGAAAAGGCTCTGCAAACTGATGGCCATGATGTTGTTGTGAACAAAATACACTACTGGCCATTAAAATTGCTACACCACGAAGATGACGTGCTACAGACGCGAAATTTAACCGACAGGGAGAAGATGCTGTGATATGCAAATGATTAGCTTTTCAGAGCATTCACACAATGTTGGCGCCGGTGGCGACACCTACAACGTGCTGACATGAGGAAAGATTCCAACCGATTTCTCATACACAAACAGCAGTTGACCGGCGTTGCGTGGTGAAACGTTGATGTGACGCCTCGTGTAAGGAGGAGAAATGCGTACCATCACGTTTCCGACTTTGATAAAGGTCGGATATTAGCCTATCGCGATTGCGGTTTATCGTATCGCCACACTGCTGCTCGCGTTGGTCGAGATCCAATGACTGTTAGCAGAATATGGAATCGGTGGGTTCAGGAAGGTAATACGGAACGCCGTGCTGGATCCCAACGGCCTCGTATCACTAGCAGTCGAGATGACAGGCATCTTATCCGCATGGCTGTAACGGATCGTGCAGCCACATCTCGATGCCTGACACAACAAATGGGGACGTTTGCAAGACAACAACCATCTGCACGTACACTTCGACGACGTTTGCAGCAGCATGGACTATCAGCTCGGAAACTATGGCTGCAGTTACCCTCGACGCTGCGTCACGGACAGGAGCGCCTGCGATGGTGTACTCAACGACGGTGAATCCAGGTTCTGTTTACAGCATCATGATGGTCGCATCCGTGTTTGGCAACATCGCGGTGAACGCACATTGGAAGCGTGTATTCGTCATGGTCATACTGGCGTATCACCCGGCGTGATGGTATGGGGTGCCATTCGTTACACGTCTCTGTCACTTCTTGTTCGCATTGACGGCACTTTGAACAGTGGATGTTACATTTCAGATGTGTTACGACCCGTGGCTCTACCCTTCATTCGATCCCTGCGAAACCCTACATTTCAGCAGGATAATGCACGACCGCATGTTGCAAGTCCTGTACGGGCCTTTCTGGATACAGAAAATGTTCGACTGCTGCCCTGGCCAGCACTTTCTCCAGATCTCTCACCAATTGAAAACGTCTGGTCAATGGTGGCCGAGCAACTGGCTCGTTACAATACGCCAGTCACTGCTCTTGATGAACTGTGGTATCGCGTTTAAGCTGCTTGGGCGGCTGTACCTGTACACGCCATCCAAGCTCCGTTTGACTCAATGCCCAGGCGTATCAAGGCCGTTATTACGACCAGAGGTGGTTGTTCTGGGTACTGATTTCATAGGATCTATGCACCCAAATTGCGTGAAAATGTAATCAGATATCAGTTCTAGTATAACATATTTGTCCAATGAATACCCGTTTATCATTTCTTCTTGGTGTAGCAATTTTAATGGCCTGTTCCACTGCCTGCACAGGGTGAGTGTTACCTTTGCGATCCTCTACGTGAGGTCCTCCGAGCAGCGCGCGACTGCCTGCACCCATCGCTACGCTGTGCTACCGGCCGTCTTCCGCCGATTTATTGTTTCCGCAATGCCGGCGCAGTAAACATGGTGGCAGGCTCTGCGTGTTTACTAGGCGTTTCCCGCCTGCGATGCTAACGGCTATGCTAGCGATCTTCACTCCGTCATGGCTAACAGCCGATAAGGGAGTGGACTCTGTGTTTGTTTTGTTTTACTTTTTATGGATCTTTGTTCTTTTTTATTACTGTTTTTATCTGTAAAGTATTGACTCGAAAGAAAAATATAAATTTCTCATTATATAGAGCCAATGTTAATACGATCCGTTGTTGGTAACAATGGAGCAGGGCTCTTTAGTCTATAGACAAACTAAATGTTAGAAAGAAAAGCTAATTTATCAGCTACTGCTGTCGGAGGACAATTAGTCGAAATTCGACTGGAAAAACCTGTCAGATATCTTCGTACACTATGCTGCCGATACACAATATGATTATGACTGAGAACAAACATGTACTTTCACTGGACACGCATCTTATTCCAAATTTTCCTTCACTACGCTTGTCTGGTACTTCATCTACGTAACTCTCGTCCCCTAAGAAGAGTTTATTCTTTATTTCTAAATTATCATGGTCTTTACAGTTTCTGTGCTGTGAACTGTATGAAACTTCGCTGTACTCTAGTCTACACACTTTTTTTTACTTCGAAGTATCACGGTTAATAGCCAAGGTAATGCTGACATTTTCCTTCCACAAAATTGTGATTTCTTTCACAATATTTGGAGTCCAGACAGCTGAAGATGAAAAGTAGGAAACTTAGCCAAATACGTGTTTAAACAAAAATGCTAATAAGTTGCAAATCCAGACGCTTGAAAATCATCTACTTCGCCGAAAAAAGCCTGTGGAATCACACCACTTTTAGTTGCTGTATCGAATGGCATGACTAACTCTCCCTTATTTCATGGGATCTCCCGTGTTGTAGCAGTTCTTCCGTTTTTAATTTTTGTCATCGGCTCCGTTTCCGACTGTCTGTTTCTCTCGTATATTTCGTGAGTGACCACTGTGGTACTAGGGCGTGGTGAAAGGTAATACATCCGATTTGTTGCCTTTTTAAATTAAACAACCTTTATTAACATTCTATAACTTTATTCTTCATTTTTTTTCTCAACATAGTCACCCTGTTGATGATCACATGTCTTCAATGAGAGACTTGCTTGTTGATATCATCGCTGTAGAGTGTTTGACTTTGTTGACGGATGCAGAAACTCCACTGCTTCGACTGCGTCATTCATCAAAGTGAACTCTCGAAAGTGTTGTTTAAGTTTTGGAAACAGATGGAAATCGGATGACGCCAAATCGGTGCTGTGTGGAGGATGACCGCTGACAGCTGTAAGTAGGCTGTTTAGGTTTTTATGTTGGTAACGTCACGTAGCGCTCTGTATGAAAATCACTGGCTGTGCTGTGTGCAGTCTGTGGTGTTGTTCCATTGTGTCTAACTTTTGAAGATTTTGTTCCATTGCGTCGAACTTTTGAAGTTTTTGTCCCATTTGTTGCATTAATTGTCCTATGCGGCAGTGCATTTGAACTGGCAATATTCGCATTTTGAAAAGCAGAAAATGTGTCTTGACTTATTTGAGGAAACGGCGAGGAGGCAAAACCTGAATTTACAGTATTTGCAAGATTGTGTCCTGTCATTTCGGATTCCTGAGGCGAGCTGTTGCCGACCGATCGATCTATAATGCTTCCCTGTTCGGTAATTGTTTCACTGTATACAGCATTATTTACCGCCCGCTCCATTTCCCTATGCACAATTACCAAATGGCTGCAAGCAGTCACCCGCCGCTCGCAGGCCTATCCTACAGAATCGCTAAAACTACGCTGTGCCGGCAGTGGAACTGGCCACAGCTGCTCGCCTGAATCACTTGCAGCACAATTCTACAATGTAATCTTCGTTCAGCCATGACGACGTACTGTACCTCGACAAAATGAACTGTTCCAACGAAATCAACATGGGTGCCGAAAATATCGGCCAGCGAAAACCAGTTCTCCCTGCTCAACATATAATAACTACAGCAACGTTACGTTTGGTGAGTCTACTTACGTTTCTAAAAGATGTACACGAAGGTCAGTTTGCATACATACTGGGTGACAATTATTGAACTACACTACTGGCCATTAAAATTGCTACACCAAGAAGAAATGCAGATGATAAACGGGTATTCATTGGACAAATACGTTATACTAGAACTGACATGTGATTACATTTTCACGCAATTTGGGTGCATAGATCCTGTGAAATCAGTACCCAGAATAACCACATCTGGCCGTAATAACGGCCTTCATACGCCTGGGCATTGAGTCAAACAGAGCTTGGACGGGGTGTACAGGTACAGCTGCCCATGCAGCTTCAACACGAGACCACAGTTCATCAAGAGTAGTGACTGGCGTATTGTAACGAGCCAGTTGCTCGGCCACCATTGACCAGACGTTTTCAATTGGTAAGAGATCTGGAGAATGTGCTGGCCACGGCAGCAGTCTAACATTTTCTGTATCCAGAAAGGCCCGTACAGGACCTGCAACATGTGGTCGTGCAATAACCTGCTGATATGTAGGGTTTCGCAGGGATCGAATGAAGGGTAGTGTGGTGTGCGTACTGTAAGACCATCGGTACACACACCATCAGATTAGTTTACTTGTCGCTCTAACGAAGTAGGCGAGTGTCAGCAATATGTCTCGTGGTCTTATTGTGGCGTGTTTATCTTCTGCCGTTAGGTCAGACGATAGAAATGCCACTTGCACGCTTAGAGTAGCAGATTGACGGTGACCAACTTTAAACAGAACTTTATTAATTTTCACACACATTTACTAAAATACGAGGGTTATTCCAAAAGTAAGGTCCGATTGATTGCCAAATTGAAACCACAGTGAACATCAGAAATGTTTTACTTGTAACAATTAGCTACACCTTTCAGCTACTTCTCTACGTAGTCGCCGTTCTGACTTAGACTTTTGTCATAGCGTTGTACCAACTTTTCAATAGCCTCATCATAGAAGGCAGCCGCCAGTGCTTTCCGCCAATTCTTCACGCTGGCCTACACCTCGTTGTCTGTGTCAAAATGTTGTCTTCAAAGACAGCGGTTCATGTGACCAGAGATGCGGCTGAGAATTGTCGTGAAGACGAAACAGCACGATAGTTATGTAATGTTGGCTGCATAGCTTCAGGCGAAATTTCTCACCAGGCCCTCGTACTTGGCGGCAGACACTATTTTCTAGACATCTTTACGCACTCACTGCGAGCTCAGAAATGAGAAGAGCGACGTGATGCTAACTGGGGTTATACTAGAGACACTACCCAACACATCTGTGCAAAGCTTTATCGGATTTTCATAGTCGTTTCCATTTCGCGACCGATCGGACCTTACTTTTGGAATAACCCTCGTAATAAAAAACATAGACATTACTTAACTTGATTCTGGATGCTGTTTACAATTGACAATCTGAAGTTCCTTTGGTCTTGGTACGTTAATCTTATTCTCAGATATCTCTGATACTTGACAAAGTGTCTATACATTTCTCTTCATGGCTATGTACAGGAATATGATAATCTAGGCGCAGACAAACTTCACTACAGACTGGTACACACTAATGCAGACTGGTACAGGCTAATGCAGACTAACTAATCGGAGGTCTGTACACTCGTTATAATACCTCGCGCGTTCAGGTATCACTGCGCGAGTGTGATCCGCGAGGAGGAAAGGTTCTACGTTAGCAGCAATCTCATTCGCTGCGTTACATATTAATACGCGGATCGACGGAAGCAGAATTTGGTCCGTCTCTATGACAGCGCCATCTCGTAGTGCGGAGACGGACGAGCGCTGCGCCTGCGCTGTTGTACTTAGCGGGGCGCGCTCTAGTGGGAAAGTTGTGTACGCGCGGACTACGCGGAACTATGTACACAATAGGTAGAGGCACGGGTCGTAACACATCTGAAATGTAACGTCCACTGTTCAAAGTGCCGTCATGCCGAGACGTGTAACAAATGGCACCCCATTCCATCGCGACGGGTGACACGCCAATATGGCGATGACGGATATACGCTTCCAATGTGCGTTCACCGCGATGACGCCAAACACGGATGAGAACATAATGTTGCTGTAAACGGAACCTGGATTCATCCGAAAAAATGACGTTTTGCCATTGGTGCACCCAGGTTCGTCGTTGAGTACACCATCACAGGCGCTCCTGTCTGTGATGCAGTGTCAAGGGTAACCGCAGCCATGGTCTCCGAGCTGATAGTCCATGCTGCTGCAGATGTCGTCGAACTGTACGTGCAGATGGTTGTTGTCTTGCAGACGTCCCCATCTGTTGACTCAGGGATCGAGACGTGGCTGCACGATCCGTTACAGCCATGGGGATAAGATGCCAGTCATCTCGACTGCTGGTGATACGAGGTCGTTGGGATCGAGCACGGCGTTCCGTATTACCCTCCTGAACCCACCGATTCCATATTCTGCTAATATTCACTGGATATCGACCAACGCGAGCAGCAGTGTCGCGATACGATGAACCGCAATCGCGATAGGCTACAATCCTACCTTTATCAAAGTCGGAAACGTGATAGTACGCATTTCTTCTCCTTACACGAGGCATCACAACAACGTTTCACCAGGCAACGCCGGTCAACTGCTGTTTGTGTATGAGAAATCGGTTGGAAACTTTCCTCATGTCAGCACGTTGTAGGTGTCGCCACCGGCGCCAACCTTGTGTGAATGCTCTGAAAAGCTAATCATTTGCATATCATAGCATCTTCTTCCTGTCAGTTAAATTTCGCGTCTGTAGCACGTCATCTTCGTGGTGTAACAGTTTTGGTACAAATGGCTCTGAGCACTATGGGACTTAACTTCTAAGGTCATCAGTCCCCTAGAACTTAGACCTACTTAAACCTAACTAACCTAAGGACATCGCACAGATCCATGCCCGAGGCAGGATTCCAGCCTGTTCAGTCCCCTAGAACTTAGAACTACTTCAACCTAACTAACCTAAGGACATGACACACATCCATGCCCGATGCAGGATTCGAACCTGCCACCATAGCAGGTTCCAGACTGTAGCGCCTACAACCGCTCGGTGTAACTGTTTTAATGGCCAGTAGTGTATGTGGATCATATAGATATATCCCTGGTGTAGTTGTGCAGTTGAATGGTTCAAATGGCTCTGAGATCTATGGGACTTAACATCTGAGGTCATCAGTTCCCTAGAACTAAAAACTACTTAAACCTTGAATGAAATTTTCGCTCTACAGCGGAGTGTGCGCTGATATGAAACTTCCTGGCAGATTAAAACTGTGTGCCGGACCGAGACTCGAACTCGGGACCTTTGCCTTTCGCGGGCAAGCGCTCTACCGACTGAGCTACCCAAGCACGACTCACGGCCCGAGACGAGGTACTGGCAGAAGTAAAGCTGTAAGGACGCGGCGTGAGTCGTGCTTGGGTAGCTCAGTCGGTAGAGCGCTTGCCCGCGAAAGGCAAAGGTCCCAAGTTCGAGTCTCGGTCTGGCACACAGTTTTAATCTGCCAGGAAGTTTCTTACTTAAACCTTAGTAACCTAAGGACATCACACACATTCATGCCCGAGGCAGGATTCAGACCTGCGACCGTAGCGGTCGCGCGTTTCCAGACTTAAGTGGCTAGAACCATTCGGCCACAGCGGCCGGCTGTGCAGTTGAAATTTATCTCCTTTAAACCTTCCCTAAAATCATTTTCACTTGTTGTTATCTCCCGTACAACCACATGAAATATTGGTCACACTAGTATCGAACGCTTTGCTTGTTGCTGTTACAGACTTCGTATTTCTGTCGTTTACCTCGTTAGTGACTTTGTAATGAATTGTGTCCGATAGAGACATACGAATTATTTAACTGACAACAAGATAACTAGCGCGATTTTCCTGTTGTGTGCTCCCGCGCCGCGGTTTCAGGGTGGGCTGCCGGAGTAGTACGGGCAGCGCACAGTACGTTATGCGGCCGCACGCGCCGCCCACCCGCTGTCAACAGAGCGTGGGCCGGCCGCTCCCTGGCCAGGTAAACACCGAGCGGTCGCCTTCCCGCTGTGTCGGAGGCGCGCGCAGACAGCGGCCGCGACGTCGGCCGGCGCCTGAGTCGGCATTAAGCAGCACCGCTCTGGCCGAGCAAACACGACACGGCACAGCACTGTCCGCTGCGCTGCGCTGCACTCCGCACCGGAAACCGAGGACATTACACCGAAGTCGCCACGTAGTGTGCTTCAAGACGGAACTATAGAAGCTGCTGCGTACTTTAAGTTTACCGTCGTACCTCCTTGCCTAGTGACGCCAGATGAAAGTTGATGTCGTCAAGCCCTGAATCAAAATTGCGCTACGGATAACTGGGGAGAGGAGCTTGAGAGTGCTACCTAGAGAGCGTGTCCTTTCTGTACGATACTAGGCGAGGGGCTGGAGGACTCACGCGCTGATGTGTGGGTCCCTGCATTCTATAGCTTTCATTTTAAATAAATTCCTTAAACTCTCCTTCTTTGTGATTTTTAAGGTATTTTAAAGATAGATGACAGTTGATTTCCCATTTATTTTAAACATTATCACTCGACTTTACAGCGATAGCAGCAATTGTTTCAGTTTACAGATATTACAATTTTACAACTTATAGCTCGGGTATATTATACACTAACCTGCACGCACACTTCTAAGGGTAAGACGGAATTGCGTTGGCCAAATGTATACCACCAAAGTCTCCCAATATTTTACATAGGACATTCACTATGTGAGGAGGATAACGGGCAAACTGGGGACCAGATACTTTAACACAGGGGGTCAAATTTCCGGTATTAAACGAGCACATTCATTACCTTACACAGTCCGAAGCTGGATATAAAAGAATTAGTACAAATATTCAAATACCTCTCTTCCATGCGTGAACATTGAGACAGACGCACTGAGGGCACGTCTGCTCACTTACCCGTCTTCTCAAACACGCCTAGAAAATGGCGGGCACCCGGAGGTCTTCCTGGGCCCCGGTGGAGGGGGTGGTCGAACCACTTGGCCGTGACCAACCTCTCCACCCCAAATCTTGTGACTGGAAAGTCTTTGACTTTTACCTGCCTGTGACGTCTCTGTGATCCCCTACCCAAGAGTGAGGTTGGCACTACTATACTTCTACGATCTTCACTATTCAAGATTAAATCTAACTTTGGCACAGAAAGGGGTGAATTACACTGGCACTAAAGTCTTTGGTCACTTACCAAATAGTATCAAAAGTCTGACAGATAACCAACAAGTATTTAAGAAGAAATTAAAAGAATTTCTGAATGACAACTCCTTCTACTCCATAGCGGAATTTTTAGATATAAATTAAGAAAAAAAAAGAAAAAAAACAAAAATATTAAAAAAAAATAATAAAAAATAAAAATAAAAAATAAAGAAAAACAAAAAACACAAAAAAAATTGTTATATTAACTTAAGTATGTTGTTAAATTAACCTAATTATGTCATGTATTGGAAAATTCGACTCGTTCCACATCATTACGAAATATCGTATTCATGATCCATGGAACTAGTATTAATCTAATCTAATCTAATACTACAGAACTACTTCCCAACTAAGATTTGGCCACGCTTTACGGAAAGGTGTGAGGAGGATTAGGAAAGTTCATGTGCAGATTCACATCCACGTACAAGAAATGCATAATCACGACACATATAAATACGTATTATGAAGCCTGACACATTTCTTTCCGCCCGTCCAAATGGATTCTGTTGCACCCGCGGCCGGCCGCGTCGTCTAATAAAATTGGCTGCGGAGCCGTCTCTGTTTCTATTTCCCGGTGCGAGCGAGCAGCGAAACTTGCTGCTTATAGAGCGGAAACTACTGTACCGTTTCAGTACTTCTACATCGAATAATAAAAAGTGTACAAGTTCACCGATGAAAAATAGTAATACACCACGGGGTCTACATCTACATGTACATACATACTCCGCAATCCACCATACGGTGCGTGGCGGAGGGTACCTCGTACCAGAACTAGCATCTTCTCTCCATGTTCCATTCCCAAACAGAGCGAGGGAAAAATTACTGCCTATATGCCTCTGTACGAGCCCTAATCTCTCTTGTCTTATCTTTGTGGTCTTTCCGCGAAATGTAAGTTGGCGGCAGTAAAACTGTACTGCAGTCAGCCTCAAATGCTAGTTCTCTAAATTTCCTCAGTAGCGATTCACGAAAAGAACGCCTCCTTTCCTCTAGAGACTCCCACCCGAGTTCCTGAAGCATTTCCGTAACACTCGCGTGATGATCAAACTTACCAGTAACAAATCTAGCAGCCCGCCTCTGAATTGCTTCTATGTCCTCCCTCAATCCGACCTGATAGGGATCCCAAACGCTCGAGCAGTACTCAAGAATAGGTCGTATTAGTGTTTTATAAGCGGTCTCCTTTACAGATGAATCACATCTTCCCAAAATTCTACCAATGAACCGAAGACGACTATCCGCCTTCCCCACAACTGCCATTACATGCTTGTCCCACTTCATATCGCTCCGCAATGTTACGTCCAAATATTTAATCGACGTGACTGTGTCAAGCGCTACACTACTAATGCAGTATTCAAATATTACAGGACTCTTTTTCCTATTCATCTCCATTAATTTACGTTTATCTATATTTAGAGTCAGCTGCCATTCTTTACACCAATCACAAATCCTGTCCAAGTCATCTTGTATCCTCCAACAGTCACTCAACGACGACACCTTCCCGTCCATCACAGCATCATCAGCAAACAGCTGCACATTGCTATCCACCCTACCCAAAAGATCATTTATGTAGATATAAAACAAAAAAATAGCTCTGAGGTCATCAGTCGCCTAGAACTTAGAACTACTTAAACCTTACTAACCTAAGGACATCACACATATCCATGCCCGAGGCAGGATTCGAACCTGCGACCGTAGCGGTCGCTCGGTTCCAGACTGTAGCGCCTAGAAGCGCACTGCCACTCCGGCCGGCAGAAAACGACAGTGGACCTACCACACTTCCCTGGGGCACTCCAGGTGATACCCTCACCTCCGATGAACACTCACCATCGAGGACAACATACTGGGTTCTCCTACTTAAGAAGTCTTCGAGCCACTCACATACTTGGGAACCAATCCCATATGCTCGTACCTTAGGAGTCTGCATTGGAGCACCGAGTCAAACACTTTCCGGAAGTCAAAGAATATGGCATCCGTCTGATACCCTTCATCCATGGCTCGCAAGATATCATGTGAAAAAAGGCGAGTTGCGTTTAGCAGCCATTCTCCCTGATTTCCACACAGAATTTAAAAAATGTAACATAGGTATTTGTAGTTTGCGGCGTCATGTAAAATAACTCAAAAAGTTTTGTGGTAAAGTAAGTTTAAAAATTAAACTGTGGGGTCTTTCCGAGCCTCAAGAGGGAATGTTTTGCCGATGACCCTTCCCACAAGTTTGGAAGGTTGCTCCGTTTGAGGAAAGGACGTTTGCTAGATAAATAGGGGTCACCTGATGTGGTCCAACACGTCAACAACAAATTCCTGGTGAGCTGCAAGTCGTTTCCACACAACACCTCCAGCGAGCTAGGTGGCGCCGTGGTGGAAAAATGGAAATGAGCCTACGGCATTGTGGGCCGGGAGTCCCCCATTCGGGGCAAGTACTTATTGCATTCGACGCCACAATGGGCGACTTACACATCGGAGATTGGGATGACATGATGATGAGGACAACACAACACCGTCCTTGAGCGGAGAAAAATCTCTTGCCCCAGCCGGGAATCGAACCCAGGCCCCTTAGCGTGGCATTCTGCTGCGCTGATCACTCAGCTAACGGGGGCGAACGGCACCGTGCCTTCCGAATGCGTTTCCAGGGAGTCGTGGTTAACACACTGGACACGCATTCGGGAGGACGAAGATACAAATCCCCGTCCGGTCATCCTGATTTAGATCGTCCTTGGCTTCCCTAAAACGCTCCAGGAAAATGTCGGAACGTTTCTTCTGAAAGAGCACGGCCGATTTGCTTGCACCAATCCGAGCTTGTGTTCTGTCTCTTATGATATCGATGTCGATCTTCACTTTTTTCCTTCAAAGCTTCTATAATTCGAACTTCATAAGTGTGCAAGCGGAGTTGTATATGAAGTATCTTGTGTACTATTGAGCGAAATTATGTCATTTCTGTCTCCCTCTCCCATCTCTTACCCCTAGTGACTACACCACACTAAAGACTGTTATGCTTACAACAAGTTGCAATCGACACATCATTGTTGGAGAAAGCATCATGCGTTGGCGTGCTTAGTAAGTCTTATTTTTGTGTATATTGTTCAAAACCTTTCACTCCCTGTATCTGACAGCTGCTACCAAAAGAAAATACATACAAAGAATCACCTGAAATTTGCACGCCTTGTATTTTTTGCTCTGTTCAAGATGTAATACGGAGTTTTCAGCAAATGATGTTAGGCAGAGAGGTCCCTAATTTTGATGTTTGAACAATATGTTAAGTTAACTTAAGTTCTTACTGAAACGTACATAAATCTTAAATCTCAAATCAATCCACCAACCGTAAAATTTAATTTTTTTATTTGTTTATATCCATCAGGATCGCGAGCGAATTGTGTCGGCAGGTCTTTTTTTTCCCAGTACGTCTTCGTACTCTCGTTCCTCCAGATTGCCCGCCTTACGTGTTTAGTTTTGATCCTGTTATCAGCCTGGTTAAAAGCTTGCATCGTTCTCCTGTGTTACACGACGATGAGAAAAGGGAATGAGTGAAAAGCTGTGCCGGCGCACGGCCTACAACTCCAGAATAGCATCAAGCTGGCCGCAGAGTTCCACGGACGGATTATCACCGACAGTGGCGCATTGTCTCACTCCATGAGACAATGCAAATAGTTTCGAAATTTGATCCAGGATATCAGAGAAAAGTCTGGTGATTAGGAACATTTACGCTGCCGTCACTTCTCCATTTGATGCCCAAATACAGGCGGCGAAGATTTCTTCCGTTGCCAGGATTCGAGGCGGCTGCCTACTGGTAGAACACTTGCGTTATCTACCGAAGTGGGTTTCTTGAAATTATTTTCGCTGCAATAAAAACGTCTTTGTTTTAATGTTTCATTATACCCTTGACATTCTCTGTTTCTCGATATCATAAATCGAAATGCTGTTCATTGAACCTTTTCCGTCAGTCCAAACTGCTAACGAACCCACACTGCTCGTTAGTATAAAGGAAGATCGACAAGCGTGGCGCAAGCAGTTTCTTTAATGGATTTGTTGCACCTACCAAGTGTTGCACCAATAAATGCAATCTTTGCTCTGCCTCCCGTACAATATTTGTGTGTAGTCGTTCCATTTTAAGTTGTTCCCAACAGTAATCCCTAGATATTTAGTTGAAGCGACAAGCGCTTAATTTTTATCGTGTCTTGCGGCAAAGCTTCAAAGGGAATTCTCATACTTACTCATGAAAAAGGTTTCATACTTTTCGTATTGTCCCGGAAGAATTTCCATTCTTCACTTCATGGACAGTCTTGCAGAAATGACTTCGTTGCTCAATTTGAGGTTCTTTTAACTTTACTGGACGGTAAACGACGGCATCATCTGCAAGCTGTCTAACAAAGGTGCTAAGATTGCCTCCTAAATCAGTTATTTACATCGAATACGGCAATGTGGAACACCGATCATAACTTGGATTTCAGTGGCCGAGTCGCTGTCAATTACTACGTTCTGTGTGTGACCTCTGAGCTCGTTATCCCGGTCGGCAGACACGATCGCGAATTACGACACGGATGAGGAGGTAAAGCACGCTGCCAGAGACGTGCGCCCGATGTCAAGCGGCTGACGAGTGACGTGGGCTGTCACTCTGGCCGTTTGCAGCGGACAAGAAATGCCAGCGGAAGCAGGGATACGACCATTGTCTGAGACAATGAGTTTCCTGCTTCGCTTTGTTTGTAGGGCTTACTTGTCGACGTGACAGAATTTCCGCCGCAGCTCATCGTTTACAAATCCAAACACAGGATGAGGCTCCTATGTTTTTCGCTTCAAATAATCTTTGATTCGTTATAATACGCAAAGTAACACAGTTAAGAAATCATTTTCTCGAAACGCTGTAATTGTCTTGCACATTTAAATTTGGCTCAAAGGTGCAATAGCCTTCCTCTGTAATCGTGCAAACGCGTCGAGCTTTGCGAAGCCACCATCGGGCTCTGTGGCACAAGGTGTTGAGACGTGCGAAAAAGGGACCAGAGCTCAGAAGTTCACGTGAGCTGTAATGTGGGCTAACGCTACTACATTGGCACCAAATTGCAGCACAGTTCTGCCCAGCGCCACCGTGGACATATCAAACGATGAGAAGGTGGTCATATCCCCTTTTATTCACCTTTCACCCCTTCTTTTGAAGCCTCTTGGATGGAGGTCAGAACCGCGACACCTAGCGTTGAAATGACGCGGTTTTGTTATGAGTGACCCAAGAAAACACTTCAGACGCAACGCCGCTCACAATCGACACTAAAGGATCTTAGGGGGTGGCATGAAGTACCGGGTAATCAAAAAGTCAGTCATCATCATCATCATCATCATCATCATCATCATCATTTAAGACTGAATATGCCTTTCAGCGTTCAGTCTGGAGCATAGCCCCCCTTATAAAATTCCTCCATGATCCCCTATTCAGTGCTAACATTGGTGCCTCTTCTGATGTTAAACCTATTACTTCAAAATCATTCTTAACCGAATCCAGGTACCTTCTCCTTGGTCTGCCCCGACTCCTCCTACCCTCTACTGCTGAACCCATGAGTCTCTTGGGTAACCTTGCTTCTCCCATGCGTGTAACATGACCCCACCATCTAAACCTGTTCGCCCTGACTGCTACATCTATAGAGTTCATTCCCAGTTTTTCTTTGATTTCCTCATTGTGGACACCCTCCTGCCATTGTTCCCATCTACTAGTACCTGCAATCATCCTAGCTACTTTCATATCCGTAACCTCAACCTTATTGATAAGGTAACCTGAATCCACCCAGCTTTCGCTCCCATACAACAAAGTTGGTCGAAAGATTGAACGGTGCACAGATATCTTAGTCTTGGTACTGACTTCCTTCTTGCAGAAGAGAGTAGATCGTAGCTGAGCGCTCACTGCATTAGCCTTGCTACACCTCGCTTCCAGTTCTTTCACTATGTTGCCATCCTGTGAGAATATGCATCCTAAGTACTTGAAACCGTCCACCTGTTCTAACTTCGTTCCTCCTATTTGGCACTCAATCCGTTTATATTTCTTTCCCACTGACATTACTTTCGTTTTGGAGATGCTAATCTTCATACCATAGTCCTTACATTTCTGATCTAGCTCTGAAATATTACTCTGCAAACTTTCAATCGAATCTGCCATCACAACTAAGTCATCCGCATATGCAAGACTGCTTATTTTGTGTTCACATATCTTAATCTCACCCAGCCAGTCTATTGTTTTCAACATATGATCCATAAATAATACGAACAACAGCGGAGACAGGTTGCAGCCTTGTCTTACCCCTGAAACTACTCTGAACCATGAACTCTGTTTACCGTCAACTCTAACTGCTGCCTGACTATCCATGTAAAGACCTTTAATTGCTTGCAAAAGTTTGCCTCCTATTCCATAATCTCGTAGAACAGACAATAACTTCCTCCTAGTAACCCGGTCATATGCCTTTTCTAGATCTATAAAGCATAGACACAATTCCCTGTCCCACTCATAACACTTCTCCATTATTTGTCGTAAGCTAAAGATCTGGTCCTGACAACCTCTAAGAAGCCTAAACCCACACTGATTTTCATCCAATTGCTCCTCAACTAATACTCGCACTTTCCTTTCAACAATACCTGAGAAGATTTTACCCACAACGCTGATTAAAGAGATACCTCTGTAGTTGTTACAATCTTTTCTGTTTCCATGTTTAAAGATTGGTGTGATTACTGCTTTTGTCCAGTCTGATGGAACCTGTCCCGACTCCCAGGCCATTTCAGTTATCCTGTGTAGCCATTTAAGACCTGACATTCCACTGTACTTGATGAGTTCCGACTTAATTTCATCCACCCCAGCTGCTTTATTGCACTGCAATCTATTGACCATTTTCTCCACTTCCTCAAACGTGATCCTATTTCCATCATCATTCCTATCCCATTTTACCTCGAAATCTGAAACATTACTGATCGTATTTTCACCTACATTGAGCAACTCTTCAAAATATTCCCTCCATCTGCCCAAGGCATCCACAGGATTCACCAGCAGTTTTCCTGACCTGTCCAAAATACTTGTCATTTCCTTCTTACCTCCCTTTCGAAGACTGCTAACTACACTCCAGAATGGTTTTCCAGCAGCTTGACCCAATGTCTCCAACCTGTTTCCAAAGTCTTCCCAAGATTTCTTCTTGGATGCTGCAATTATCTGTTTGGCTTTGTTTCTTTCTTCAACATAACTTTCTCTGTCTACCTGAGTTCTAGTATGTAGCCATTTTTATATGCCTTCTTTTTCCTTTTACAGGCTGCCTTGACTGTCATTCCACCAAGCTGTTTGATTCCTCTTACTTTTACACACTACTGTTCCAAGACATTCTTTAGCCACTTCTAGTACTGTGTCCCTGTACCTTGTCCATTCCTTTTCCAATGACTGTAATTGACTACATTCAACTAACTGGTACCTTTCTGAGATCGCTGTTATGTACTTGTGCCTGATTTCCTTATCCTGAAGTTTCTCCACTCTTATCCTCCTACATATGGACCTGATCTCCTGCACTTTCGACCTCGCAATCCCAATTTCACTGCAGATTAAATAATGATCAGTGTCATCAAAGAATTCCCTGAATACACGTGTGTCCCTCACAGCCTTCCTGAATTCCTGATCTGTTATTATATAGTCAATGACAGATCTGGTTCCCCTGCTTTCCCACGTATACCGGTGAATGTTCTTATGTTTAAAAAAGGAGTGTGATTACTAAGCCCATACTGGCACAGAAATCCAAGAGTTGCTGACGGTTCCTGTTGGCCTCCATATCCTCTCCAAATTTACCCATAACCTTTTCATACCCTTCTGTTCGATTTCCAATCCTGGCGTTAACATCACCCATGAGCAGAACACTGTCCTTGTCCTTTACTCTAACAACTACATCACTGAGTGCCTCATAAAAACTATCCATCTTATCTTGATCAGTCCCTTCACAATGCGAATATACTAACAATCCTAATTTTCTTGCTAGACACTGTCAAATCTATCCACATCAGTTGTTCGTTTACATACCTTATTGCAACTACGCTGGGTTCCATTTCTTTCCTGATGTAAAGCCCTACACCCCATTGTGCTATTCCTGCTTTGACTCCTGACAAGTAGGCCTTGTATTCTCCCACTTCTTCTTTCTCACCCCTTACCCGAATGTCACTAACAGCTAAAACGTCCAGCCCCATCTTACTTGCAGCCTCTGCCAGCTCTACCTTCATCCAAGAGTAGACCCCATTGATATTAATAGCTCCCCATCTCATTACCATTTGTTTGCCAAGTCGTATCTTAGGAGTCCCTGGTTTGTCAGTTAGAGGTGGGACTCCGTCACCTCCAAAGGTCCGAGGCATTTTGCTCTGATTGTTGCCAGCATATTTAAAGTACCAGGGAAGCAGGTTGCTAGCCTTACTTGCCCCGAGTCCCATTGGGTTTTACCCCTAACGGCTGAGGGACTAACCGGTGGATTTGGTAGTCTTTGCCGTATGAGCACAAAGGTGACCGCTACTCAGAATATGTCCGAGATGCCCAGCCTTATTCGAAAGTAATTGGTATCCCGACTGTCGGGACCACTTACTTGGCCACTCATACGTTGCCCGTGGTTCATGAACTAGGACATGACTACAGGAACCCACAACATGAACCAAAGTCAGTATAAATTTGAAAACTTAAACCACGGAATAATGTAGATAGAGAGGTAAAAATTGACGCACATGCTTGGAATGACATGGGGTTTTATTAGAACCAAAAAAATACAAAAGTTCACAAAAGTACTAGGTGCTCCCGTCCGCTGCTGGCGCGCCGCCACGTTGCGTAAGCGAAGGTCAGCGTTGCCAGGCGGGGTCAAAGGTCAACTGATAAGAACTTTAACATTAACATGCTGTTGCCTCCTTGAGCCCCCGGTTCTAGATGTACCCTTGTCCGGTTCTCAGCTACGCTACCGATCACTATATTTATGAAAATACAAAGTACAGTCACCAACAAATTTTACATATTCACATACTTCTTTACCTTTAAGCCAAATGAAGACAGACTCATTAACAGATATTTTTCTGTTACTACGGGTATACAAAGACGGTGGAGAAGGGGACATATACACAGATTTACCAAAGTCTTCATTAGCAAGTTCTCCAATGTGATAGGTACGGTAAGCAATAATGTCTCTGTCTACAGGAGAATACGTCGTCGTTCTAAGCAGACAATTTACAAAACAATTGAGAACATCGAATTCTCTACATCTGCCGCAGACAAGAAGAATACAGCGAAGAATATTGCTGCTACTGCACTTGTCGATGGACCATGTGTTTTCTGTGGATGTAGACTTAATTTTAGCATTGACATTAACGATTCATTTACTCATGGTAATGGTTGGCTCACTGTAGCCATTGTACGAGGTGGTACTGGAGTTCCGTCTGTTGGTGGCCTTGAAAGTTTTGTAGACAGAGACATTACTGCTTACCGTACCTATCACATTGGAGAACTTGCTAATAAAGACTTTGGTAAATCTGTGTATATGTCCCCTTCTCCATTGTCTTTGTATACCCGTAGTGAGAGAAAAATATCTGTTAATGAGTCTGTCTTCATTTGGCTTAAAGGTAAAGGAGTATGTGAATATGTAAAATTTGTTGGTGACTGTACTTTGTATTTTCATAAATAAAGTGATCTGTAGCGTAGCTGAGAACCGGACAAGGGTACATCTAGAACCGGGGGCTCAAGGAGGCAACAGCATGTTCATGTTAAAGTTCTTATCAGTTGACCTTTGACCCCGCCTGGCAACGCTGACCTTCGCTTACGCAGGTACGCCGATATGTTACAGAATCGCATCATCCCCAGCCTGGCTCATAAACACCTGCTGGAACGTACGATGTTTATGCAAGATGGCGCTCAACCCCATATTGCTAGACGCGTGAAAGATCTCTTGCGCGCGTCGTTTGGTGATGATCGTGTGCTCAGCCGCCACTTTCGTCATGCTTGGCCTCCCAGGTCCCCAGACATCAGCCCGTGCGCTTATTGGCTTTGGGGTTACCTGAAGTCGTGATCGACCGACATCTCTAGGGATGCTGAAAGACAACATCCGACGCCAATGCCTCACCATAGCTCCGGACATGCTTTACAGTGCTGTTCACAACATTATTCGTCGACTACAGCTATTCTTGAGGAATGATGGTGGGCACATTGAGCATTTCCTGTAAAGAACATCATATTTGTTATGTCTTACTTTGTTATGCTAATTATTGCTATTCTGATCAGATGAAGCGCCATCTGTCGGACATTTTTTGAACTTTTGTATTTTTTTGGTTCTAATAAAACCCCATGTCATTCCAAGCGTGTGTGTCAATTTGTACCTCTCTCTCTCTCTCTCTCTCTCTCTCTCTCTCTCTCTCTCTCTCTCTACATTATTCCGTGATTTATTCAGTTTTCAAATTTGTACTGACTTTTTGATCACCCTGTATATGAATGAAACCATGTCTTTCTTTGTGGTGTTGTTGCCCACACATTTCGCGGTCGAAACCGACAGTTAGGAGTGTGATGAGTAACAGTTGGATAACCTTCGACACTGCTGACGACGCACGGACGATTTAACCCTTTCGCAAGGATCTCGTGGGCCAGAAACCACACTGAACGTGACAGAGCCCCTGTGTAGTGTAGTGGAACCGCAGCTTCTGCTCTGGTGCTGTTAAAAACTATTCGAAGAGATTTGAATTCGATTCGAAGCAGCAAAAATTGCTTCTAGATTTTCAGCCCTCCTGCTTCGCGGCCTCCTGTGGCGTGATGAAACAGACATGTGACATTGACGCATGTGTGAATAAAACGGCAAATGGTTCCTCTAAGATCCCCCAGTACATCGAAATAAGTGTCCAAGGAATAGAAAAGCAACTGGAATCACTCAATAGAGGAAAGTCCACTGGACCTGACGGGATACCAATTCGATTCTACACAGAGTACGCGGAAGAACTTGCCCCCCTTCTAACAGCCGTGTACGGCAAGTCTCTAGAGGAACGGAGGGTTCCAAATGATTGGAAAAAAGCACAGGTAGTCCCAGTCTTCAAGAAAGGTCG
This sequence comes from Schistocerca piceifrons, assembly GCF_021461385.2. NCBI lineage: Eukaryota > Metazoa > Arthropoda > Insecta > Orthoptera > Acrididae > Schistocerca > Schistocerca piceifrons. Next base: position 673,379,047 of record NC_060142.1, on the reverse strand, counting down.
TCGAGCAGATGCGCAAAACTATAGACCTATATCTCTGACGTCGATCTGTTGTAGAATTTTAGAACATGTTTTTTGCTCGAGTATCATGTCATTTTTGGAAACCCAGAATCTACTATGTAGGAATCAACATGGATTCCGGAAACATTGATCGTGTGAGACCCAACTCGCTTTATTTGTTCATGAGACCCAGAAAATATTAGATACAGGCTCCCAGGTAGATGCTATTTTTCTTGACTTCCGGAAGGCGTTCGATACAGTTCCGCACTGTCGCCTGATAAACAAAGTGAGAGCCTACGGAATATCAGACCAGCTGTGTGGCTGGAGAGTTTTTAGCGAACAGAACACAGCATGTTGTTATCAATGGTGAGACGCCTACAGACGTTAAAGTAACCTCTGGCGTGCCACAGGGGAGTGTTATGGGACCATTGCTTTACACAATATATATAAATGACCTAGTAGATAGTGTCGAAAGTTCCATGCGGCTTTTCGCGGATGATGCTGTAGTATACAGAGAAGTTGCAGCATTAGAAAATTGTAGCGAAATGCAGGAAGATCTGCAGCGGATAGGCACTTGGTGCAGGGAGTGGCAACAGTCCCTTAACATAGACAAATGTAATGTATTGCGAATACATAGAAAGAAGGATCCTTTATTGTACGATCATATGATAGCGGAACAAACACTGGTAGCAGTTACTTCTGTAAAATATCTGGGAGTGCGCGTGCGGAACGATTTGAAGTGGAATGATCATATAAAATTAATTGTTAATAAGGCAGGTACCAGGTTGAGATTCATTGGGAGAGTGCTTAGAAAATGTATTCCATCAACAAAGGAGGTGGCTTACAAAACACTCGTACGACCTATACTTGAGTATTGCTCATCAGTGTGGGATCCGTACCAGGTCGGGTTGACAGAGGAGATAGAGAAGATCCAAAGAAGAGCGGCGCGTTTCGTCACAGGGTTATTTGGTAACCGTGATAGCGTTACGGAGATGTTTAATAAACTCAAGTGGCAGACTCTGCAAGAGAGGCGCTCTGCATAGCGGTGTAGCTTGCTCGCCAGGTTTCGAGAGGGTGCGTTTCTGGATGAGGTATCGAATATATTGCTTCCCCTTACTTATACCTCCCGAGGAGGTCACGAACGTAAAATTAGAGAGATTCGAGCGCGCACGGAGGCTTTCAGACAGTCGTTCTTCCCGCGAACCATACGCGACTGGAACAGGAAAGGGAGGTAATGACAGTGGCACGTAAAGTGCCCTCCGCCACAGACCGTTGGGTGGCTTGCAGAGTATAAATGTAGATGTAGATGTAGATATTACAACATCCTCGGTCCCACTCGCCCGTCTTCGTTAAAAAGTTCTGGAAATTTGTGGTAAGTTCCTATGGGACCAAACTTCTGGGGTCATCTGTCCCTAGGCTTATGCACTACTTAACCTAAATTACGGTAAGGACAACACACACGCCCACGCCCGAGGGAGCACTCGAACCTTCGACGGTAGGAGCCGCGTGAACCGTGACAAGGCGCCCCAGACCGCACGGCTACACCGCGCGTCTCATCTTCGTTGAGCACTTTGAAAATGCACCTGTGCTGAGAGAAACTGTGAGAAGAGTCTTAGGCACCTGCAGGCCGGTTATACGGCTGTTTTTGCGCCTTCTAGGAGGCATGGTGAATCGGTGGGGTATCAGGGGGTTGCCTCCTGTGGGCATTTAGAAATCCGTCGGCGGCTCGTCTGCATACAAGTACATTTTTAAAGCGCTTAACAAAAGTGTGCGGGCTGCATTCAGGGCGTTGCCGAACCGGGAGGTCTTGAGGGAACCTGCGCCGTTTTATTCACGCACGTGTAGTGCCACATCCCCCACGTGATCACAGGTGGCACGAAACAGTAGGGCTGAGAAAACATGAACAATCTTTGCTGCTTCGGATCACGTTCACATTTCGTCGAATGGTTTGTAATGGTCTCCACCCTGTACACCACAGCAAAAATTGCAGCCGCACTGCACTCCGAAGGTGTGCGATCACGTTCAATAGGGTCGCAGCCCAACGGTGTCCTTAGAGTAGGGCTGAATCGTCCGGGAGGTGTCACAAGTGTCGAATGTTGTCAAGAACATCGTTCCGTTCCTCAGCACACTGCGAACTCTCGTTCTCGACAGCGAAATGTGTGCGAATCGACGGCTCAATGGAAGGAGTGGTTTCACTGACGGCCGTCATGCCAACCGCTAAGGCCTTTTCGTGTCGATTGTGAGCGGCGGTGCGTCTGAAATGATTTCCTCGGCCACCCATAAGAGATCGCGTCATTTCGAAGCTTGACGTTGCTGTTCCGAACTCCATCAAAGAGGCGTCAGAAGAAGGGGTGAAGTGTGGGTAAGAGGAGTTGTGACGACCTTCCGATCTTGTGACGCGTCCACGGTGGCGTCACAAACACACCTTACGCCTCACACGATATTCTGAATTCTGGCCGTTTTTTGCTGTGTCGACCGCGTGCTGGTTCAAAATGGTTCAAATGGCTCTGAGCACTATGGGACTCAAATTCTGAGGTCATCAGTCTCCTAGAACTTAGAACTACTTAAACCTAACTAACCTAAGGACATCACACACATCCACGCCCGAGGCAGGATTCGAACCTGCGACCGTAGCGGTCTCGCAGTTCCAGACTGTAGCGCCTAGAACCGCACGGCCACTCCGGCCGGCGACCGCGTGCTGTGTGAAGCATTGCACAGCCCATGGGTGACGTCCCATAGCACCACGCTTTTGCGTTCTTACAGAGGTAGGTTGTTGGCACTTTTGACCCAAATTTCAAATTTCTACATCGTGATGAGAGACAGCTACAACGTTTCGAAAAAATGGTCTTTTAGTTGTGTTGCACAATGTATTTGGCATCTATTGTCCCCAAGACCAACGGTGACCACGTACTCCTGAAACGAAACCCTCACATTTTATTAACTACATTAATTGTCAACATCGTACAGCACTTAACTCGATGGTATTTTGTTCATTATAACAGCAGATCTATGAGATATAAATTCAGTAATATAATTTCTTTATGGATCTAGAAAGCAATCTAACGCTGCCGCTTTTAATAAATGAAGCCAGACTGAAATCTTAATTGTCTTCCTCGTCATAAAAGATGTTCTACGACACAATTTGCTTACATTTTGGTTATTGAGGTTTCGAGTCGTTTCGTTCGAAGTTAGTGCTTTATCGTAAGAACACCTGAGGTAATTTATTCGGGTCTTCAATAGTAACGGCTCTACACAGTGTCATTATTGAAGATATGGCCTTTCAGGGCACAGATACCACTTTTAATATAATGAAGAAAGTCACACAACGACTGAGTCACTTTTTATGTTTATTTTTGTTCATTACCGTATTCAACATGAGTTATAGTTCACTTTCAGTTCTTGTTGTTGTTGTTGTTGTTGTTGCAGCCTTTAGTCCGAAGACTGGCTCTAAATGGCTCTGAGCACTATGGGACTTAACAGCCGTGGTCATCAGTCCCTAGAACTTAGAACTACTTAAACCTAACTAACCTAAGGACATCACACACATCCATGTCCGAGGCAGGATTCGGACCTGCGACCGTAGCAGTCGCGCGGTTCCGGACTGCGCGCCTAGAACCACGAGACCACCGCGGCCGGCAGTCCGAAGACTGTTTTGATATAAATCTCCACGTTAGTCTTTTCTTGTGTGTCTTCCACTCTTCGTAACCACAGCAGCCTACATGTATTTGAACCTGTCTACTGTACGAGTATTCAAGCCTCTAAAATTTTTACTTCTCACTTTTCTTTCCATTATCAGACTGACGATTACTTGATGCATTACGATATGGTCTGTTAACTGTTACCTTCTGAAATTATAGTTGGTTCCCTTTTTCCCCTCAGTTCGATTCAGTACCTCTTCATTAGCTATCCGATCTATCTAATCTTCAGAATTCCTCTGCAGCACCACATTTCAAAATCTTATGTTTCCTTCTTGTCTCTGCTGTTGATCGTCTGTTTTTCTTGCGGTAAAAAGCTACACTTCAGTTTGAAACTTTCAGAAAAGATTTCCCAAAGTTTAAATTTATATTAGATCAAATATCTCTCTTTTTCAGAAACTTTTTTCTTATTCTCGTCTGTTTGCATTTTATATATTCTCTGCTTCGACCTTCGTCAGTTATTTTATTGTCCAAATAGCAATATGTATTACTAGGTATATTTTCTTATTTTATAATCCGCTTCCTCTTTCCTTCCCATAATATTGTCTTCATATTCTCCACCTTAATGTAGTCCTATACAGGGTGAGTCACTAACTGCTGCTACCATGAATAACTCCGAAAGTATGATAGGAGCTGAAAAGTTATTGGGACAAAAATTGCATGGGACTACGCAGGCCATAATATGACGTTTGTTTCTTATTGCTAGGTGAGGCCGCTTGAGAGATATGTAGGTCAATATGGTTTTTTTAAATGAGATGCTATAGTTTGATACTTACTTCCTCATAGCGGCTATCTAGACGAATCCAAAGATGTGTAACAGTGAGGTCTTTGAAGGTTAACGAAGGTCACAAAGGTGCATGAACGTCAATTTACAGAAGGTTTTCGAAGTGATGACCATTGGTATCAATGCGGTGCTGCAATCTTCTTATCCAGGATTGAGTGGTATCCCTTATCACATCGGCACTTTTCGGAGCACATGCTCTGACAATTCTCTCTCGCATATTTCCAGGTGTACTTGGAAAGACTTTATAAACAATATCTTTTACGAATTCCCACAAGAAAAAATTCCAGAGGCGTCAAGTCTGCCGAACGAGTCGACCACGACATCTCCTCCGCGTCCAATCCAACGATTTGGGAATTGTCTCTGCAACTCATTTCTAGCCATCAGCGAAAAATGTGCCAAACATCCATCATGTTGCTACCACATTCTGTTCCTTGTTCCTAAACGTATTTCTTCCAGTAACAGACCTATTGTTTCTTGCAGGAATGTGGTGCACTTCCTACCATTAAGATTTCCTTCGAAGAAACAGGGGCCTATAATTCTGTCCTCCAGAACCCCACACCATACATTCACCGATCACGGTTCTTGGTGTGCAACTTACCACTGCCAACATGGATTTTCAGTTGCCCAATAATGCTTGTTATGCAGATTAACATTTCTATGGCTCGCGGAGTCGCCTCGTCAGTAAATAAAATCAAATTAATAAATGTGTCCTCCCTCTGAATCTGAAGTTGAGCCTATCGGCAGAATTGAGTGCGACGCATACAATCCGTACCAGTTAATTCTTGGTGGAGACTGATATGGTAAGGATGATATTTATGGCGATACAGAACACGAACAACACTACTATGGCTCATATCAGATTCCCTTGTGATTTTACGTGAACTAACACAAAGATCTCGAACCACAGTGGCAAGAGTACCTATTTCCGTTTCCTCGTTAGTAACTTTCCCTTGCTGGATATGTTTCTGATGCATTAAAGATCCAGTTGTTCTCAATTTATAATACACATTTTTAAATGTACGACATGTAGGGTGAGTACGTTGAGGATATCTTTCAGCGTACAAGTCTTTGGCTCTCGCTGAATTTCGTTGGCATTCTCCGTAAATGAGCAGCATATCGACTTGTTCTTCAAAGGAATACATCATTCACATTCGCTTGATTCGACGATACTAGTCTTACTGTTCCTATTAATGTTGTATTTCGAAACCGTCGAATGGTGTTTACATGTCAACGACACGTATTCGGCGAATATTTATTATTTGCATGATATACGAGAGAGGATTGTCAGAAGATGTGCTTCGAGTGCCGATGTGATAAGGAATACCATCGATCCATGATAAGATTGCAGCACTACATTGATACCAATGGTCATCACTTCGAACACCTATAAATGTACGTTGACCTTCAAAGACCTTACTGTTACACATCACTGGATTCGTCTCAAAGCGACACCACCTAGCAACATAAAACAACATGTTATAGTCCCCGTTGCCCCATGCAACATTTGTCCCACAAACTTCTCAGCTACTATCATACTTTCTGAGTTTTTCTAGTTAGTAATAGTTAGTGACTCGCCCTGCATATTATTTCCACCTTTGGGCCCTCCCTACTCCACTTAATATTGGCATGCCATCTAAGCTTTTTCATTGTTTGGACTGGTATATCTCCTGTAAGAACGTCGGGCAGTTCTTTTTCAAGACGCAGTACCGTGAGGCTCACCGACACTGCCTTCGCTTCTGACGTTGCCTCCCCGTTAACGACATCTGAGCTGTGCTTGCTGCGAAGTCTGTACTTGAGACGCACAACATTTCGGGTATCCGTTCTCATGTAGGACCTATTCGTTTTATTAAGTAACATTGCGAAACTGTAGCTAAGCTTTATGGAAGTCAAGAAACACGGCATCAACTTGAGTTCTGCTATCTACTCCTTTTTGTTTCTGATGAACAAACACAGAAGATGGCTATGTTGTCTCCGATAATCTCAATGGATTTCATGCACACTCGTTTGTTTTCCGAGCGCCTTGTATTTTTAAGCTCAGTCCTTCAGCATGACGTTTCGTTTGCTCAGTAAACATGTGCGTGATTATACAAACATATTTTCCGTGTACAGCGTGGCTAGCAGGGATTGCGTAGCCTTTAAAATTACACAGGTAATTTACTTGTGGGCATTGATAAACGGTTTACATATACTAATAGCTTGCCTACTGAAAATACAGGCTTATATTTTTCTAGAGAATATTAAAAACTTGAGCAAACGGTTTTGTCTGCTGGACGTGATGACGCAATGCACCAGTACTGTTAGCTCCGTCGTGGTTTGCCTTTTCATTGGCGATATTTAACAAGCACAAATACTTCGCGTTTTCCCTGCGCTTGAGCGCTGCGTTTCGACTGTTTACTCAGTACGTACTTGATATGAGCAATTATACTCCGAAATTACACTTTATGCCCCGTATTCTCACACACCACTTCTGTCTAGTAACCTCTGCTGCCTACCAAAAGTATGAAGAGTGTACAAAAGGGAAGGCACGAAACAGCACTGTGGGTGTAATTGATGTCTTTATTCAAAAGTAATCACCAGAAGCTTGAGCTCAACTATCCCATTGTTTTAGGAATCGAAGGATTCCCTGTTTCCATAATTCCCGTGGCTGTGACAGGAGTCATTCCTCTACTATATCCTTCAGTTCGTCGTCCGAATTGCAGTGCTTACCTTTGAGATTTTTTTTTTTTCTTAAGCAGCCCATCCTGTTTGCTCTTGATTGGCTTGCGTAGACTACGGAGTGTCTCACTGTTAATGGTTCCAAGATGTTTCGTCATATCATCCCAAAGCGTTATACATGAATTTCAGCCAGTTTGATTGTTACGGAGTTTTGTACTTTTTCATTTGAAGACTTCCTATATCTCGACAGAACTGCTACTTGCGACTCAAGTTAAACCTACCAGCACTTTCTTGTCAAATTTTCCTGATGATTGTTTTCGTGATGGCTTATTCAGGCACTCTCTTATTCAGGAATTTACCATTTTAATTCATAGTTTGGTTCATTTTTATTTTTATTTTGAATGTTACGAGCGTTACTGACTCTATGCCTTCTCCACATGCCTCATTCTTCTCTGTCTTAAACGTTGATTGTCGATTTGGTGCTGATATTTTTCGTTACTGCGTCATCTCTAACGTTGTCTCGCCATCTGCTTCTGGGTCTTACTCTTCCTTGCATTCTATCTATTTTTCTGAAGTGCACTGTATTAGGTAATCTGTTCTCTGACATTCTCTCGCAGTTCAGCTTACTGTTGCTTACCAAAGTGACGATACATTAAAATGTTTGTATAATTCCCATAGTCCTTTATTTTATCCTTCATTTTCTAGTATCTTCAGCGATTACAGGCGCAAAAATAATTTTTTAATACATTCCTTTCGAATGTTAACAGTTTTACTAATTTTTTCCCTAAATGCTTTAACAGCAAATCTATGTAACAAACTTAGCATAATAGTCAACTGATATAAATGAACTTAGAATTGGGTCCCTAACATAATAGAAATCACAAGGACGACGTAACCTTAGAATGTGAAACACTGTATCTCAGTCTGATTTTTTTGATCTATTTTAGATGGAGCGCATGAAACTGGACGCAATGAAGGAAACAACGTGGTTCGAACCCCCGCCCAGCTGCATTAATTCCTTCTATAGGTGAGTCCGTGCTCCACATCAGTCATCAGCAGTCAATACCCGGGTGCCGGGATGGCTGATACCAGAAGACCGAGGAAGCGTATACATCACACGCTTCTCCAGTATGTAACTGGCTACGATGTGGCGTTAAAGCCCAGTACCCATTTCTTATCACCGAAACGAGGGAAACACGCCGTAACTAGAGACGAAATTTTACACTTACCTGTCACAACGCGCCTTGGGGATTTAGTTCCATCTTCAGATGGACTTCGGTTGGTCTGCACAGTCCCCGTCAACTATTCTCCACTATTTTCCGGATTTACGCTGTGTGGTGCTCTGCAGCTGACCTTTAGGATTGTTTTCAACGTACGATTTTTCCAATGTTCGCAGACAGTGTTTGTCAGGATAACGAACTGGATAAATGTGACGAAACTGCGATGTGTGCGAGGCAGTTGTGCTGGAGAATACGTACCTTCATCTTCGAAAGGCGACATGACTGGAGGGTCTTAATTTTAGTTACAACTAACGGATATTTTCGTTGTTTGAACAATTTAATATATAATCACATTATAGCTGCCAGAAATACGCTGATATGTAAAGGAAGTCTGTAAGGTCATTTATCGTAATAGTTCGGCTATGCACCATAACGATCACAGACTTCCAGTAGCTTCAAACACATGGGAAAAAGAAAATACGACAACATGCATCGCAATGATTCGAAAAATGTGATTGTGTAGTGAGCTTATATCAGATGCACTGCGCATTTACACATTTAAAAAAGGTTTTTACGATACTGAGCATAATATAGACCTCGAAATTCAGAAGTTATCCTACTGGGAGGTTATCTACAACCTGCACGAAAACCAGGCTGCAACCGCAAGAGTCAATGGATATGCGATGGACATAGTTGTTCATAAGCGAATGACACGGGGTTGTGGCCTATTCTATCTGTATACAAAGTAAAGACTAATTGAATGGAAGGAGAAATTTAGAAATTTTAAAAATGAATTTAAAATTAGAAACAAAAACTGTAAGTTTGTTGAAATCATTGTAACGCTGTAAGAAACGGCAAATGACTTGGAAGATCAGTTGACGGGAATGAATACTGTCTTGAAAAAAGATTACAGGGTAAACGCTAATAGAAGGAAAACATAGATGATGGAGTGTAATCGAATTAAGTCAGATAATACTGACCGAGGCCGAATAGCAAATAAGACAGTAACAGTAGCAGTTGTGTTTTGCTGTTTCGACAGCAAAATGACTGAGAACTGCGAATGAAAAGATATAACTTACAGACTGGCGATAAAAAGAACAGCATTTCTGAGAGATAAAAATTTGTTAACATTCAACATAAATTTAAATATTAGGACGCCTTTTCAAATGGTTCAAATGGCTCTGAGCACTATGGGACTCAACTGCTGAGGTCTTAAGTCCCCTAGGACTTAGAACTACTTAAACCTAACTAACCTAAGGACAACACACACATCCATGCCCGAGGCAGGATTCGAACCTGCGACCGTAGCGGTCGCGCGGTTCCAGACTGAAGCGCCTAGAACCGCGTGGCCTCACTGGCCGGCACTGAGGAAATAGTGTTACTGATGTGAAATTTTCACAGAATGGATTAATAGTCAGGCGCTCGTATTGTTAGCCAATTAACACATTATAATAATTCTTAAGAAGAGTTTTTTTGTTCAAACGTATACTCTTTTAAATAGAACAATGGCTATTGACATTAACAAAGAATCTGAGTGTCATTGGTGTTTATTGCAGGAGTGAAGTGCGAGTCGTTTAGGAGATATTGTATTCTGAAAAAGTTTCCACACCAACACTTCTTTGTGCCATTCAACCTGTGTAATTGCTGGGCACGATGTTATGTTAGCGTACAGTGTGCTTGCGACGTGTTAGTCAGTTAGTGAGTGACAGTCCATGCAGTAAGTCGTGAGTGAAAGATGAGATTCACCAAAGCAGAAAAAAATGGACAAGCTCATGGTGTATGGAGAGTGTAGGAAGAATGCAGTTCGTTTTTGTACGGTGTATGCGGCAAGATATCACAATAGACGTCAACCACCTCGGTAATTATTTATCAACCTCTGCAACGAGTTACGCGAAAGTGGTAGTATAATAGTTAGACAACGTAACAGAAGGAAACAAGTGACGACACAAGAGAATGAAGTTAATATTCTTGCTGCTGTTGCAATTGACCCGCACGTTAGTTCCCGCGCAATCGCACGAGGAAATATTGTGAGTCAGGCAATTGTCTTACGCATTATCCATCGACATAGGTTTCATCACTATCACATCTCTCCATCGAGAGCTGCATGGAAACGACTATCAAAATCGTCTGAACTTCTGCATATGGGCAATACGGAGGGAAACTCGAGATGTATCTTTACCAATCATGGGCAGGTAAACCACTGAAACATGCACTATTGGTCTGTTGACAATTTCCATTGGTTCCGTCAGGTGGAACGTCATTTTCCATAGAGTCTAGCCGTGTGGTGTGGGATAGTGAACCATTAGCTCATAGACCTGTTTTTCATAGACGGGTCATTTAACATGTACAAGTATTGCAGCCTCGTAACAGTCCATCTTCCACGGGTGCTAGAAGGCGTTCCTCTGCAGACTAGGAAAATCCTCTGGTACCAACGTTGTGGTTGTCCAGCGGCCGGCCACTGTGGCCGAGCGGTTCTAGGCGCTTCAGTGCGGAACCGCGCTGCTGCTACGGTCTTAGGTTCGAATCCTGCCTCTGGCATGGATGTGAGTGCTGTCCTTAGGTTAGTTAGGTTTAAGTAGTTCTACGTCTAGGGGACTGATGACCTCAGATGTTAGTCCCATAGTGCTCAGAGCCATTTTGAACCATTTGTTGTCCAGCAACAGTGCACGAAATACTACAGCGTATCTTCACGAATTGTTTGCAAGTCGTCGGATCGAACGCAGAGGACGTGTACCTTGGCCGGCTCGTTCCCCGGGTTTGGCGCCTTTAGACTTTCTTCGTGTCGGAGTAGATGAAGAGGCTTGCACAAGATAGAGCAGGATGGAGAGGTACATCAAACCAGTCTTCGGACTGAAGACCACAACATCAACAGACTTTCTTCTATGGGAAAAGCTGAAAGATGTTGTCTACAAGGACATACCAGCTACACTCGATGAAATGCAACGACGGATTACTGCAGCCTCCCCAGTAGCTGAGTGGTCAGCGTGACGGATTGCCGTCCTCTGGGCCCGGGTTCGATTCCCGGCTGGGTCGGAGATTTTCTCCGCTCAGGGACTGGGTGTTGTGTTGTGTTCATCATCATTTCATCCCCATCCGGCGTGCAGGTCGCCCAATGTGGCGCCGAATGTAATAAGACCTGCGATATGGCGGCCGGACCTGCCCCGCGAGGGGCCTCCCGGCCAATGACGCCAAACGCTCATCATCATCATCAACTGCAGCCTGCTCGGATATCTCGGCTGAAACGCAAGCACGTATGCAGCAGTCGTTCCACACCAGTGTGGAAGCGTGTATTGCCGCTCCCGGTGGTTCATTCTGAACACAACCTCTGATGACCTGTTGTCTCGATATTGGTCAGTATCCGCATAGCTAGTGCCTGCACTTGTGTTGTGTTGTTTTGTGTTGTACAAGTGTCGGGGTGGGGACTTTTCAAAATACATCTTGTACGCGACTCACACTAGAATCCCGTAACAAATACCACTGACATTCTAATTTACCCCTTTTATACTGTAGTAACGTCAATAGGCATTCTTCCATTTCAAAAAGCGTATGTTTCCAAAAAAACACTTTCTAAGTGTTATTACAGTCTGTTGATTAGCTAGCAATATGGGAACTTGTCTACCAATCCATTCTGTGAAACTCGCACATAAATAGCACTTTCCACTTCCACAATATTTGCGGTGGAAGTTTCAGGTGTTTCACGCTGTGTATTCTCATCGGCTCTGTTATATGATTTTAATTAGACACCACCCAATAATGAATTAGGACTTCAATGACGACTAAATGAAACAAGAACCACAATTAATTCAGTTTATTATGATACATTGACTCATAAAACATCTGACAAGTAACAGTACTTCTGAAATAAAACTTAAGCACATCTGACTGAAGGGTCTAGGGTGATATTTTAATAATCGTGCACAAAAATGAAACAATTTCAGTCTGGAAGATGTACCGCGATTGTCTTGATGTACAGTACTAGAGAAGGGAATGCGTAGTATCTTTGACCGGAGTGTGAAGCAAACTGATCATCCGAATCTGAAAGAAAATCTTTAGAGTGAACCTTGAGGTTACTGAAACTCTATAAAAATGAATGTACTGCACCGAAGGATCATCTCACGGTCGCGGTTCGACCCACTTTACTAGCCTGTAGGAGGACGCTGAAGCGACTGCCGAATCAGTCATTGGCGGCGCACGTACGACCCGTGTCTGCAGCTGAGTTCGAGTAAGTACGAAATGTTTCTGACAAGGTAACCTCCCCATCGCACCCCCCTCAGTTTTAGTTATAAGTTAGCACAGTGGATAGGCCTTGAAAAACTGAACACCGATCAATAGAGAAAACATGAAGAAGTTGTGTGGAACTATGAAAATAATAACCAAAATATACAAACTGAGTAGTCCATGCGCAAGATAGGCAACATCGAGGATAGTGTGAGCTCAGGAGCGCCGTGGCCCCGTGGTTAGCGTGAGCAGCTGTGGAACGAGAGGTCCTTCGTTCAAGTCTTCCGTCGTGTGAAAAGGTTACCTTCTTCATTCTCGCAAAGTTATGATCTGTCCGTTCGTTCATTGACGTCTCTATTCACTGAAATAAGTTTAGTGTCTGTGTTTTGCGACCGCACCGCAAAACCTTGCTCTTAGTAGATGAAAGGACGTGCCTCTCCAATGGGAACCGAAAACATTTGATCGCAAGGTCATAGGTCAACCGATTCCTCCACAGGAAAACACATCTGATATATTCTATACGACATATGACAGGAATATGTTGTCGACCCACCTAACTTGTACACTTGGTGAATGGGTAAAAAGATTCTTCTACCTCGCCCGATTTAGGTTTTCTTGTGGATGTGATAATCACTCCCAAAAAAGTGATGAAAACATAAGAGTGTCACATAAACTGCAAAATGAATGCAACAGTTTCACAGTCGCACAGTTTTCCCTGTGCTCTGTCAAAACATGTTTTTAACGTTAGATCGTCAAATCCTGCATATGTCCAAGCAAATCTGAATATGTCCTGGAATTTTGGAGAGGGAAGTTGATTATGTGTGAGTGCCTGAACTTTGATAATTGTCTGAAAATAAGAAATTAAACATTTCACTCGAAGGAAGACTTGAACCATGGACCTCTCGTTCCGCAGCTGCTCACGCTAACCGCGGGACCACGGCGCTCCTGAGCTCGCACAACCCTTGATGTTGCCTATCTTGCGCATGGACTACTCACTTGGTATATTTTGGTTATTATTTTCATAGTTCCACACAACGTCTTCCTGTTTTCTCGATTGATCTGTGTTCAGTTTTTCAAGGCCTATCCACTGTGCCAACTTATAACTAAATCTGAGGGGGGTGCGATGGGGAGGTTCCCTTGTGAGTCCCTTGCTCATCTGCTCGGAGACGTACCTTGGCGGCTTCACAGGTCAGTGGGGGAGAAGCCTGGTGGTGGAGATCCCGGATATGAAGAAGTCGAAGTGTCGAAAGCCGAATATTGAATGATTCTTAAAAGGAAAACTCGTATTTCTGCGTTTATCGCCCTTTACTTTGCCCTTATTGGCTGGGCTGGGCTATGAATATTCCAAGCGCCGACCAGTAAAGGTTCCGTAAAAGATGCTGGTTCCGTTCCCTGAGTTTTTCTTCAGGCGGTTAACCAGTAACGCGCTTCCTACCATCTAGTGCCGAAAAAAGGCTTCTCGGTCTCTTTCAGCTGCCGTTGAAGCGGGACCTCGGCAGCGCAGTCGAGTTTCACTCCTAACTTCCAGTTTATTTCGTTAGCAAATTCTGGTACTTCTCATACTGCGTGAACGTTCCGTTTTTATGGACGTGACTGTCGGTGGCGTCTCATGCTTACAAAGAGTTCCCAAATTGTGGGCTCTCCTCGATTTTCTAGATGTTACCCGCGGAGACCAGTGCGTCCCAGAGAAGCGCAGCTTCCCAGTTTTGTTCACAACAGTGCGTTTCTGGCCCTTGTTAAAGCCAGCAATTCTCCTCTTTCAACTTTCGTGCCGTAGAACAGTCACTTCTGGAGGACTTACTCCACGGAGATCGTATCTATGCTGCCAGTGGCGTGTACGGCGTCCGCAACTCAAAAGGGAAGTCTGGCTAAGCGATAGGTGTTGACCTGCGGCCCGTCCTCTACACGCTCCTGAGTATTCCTCCTGCGTGGTCGCTCTATCCGACTATGAAGCCTCGTTGCTCGCTCGAGTGCTGGCAGCTAACCAAGTGAGCTTCCAAAGGGCTTCATACTTATACGTACACCACGCGTAACCGATTAAAAATTTAAATGAAGATTTAGTAATAATTAACTACTGACAGTCACTGGTACTAATATGCATTTCATTTTTCTGTTATCGTTATAGTGTGATACCCCCGCTATACCCGCTGGGCAGAACAGGTAATTAAGATTGGGGAAAGGGCCAAGTAAGGTTGGGGTCAGTTTCGCCTTCTCATTGTAATTTAATAACACTTTTACAACCAAAGCGGCACATAGCCGGACCTTTGCCGAATGCAACTCTTTCAAGGCTGAAGGCCTCCAAACAAGAAATCTTAAAAACCAACAAGATAAAAATGCAATTAAAAGGCAAATAAAATAAATAAAAGACACATCACGGCTAAGTGGAAAGCCTTAAGGCAAAGCAGATAGAACAAACATATGCAAGGTGCAGTACCAATGGCTGAAGGCTATAATTAAGTTTCAAAATTTTAAAATATATTACCATAATCTTTTAAAGGCAGAACACCGCAATGTTTAAGCTTGAAAGATAAATTTAAGAATTAATTTTGCAAAATTTTTAAGAAGAAAAAAGAAAAAATATCCGTAAGTCTTAAATTTTAAGCAGCTAAAAATAGATAAATAAACACGGGTGGCACTAGAAGCCTCCAGGGAGGTCGGTCTGCCCTCGTTCACTTAGGCGAGACAGGTGGTGAGCCCAACTATACTTGATCCGTCGGAACCCAACCAGGGGACAGCCACGGACCGACCGACACAACGACTTGCTTCCGATCAAGCAGTACATGAGATCTCAAACAGAAAAGGTTACAAACGTGATAATCCACAATGGCGTATGTATTAGCCGTCAACATTACACACCATGTTGGACAGCGACAACAGGTGAGGAAAGGACGCTGCCTGAAATTACGTTAGTGGCCAGGGCGGGTAACCGGAACACTAATGGCCACTAGGCAGAAAAATTCCGCTGGTACACTTTAATTTGAAACACGGTAATATAGTTAACTTTACCCAAAAAAACACTGCCTGAATTTACGTCAGTGCCCAGGCCAGGTAACTAGATCACTAACTGCCACAAGGCAGAAAATTCCACTGGTGCACTCTAATTTTAGTCAACCAAAATAGTTAATTACACCGCATGGCAGCTAAATTTCGGCAGTATAAATACTCGGTGTTGCTCGCAGGAAAACCTCTCCAACAGCGAACCACCGAAACGAACCACCACAACATGAAAGGAACTGGCTTGGGTAGTTGAAACCACTACTCAACTTTGACGTCCTGGGTCGGTGAACCACGAAGTTCGTACCGATAGGACAGCTCCACACACGCTCCGACACTGAGCAGGGGCTGCCAACGGACGCAGCCGACTGCACCGCGCGGAGATAACTTCCCTCGTCCGCAACAACCGACCGACTGCCTCCAGACCCCCTAGCCGGAAACTATATGCACAAACCCAAAGATGGTACACGGCGCAAATATCGATACACATCACTGCTGCCACACGTAGAAGGAAGGAGAACTACGACGTAACTGCAACAAGGGTGGGAAACCAAACACAGATAGACAACGAAGTTGACGAAAACGCATAGTTGAGAGTGAGCACTGCTCATAGTGGTTTTCAATCTGAAGACTGATTTGATTCAGCTCTCCATGCTATTCTATCCTGTTCAAACCTCTTCATCTCCGAAAAACTACTGCAACTTACATCCTTCTGAATCTGCTTATTGGTCTCGCTCTACAGTGCCCCCCCCCCCCCCCCCCCCGCCCCTCTCAACACTCTTCTCATCAATACTAATTTAGTGATCCCTGATGTCTCAGAATGTGTCCTATCAACTGTTGACATCTTCTAGTCAAATTTCATTTCTCCCCATTTCTATGTTAATTAATTATTCTGATCTAATGTGTCTTTACATTCTGATTTTATATTAGTTGCAGGGCAGTTTTATCCTCTGAGCATACTCTATATGCTGCTTACTTTACTTAGCTGAAGGAACATACGCGTGCAGCTCTGTGAATAGGACTGTTGTCATCTTGGAAGACGGTGATGTCCACAGCTTACTCGCCACGAAAATGTAGAAGGAAAGGTAACAGCTGGTCATCAAGAATGTTCAAATAAATACCTTGGTTCGTTTTCATGGAAACCTGAATGAGCGAGCCCAGTTCATGGCATGAAAAACACCACCAAGACGTCTCGGAACCAGGTCTGGCCTGAGCCACATCCTATTTTCACAGTGGTATGACCGCCATATTGACCCATCGGTGAACACAACACATTGCGTCATTTGAAAAGAGACAAGATCGCTTCTCGTCGGACTACACTACACATCTCCAGTCAGCTATTGTCTAGTTTCTACATCACTTGGTCCATTGCAGATTGCAGTGAGCAATGGCCTTTAGCGAGGTAGCCGCCTCCACATTTTCGTTGCATCCAGATCTTTTCGCAGTGTCGCTCGGAAACTGCCTGAAATAACACGGCATTCGCTGAAAACAGTAATTCGTGTTGGTTTTGAAACCGACTGTCCTCGACAAAGTGTGATACTCTGCTCTGGTCCCTGCCGTTTAGGATCTTTTTGCGAGCACTTTTCCTATGTTGTTGTGACGACACGTAACGTTTATTGCTGAACAGTTGCTCTTACAAACAGCCTCCCATACGGACAAACAGGTTGCGTCTTTACCTATGGTTACTCGTACTTTACGCACCTGGGTTGTGTGTTGCTCTGTTTAAAAAGAATTGCTGGATGTAGTCATAGGGTCGAGCCGCCCACGTCTCCTTTCACGCCCCGCAGCTAATTCGCTGCAAGTAATAATCTGTATCTGTGATCCTGCAGTCAAATAGTCTATGTATTGGCTAGAATTGCGAATTAATAAAATACACAGAAATACAAGATAAAAGTCGAATGAATAGCTTGATAACAAGTGTTCTATTCTAACGTCTCGAATTGATGAAGACGACGGAGAATTAGGCTGAATAATGTTTATTCAAGAGATGACATCTCAAACAAACGGGAAGGGGTCCAACAATATTCAGTTAAAATACACACGGAAAATACTCTTATCAAATGCAGTAAAGTTACATTGATAGCTTTACCAGAATGGTAGCAAAATCCTCAAACTAAATAGTCATCGATGACACGCGAAAACTAAGTCCATTGCGTAATTACAGCAAACGAAATAATCGTAAGTTGGAGGCAGTTCATATCAACATGATGATTCAGAAACTAACACACGCAATACAAAGAACCGTAACTCATGCCCTGTCTATCCTCATTTCCTCGGTTCCTTAACACAGGGGGAATAGGTTAGTCCTAGTCTTGAGCTCAAATGGACCTGTCGAAATACAAAATCCCTTCAACTGTTACGGTATTCGTACAGCCGTTCAGCGCCCAGAATCAATTACCTATTCGACTGGATCATGCACATAACCACAGGAAAGTCAGCCTTCTTCAAGGACTCGACATAAAGTCCCATCGCTCCCATGAGCTCTTCACTAGAAAAGTCCCAGTCTCCACTTAACTCCCGTAGTGTTCCCCCATTGTCCATCTCTCACTCGCCACCAAAAATACATCGTTCTAAATCTCTACAGACATGATTTGACTCACTTGACCACTTTCCCGCACTAAACTAATATATTATAACAACATTTAAACAAAAAAATGTTATAAACATCTAGCTTCATTCAGACCGCTTACGGAAGTGCACTCACGCTAAATGACAACGAATTATCATTAAATGTAGCTTAAACAATTATTTAGTCCTGCTTGTCAGACGTGCCTTCTGGCATTCTTTTACAAAGGTGGCGTCCGCTAACACAAGTGACAGACGACTTTTAAATTAGCACAGGTTTTTAACAGTAATTGCAATCAACGTTTAAATAAAGTTACTGGCAAAATAGTAAACTGTTCATTAAGTAATAACACAAGAATGACAAAATATTAGGTATTCTGCTGCTTTCATTTGCTGTGTAAATGTGGAGAATACAATGTTCTGGCAAACATAATGAAAAAGATGTGTAAGACGATGTAAATCCATAAATAAAATGGATAGATGTACTTAGCTTTTAGGGATGATAGCTCAGTGCAATGCTATCATCTGAGACACAGTTTATTGAAATCGCATGAAGCGATTAAAAATTGTTAATTCGGAAGGCCATTGTGAAAATTGTTTCACTGTGAGATATTAACTTTTGTAGTTTTATAGATACTGAGATATTGTTGTGTCACTGGATGCACCTCATTTTTCTGAGCTGGCAGATGTATTCAGATTTTCATTAATATTTGATGTGCGTTATTGTCGGATCTCAGAGAGCAGTGACCTGGCCGTCTTTAAGAGTGTCTGACACTCCGCCATTTCCTGGAGCATATTCTGCACAAAGGCAATGCGAGCGTCTGCCGTGCAAGTTCCCCGCTCTGGCGTTTACCCGTTTCCGGCGACGCGCTCCTTCTCTCTGCACCTGAGCTCGCCTGGGGCGGAAACCATCAATCAGCCAGGCTGGCCGCGGCGCGCCGTATGCACTGGCTCCACTTGAGGGTTCAGATGTGCAACAAATTCATCTCTCTTTAATACCAGGCCCAGGTGGACGAATAACTCGCCCTCGTACTCACTCGTAACGTTACATTGTGTTACACGGCAGTAAATAGTACACCATTCCTCGTAGTCACTTTGAACTGTTTGCCTTGATACACCAACAATTAGGGGAACTTGATTCGCGATGTGGTACATCAAGACAAAATAGCTCCTTTCTGCTTTTCTGTTGCGTCTCCAGTTTGACAAATCTTACTGCACTGCTCCCGAACAACCGACTGGCGTATACCCAGCATTTACATAGGTGGTTTATGGTCACATGACCGAATGGTGCCAGTTCTGCACCGTCTACAGTGCTCAAAGCGACCACTGTGTTCTTTTAAGAGGACTACAGGTTTTTTGCCTGGTGGAGACGAGGAGGGGGATACTACTCTTCTTTGTTAATAACTTCCATTACTACTTTAGAGGTCGGCAGCAAAATAGCCAAGCTGTGTGATGTCCACTATCAAAACAGGCGCAGGATATAGGGTTAAAACTCAACTCATCCAAAACCAAAGCGGTACTGATTGATCATACTAGGCTCGTTTGCCCGGAATATCCGAATGCCTACCATCTTCAACCCTACATGGGATAAACATCAACTTCTCTCCTTCAGCAAGAAGTTTACGACTAATAATAGATGAAAATATAAATCTAACTGAGCACGTAACTGTAATGTTCAAGAAGGCATCAGAATCTCTCCATGCCCTACAAAAATATAAAAAGCTCTTCCGTCTTGACCTGAAAGAAGGAACTTGTACAAATACCTATAGTGATTAACCAGAACATTATGAACACCTACCTAATAGCTGATATGTCCAGCTATGGCTTGGGTAACAGCGGCAGCATGTCGTCCCATGGGAGCAATGAGGCCTTGGTAGATCGCTGGAGGGAGCTGGCATCAAATCTGCACACACAAGTCCCGTAAATTCCGGGAAGGGAGGCGATGAGCTCTGACGCCACGTTCTATCGCACTCCAAATGTGTTCGATAGGGTTCAGATCCGACGAGCTGAGGGGCCAGTGCAACAACTGTAACTCGTCACTGAGTTCCTCCAACCATTCCATCACATTCTTGGCCTTTCGACACGGGGCATTATCTTGTTGAAAAATGCCACTGCTGTCGAGAAACACGATCTTCAAGAAGGGGTGTAAGTGACCTGCACCCAGTGAACTAGAGACCTTGGCCATCAAGGTGCCTTGCACGAGCTGCACTGGACCCATGGATGCCCACGTGAATGTTCCCCAGAGCATACTGGAGCCGCCGCCAGCTTGACTCCTTCCCGCAGTACAGGTGTCAAAAGAGCTGTTTCCCTGGTAGGTGACGCCCTCCGAGTCGGTATTCATCAGACGCTGCAGCACTTTCCCACTGCGCCATCGTCCAGTGCCGATGGTCGCATGCCCATTTCATTTGCAGTTGCCGATTTCTTTGTACTAACATTGGCACATGCACGACTTCTCGACAAAGGAATCCCATCGTAAGGAGTGTCCAGTGCACTGTTTATTCTGACAGACTTGTGCTTCGCCCAGCATTAAAGTCTAATGTTAGTTCAGTCACAGTTTACTGCCTGTCCTGCTTTACCACTCTGTTCAGCCTACGACGTCTGACATCTGTAATGACGGGTGCCCGCCGAACGTCAAGACGTCTGGACGTGGTTCAGCTTGGTTTAGCCACGAGTTGAAGACACTCAGCAAGCACTCCTCGAACATCCGACAAGTTGGGCAGTTTCCGAAATGCTCATGCCGAGCCTTCGGACCCTCACAATCTGCCCTCAGTCAAACCAAGATAGATCGCACGTCTTACACATCCTACATACGGACAGCACACTCACACGCACCGTGCGTGTGTCTGACTAGCAGTCATTCGTCGTCAGGTGACGCCGCTGTCGCCTGAAAGGATTTCTATCGACAGTAGTGGTCATAATGTTCTGGCTGATCAGTGTAAACTTCCAATTATCGATTACAGCGATGTTATCCTACAAAACCTTTCACAGGAAAGTTCACAGCGCCTCGAACTGGTTATGAATGCCACTGTTGGTTATGTCTGCGATGTTCGACTCTTTGTTCACATTTCACCACCACATGCATAGCTATCTTGGCCGCGTGCAGACAAACGCAGAGGTTTACATACCATCTGTCTTCTCTAGTATTTTATCACTGGGCACTTTCCTTCACATCTCTCCTCGTTCTTGAAGTCCTTGTCTGAACAACACAGAAGAAAGACCCGTCCCCATAAGAGCAAAATCCTTTCTGTCCCACTCAATCGTTCAGCCACCTTCTGGAAGTAGCAGGAACCCGCATTGTATTAGAGAGTTAAATAACAACTCCAACTGTAGAAGACGGGGAATGAGGTATATGCTAAAGCAACAATGAGAGTACCAATGTCCCTGTATGCACTCGTTATCCTTGTATATCCCTCATTCCAATCTGATCTTCCTCTTTTGTCTTAAATTTCCTTTTTCCAGAACTCCCCATATCAGTAAACGTCTATTCTGCAGACCAATAAATTCTTCTGTTATATGCCGCTATCGTTATTGCTATTAATGTCACAGCTATTGTCATTATTGTTATCATTATTCTTCTTTCTTCATTTGGGTCATCTAAGGACCACGCACGAATTTCATTGCTTCCTTCTTTGGTGTTCTTTCTTTTTCCTACAGTATTCTTTCATCTTTTCACTATGTATCGTTTTTCTATCCTCAGACCATTTTGCCATTGTCTTCTTCTCCCTCCTGCATTGGAATCCTTCCATTTTTACCACTTTCCTCTTGAAAGTCTCTCTTTATGTTGCATCTTTTTCACTTATGTTGTTTCTTTCCAATTTTTTCCTAAATTCTTGAATCTAGGCTATTGTTGACTTCTTGTCCCAAAGATATTTAGAAATCTGTTTGGTTAACCTGCTGCTGTTCGTTCTGTATAAGTGTCAAAATATACCAGTCGCCTCTCTCGTAGTATTTCATTATGTTTTCTATGTTGCAACAAACTTCTTCATTGCTTCCTAATTTCCATACCTCTGTATTTTCTGGTGGCCCAAGTATATTTCGGGCAACGGCCATGCCGCAGTGGTTGCACCGGTTCCCCTGAGATCACAGAAGTTAAGCGTTGTCGGGCGTGGTCGGCACTTGTATGGGTGACCATCCAGGCCACCATGCGCTGTTGCCATTTTTCGGGGTGCGCTCAGCCTCGTGATGCCAATTGAGGAGCTACTCGACCGAATAGTAGCAGCTTCAGTCAAGAATACCATCATAGCGACCGGGAGAGCGGTGTGCTGACCCAACGCCCCTCCTATCCGCATCCTCCACGGAGGATGACACGGCGGTCGGATGCTACCGGTAGGCCATTGGTGGCCTGAAGACGCAGGGCAAGTATTTTTCGAATAATTTTTCTTTCACGTTTGTGTAATTTGTAGTTCAGTACTAAACATTCACTTGCATAAAGACATTCTGGTTTTACTACTGTGTTATAGTGCTGTATCTTCAAAATTTTAGACAGACACCATTTGTTGGAGACATTCCTAGTTATTGCATAAGCTCTCTCCACTTTGTGTACTCTTTCTTCTACAGCGAATTTTTCTAAGCCATTTCCTCGGATAATTTCTCCCGAATATTTAAATTTATTTGCCCTCTTTATTGGGCCCATATCTGTTGCTAGGGATTCTGGAGCATTTTTTGTATTTGTCATAAATTTTGTTTTCCCTACAGATATTGTTAAACCTGCTTTGTTGGCTGTTTCTTCTAAGAGATTGATTTGTATTCCAGCATTTGTTAGGTTTTCAGAAAGAATGGCAAAATCATCTGCAAATGCTAAACAGTGAATTTCAATACCTTTGTTTTTAGTTCCCTGTCTGATTGGTGATAACATCTGTTCTTTTAGTTTTTGTTTCCATTCTCTTACTATTTTCTCTAGTAACAGTTAAAGAGGAGTGGAGACAGGCCGTCACCTTGCCTTACACCTGTTTTTATGTTGAATACCTTCGATATTTCACCCCGAAACTTTACTTTTGATTTGGAGTCTGTGAGCGTTTCACGAATAAGATTTGCTAATTTAGATTTGATGCCAAATTCTCTGATCAGTTTGTCTAGTGTTTCCCTATCAACCGAGTCAAAAGTCTTTTTAAAATCTATAAATGTTACAACTACATCTTTGGAGTTTGTAAGTCTGTGGCGAATTATGGACTTTAAGTTGAAAATCTGTTCTGAGCAAGATCTGCTCTTTCTAAATCCACTGTGATATTTTCCCAAATGCCTATCAAGTTTTGTTTCTACCTTGTTTAGTAGTATTGTTCAAAATATTTTATAAACCACTGGCAACAAAGATATACCACTGTAGTAATTTACATTTTGCTTGTCACCTTTCTTGTGCAAGGGATGGATGAGAGCCACTTTCCAGTCTACTGGCATATTTTCAGTTTCCTATATTTCTTCAAACATGAGCTGAAGGTTAGTTATGATTTTTGGTTGAGACCATTTAATAAGTTCAGCTGTAATAGAGTCTTCTCCACTGGCCTTGTTCTTTTTCAGGGTACTTGTTGCTTTTTTAATTTCTTCAGCTGTAGGTGGTGGATCTGCTTCCGTATTTTCATGGAGATCTGGAAATTCTAGTTTACAGTTTGGTTCTTCACAGTTCAATCATTTTTCAAAGTAATCTCTTAGTATTTTACATTTATGGCTGTTGCCTAGGCCTACTTTACCATTTTCATCTCTGAAGCAAATACATGGAGCTTGGTAGCCCTTTAGATGACTTTTAAACATCTCATAGAAGTTCCGGGAGCTATTTTTTACGAAGTTGTTATGTATGTCAAGAAGTTGTTACTTCTCAAAAGATCTTTTAGCACTTTCTATAATTCTTGCTGTGTCTTTTCTTTGCATTCTAAATTCATCAAGGTGTTCAGGCTTCGGAGAACATTTCCATTTCTTCCACTGTTTGTTATTTCTGTAGCTGCTTCTTCACAGATTTCATTCCATCAGACTTTTTCCTTCATTTTTGTTGTTCTAAATACATTTTTCGTGGCCCTATTGATTTCTTTCGATATTTCTTTCCATTTCTCTGATTTAGTTACTTTAATTTCTTCCTGAAATTTTTTTACCTCTTTGGTGATGTTGAGCCTGTCTGTATTATGTTTAATTAATTTTTACTGTCTCTTTTAGTTTTTATTGGGGGGAATTTTCAGTTTAATTTTAGTCAGGTAATGTTCAGAATCAAATTCCATGTTTCTTGCTACCTTTACATCCACGATTTCTTTAATACTGCATTTAGAAATAGAACCTAGCATTGGATTTAGAGAGATCCATGTTTTCGTCTTTCCGGGTAATATTTTGAAGACGGTTGACATTACCTCCAACTGAAATGTTATTATTATTATCATTTCTTTCCTTTCTCAGACGTTATGTCTGGTTAAAAATGGACAATGATGCGGACCTTTATCAAGCGTGACTTTCTTTTACCTGCACGGTATATGTTACATTGCATTTAGGAACTTTTGGGTAATTAAACATGTATCAATAATTACAGATTTCTGTAGTTATATAGATATACTTTTGGATGTAGCTGTATTGCGTTGATGTACTGGTGGATGTTGTGTGGTATGACTCCTGTAGTTGATAGTATAATCGGTATAATGTCAACTTTATCCTGATGCCACATGTCCTTGACTTCCTCAGCCAGTTGGATGTATTTTGCAATTTTTTCCCCTGTTTTCTTCTGTATAGTTGTTGTATTGGGTATGGATATTTCGATTAGTTGTGTTAATTTCTTCTTTTTATTGGTAAGTATGATGTTAGGTTTGTTATGTGGTGTTGTTTTATCTGTTATAATGGTTCTGTTCCAGTATAATTTGTATTCATCATTCTCCAGTACATTTTGTGGTGCATACTTGTATATGGGAAGTGTTGTTTTATTAGTTTATGTTGTATGGCAAGTTGTTGATGTATTATTTTTGCTGCGTTGTCATGTCTTCTTGGGTATTCTGTATTTACTAGTATTGTACATCCGCTTGTGATGTGGTCTACTGTTTCTATTTGTTGTTTGCAAAGTCTGCATTTATCTGTTGTGGTATTGGGATCTTTAACAATATGCTTGCTGTAATATCTGGTGTTTATTGTTTGATCCTGTATTGCAATCATGAATTCTTCCGTCTCACTGTATATATTGCCTTTTCTTAGCCATGTGTTGGATGCATCTTGATCGATGTGTGGCTGTGTTAGATGATATGGGTGCTTGCCATGTAGTGTTTTCTTTTTCCAATTTACTTTCTTTGTATCTGTTGATGTTATGTGATCTAAAGGGTTGTAGAAGTGGTTATGAAATTGCAATGGTGTAGCCGATGTATTTATATGAGTGATTGCTTTGTGTATTTTGTTAGTTTCTGCTCATTATATAAAGAATTTTCTTAAAGTGTCTACCTGTCCATAATGTAGGTTTTTTGTGTCGATAAATCCCCTTCCTCCTTCCTTTCTGCTTGATGTGAATCTTTCTGTTGCTGAATGTATGTGATGTATTCTATATTTGTGGCGTTGTGATCGTGTAAGTGTATTGAGTGCTTCTAGGTCTGTGTTACTCCATTTCACTACTCCAAATGAGTAGGTCAATATTGGTATAGCATAAGTATTTATAGCTTTTGTCTTGTTTCTTGCTGTCAATTCTGTTTTCAGTATTTTTGTTAGTCTGTCTATATTTTTCTTTTAGTTCTTCTTTAATATTTGTATTATCTATTCCTATTTTTTGTCTGTATCCTAGATAATTATAGGCATCTTTTTTTCCATCGCTTCTATGCAGTAGCTGTGGTTATCCAATATATAATCTTTTTGTTTAGTGTGTTTTCCCTTGACTGCTATTTTTCTTACATTTGTATGTTCTAAAAACCATACTTATATCATTGCTGAATACCTCTGTTATCTTTAGTAATTGGTTGAGTTGTTGATTTGTTGCTGCCAGTAGTTTTAGATCATCCATGTATAGCAAATGTGTGATTTTGTGTTGGTATGTTCCAGTGATATTGTATCCATAATTTGTATTGTTTAGCATGTTGGATAGTGGATTCATAGCAAGGCAGAACCAGAAAGGACTTAATGAGTCTCCTTGGTAAATTCCATGCTTAATCTGTATTGGCAGTGATGTGATGTTATTTGAATTTATTTGGATATTAAGTGTGGTTTTCCAATTTTTCATTACTATGTTTAGGAACTGTATCAGTTTAGGATCTACTTTGTATATTTCCAATATTTGTTGTAACCATGAGTGGGGTACACTATCGAAAGCTTTTTGGTAATCAATGTATGCGTAGTGTAGCGACCTTTCTTTAGTTTTAGCTTGAAATGTCACCTCTGCATCTATTATCAGTTGCTGTTTACATCCTCGTGCTCCTTTGCAACAGCCATTTTATTCTTCATTTATAATTTTGCTCTGTGTTGTATATGTCATTGATTTCTGTGTAATGATTGAAGTTAATATTTTGTATATTGTTGGTAGGAATGTTACGGGGCGATATTTAGCTGGGTTTGCTGTGTCTGCTTGATCTTTAGGTTTCAGATAAGTTATTCCTTGTATAAGTGTATCAGGGAATGTGTATGGGTCTGCAATGTAACAGTTAAATAATTTAGTTGGATGTGAATGTGTTGAGGTGAACTTCTTTAGCCAGAAATTTGCTATTTTATCTTTTCCAGGGGCTTTCCAATTGTGTGTGGAATTAATTGCTCAGGTGACTTCATGTTGCAAAATAATCACTTCAGGCATTTGTGGTATCATCTTGTATGTGTCTGTTTCTGCTTGTATCCACCATGCACGTCTGTTATGTTGCACCGGATTTGACCATATGTTGCTCCAAAAGTGTTCCATGTCTGTTATGTTTGGTGGATTGTCTATTTTAATGTGTGTGTTATCTATTGTCTTGTAAAATCTCTTTTGGTTTGTATTGAATGTTTGGTTTTGTTTCCTTCTATTTTTACTTTTTTGTATCTTCTAAGTCGTTTGGCCAATGCTTGTAATTTCTGCTTCTTTCATCTAATTGCTCTATCGCTTTTTGTTGTGAGATTTTACCTAACCTTTTTCGTTTTTTGTCTGATATTTCATTTCTTATAAATTGTGTTAGCTGTCCGATGTCTTTTCTCAGTTTTTCTATTCTGATCTGTAGTCTGTCTTGCCAAGCTGGTTTTGTGGGTTTCTTCTGTGTGTTGGTTGGTTCTGATCTCTGCCTAGTGTGTGCATTTAGTGTAGTAAGTGCTCCTATATAAACCAGAAGTTGTAACTCTGCCATAGTTGTATTTTCATTTATTTTGTTGTGTATGATTGTGTTGATAGTTGTTATTGTTGTTTCGACTTGTGGGTTATTTGGTGGTCTATGCAAGAATGGTCTAATGTCTGTATTTGTGTCTTTGTATTCTACATATGTCAGGTGAAATTTTTCTTCTATATCTAACATGTGTGTCACTTCGTGTTCTGTTTGCGCTTGTTCTGGTGGCTGTCTTAAGATTTCGTTTTCCTCTGATTGTTTAATTGATGCGTGTTGTTCTTTGTTTGTTTGCTCTGGGATGTTTGAGTATTACTGTGTTTTCTTCTTCTTCTGAGTGCACATTATTTTGTTCCAGTATTTGTTGTACTTGTTGTCTGATGTTTTCTAATTCTGACTGGGGTATCCTGTTATTTTTGATTATTACATGGATCTGATCAGCTAGTCGTTGTTCTGTTAAAAATTTTAATTCTGGGTATCTGGTAATAAATGTTGTGTATACTTTTGATCTGTATCCAGTTGAGTTGGTTCCTAAGTTTGTTGCTTCATAATAACAGTACATGAGGTGTCGATTAACTTCATCTGACCATCTCATCCTCTGTCTTTGTTTTCCTTCTAGGGTGGTTGCAGGAAGCATATCCTGCAAAACACCTCTATTTGGATTTAAATCATTTTCCAGTTGACTAGCAGTGTCGTTACCATTGTGGGCGGGCATAGGGTTCAAGCGTCGTCCCCGACCATGACAGCGCTTGTCCGAGGCTTCATTAGTTATGTCCTGAACCAACTAATCACACTAAAAGGGGGTTAGCCCTATTAGTGGTTTGTTCTTTTCGTCGCCTTTTACGACTGGCAGAACATACCGGAGGCCTATTCTTTTCCCGGGCCTCCACGGCTTATTATTATTATTATTAGGTTATTATTATTCTCAGTATTCAAGGCTGCAGCTGCAGCAGCATCAAGTAATGCCAGTATTAATTTTGTTAGTACATAGACAATATAACTTACTCACACCACCACTGCAGACACTCAGATCATTTTAATACTAGTTGCCATTCTAAAATTGTTATTTTCTTAGGTGACTATGATGTAATATGTAATGTATATATGAATCCCCGGTGCGATGTTAGAGAGGCTCTGATGGCCCTAATGAGATCAGGTTAAATAAATAAGTAAATAAACGCAAGCTCGTCGCGTAAAACTGACTGTGGGGGTAAGCAGACCTGCCTCAACTTCTCTCGACCCGTTACTACCATTGTTTACGTAGACAGCTATATAAATTATATCCGTCTGGGGGGGCGGGCTACACTGCATTACGGAATTACTAATACATATTTCAAACGCAAATTTACCCGCCCCCCTCCATTCCCTAATAGCGCTTTAATTTTGAACATCCTTTCTTAGTGAGCACTTACATTATATTTCGAATGTTCTCCGAAAAATTCATAGTTCTAGAATTAATAGTTTAGCCTGATAGTCGATATATCAACAAAATTTTAAAGCCCCGTTTAGTCCATTAAGAGACTCAATTTTGAGAAAGCTCTCTTAGTGGGTGCTACGTCACTGGAAGAACGTTTCTAATGCTATGAGTCGCCATATCCACATTTATATGTTTAATTAATAGCGATAACTGACACGTGAAAATATACAGTAACGGAAGTAAAACGCTCACGTAGCGGGGATCCGTCAGCAAACTGTTTACGAGGAAATTACGGGTGAGTGGTTGCAAGATGCGAGTGACTTCAGTGTGAAATATTGTCCTAATTGGTACAAATGTATTTTAAATGTGAACTTTTTTTTATTAAATCGCCACCTAATTGGCGTCAGATTTAACCTTTGACCTACCTCAACAATAAACACCGTACTTTCTCAGACGGTTACTTGTTATAATTTTCTGTATACTTGTACCTGTTAACGACGTGATCCGCGTGTCATCCTCTTATTTAGAACAATACTCCACTCGACTATGCAAAATGACTCTGAGCACTATGCGACTTAACTTCTGAGGTCATCAGTCGCCTAGAACTTAGAACTAATTAAACCTAACTAACCTAAGGACATCACACACATCAATGACCGAGGCAGGATTCGAACCTGCGACCGTAGCGGTCATGCGGTTCCAGACGGAAGCGCCTAGAACCGCAAGGCCACGCCGGCCGGCTTCGACTATGCAGCAAGTTACGAATTCTTTCAAACATCCTCAGAATCAACTAGTAAATCTAAACCAGACTTATAATTTGCTGCTCCTTTTCTTCAGCCGTGTAAACATTAGGGGCTTAGCTCTGAATTTTGAGATGATCCCAGGGAGAAAAATTGGAATTGGTCCGTACTGGAGCGTCAGGCGTCATCTTAAAACTGCAGCCCCCACCTTCGGTGTACCGCAGTACCCAATCAACGACCGTGGGTAATATTTCAACTCAATTCGATGAGAACTTCCTCCGCAAGCTAACATTTCTAATATACTTATATTATCCAGGACAATTTTTCATGCTGAAGTCGGATGTGGCACGTTGTTGTTGTTGTGGTTTTCAGTCCTGAGACTGGTTTGATGCAGCTCTCCATGCTACTCTATCCTGTGCAAGCTTCTTCATCTCCCAGTACCTACTGCAACCTACATCCTTCTGAATCTGCTTAGTGTATTCATCTCTTGGTCTACCTCTACGATTTTTACCCCTCACGGTGCCCTCCAATGCTAAATTTGCGATCCCTCGATGCCTCAAAACATGTCCTACCAACCGATCCTTTCTTCTAGTCAAGTTGTGCCACAAACTTCTCTTCTCCCCCATCCTATTCAATACCTCCTCATTAGTTACGTGATCTACCCACCTTATCTTCAGCATCCTTCTGTAGCACCACATTTCGAAAGCTTCTATTCTCTTCTTGTCCAAACTAGTTATCGTCCATGTTTCACTTCCATACATGGCTACACTCCATACAAATACTTTCAGAAACGACTTCCTGACACTTAAATCTATACTCGATGTTAACAAATTTCTCTTCTTGAGAAACGCTTTCCTTGCCATTGCCAGTCTACATTTTATATCCTCTCTACTTCGACCATCATCGGTTATTTTACTCCCTAAATAGCAACACTCCTTTACTACTTTAAGTGTCTCATTTCCTAATCTAATTCCCTCAGCATCACCCGACTTAATTTGACTACATTCCATTATCCTCGTTTTGCTTTTGTTAATGTTCATCTTATATCCTCCTTTCAAGACACTGTCCATTCCGTTCAACTGCTCTTCCAAGTCCTTTGCTGTCTCTGACAGAATTACAATGTCATCGGCGAACCTCAAAGTTTTTACTTCTTCTCCATGAATTTTAATACCTACTCCGAATTTTTCTTTTGTTTCCTTTACTGCTTGCTCAATATACAGATTGAATAACATCGGGGAGAGGCTACAACCCTGTCTCACTCCTTTCCCAACCACTGCTTCCCTTTCATGCCCCTCGACTCTTATAACTGCCATCTGGTTTCTGTACAAATTGTAAATAGCCTTTCGCTCCCTGTATTTTACCCCTGCCACCTTCAGAATTTGAAAGAGAGTATTCCAGTTAACATTGTCAAAAGCTTTCTCTAAGTCTACAAATGCTAGAAATGTAGGTTTGCCTCTTCTTAATCTTTCTTCTAAGATAAGTCGTAAGGTTAGTATTGCCTCACGTGTTCCAACATTTCTACGGAATCCAAACTGATCTTCCCCGAGGTCGGCTTCTACCAGTTTTTCCATTCGTCTGTAAGGCATTCGCGTTAATATTTTGCAGCTGTGACTTATTAAACTGATAGTTCGGTAATTTTCACATCTGTCAACACCTGCTGTCTTTGGGATTGGAATTATTATATTCTTCTTGAAGTCTGAGGGTATTTCGCCTGTCTCATACATCGTGCTCACCAGATGGAAGAGTTTTGTCATGGCTGGCTCTCCCGAGGCCATCAGTAGTTCAAATGCTCTGAGCACTATGCGACTTAACTTCTGAGGTCTTCAGTCGCCTAGAACTTAGAACTAATTAAACCTAACTAACCTAAGGACATCACACACACCCATGTCCGAGGCAGGATTCGAACCTGCGACCGTAGCAGCAGCGCGGCTCCGGACTGGAGTGCCTAGAAACGCACGGCCACCGCGGCCGGCCATCAGTAGTTCTAATGGAATGTTGCCTACTCCCGGGGCCTTGTTTCGACTCAGGTCTTTCAGTGCTCTGTCAAACTCTTCACGCAGTATCTTATCTCCCATTTCGTCTTCATCTACATTCTCTTCCATTTCCATAATATTGTCCTCAAGTACATCGCCCTTGTATAAACCCTCTATATACTCCTTCCACCTTTCTGCCTTCCCTTCTTTGCTTAGAACTGGGTTGCCATCTGAGCTCTTGCTATTCATACAAGTGGTTCTCTTCTCTCCAAAGGTCTCTTTAATTTTCCTGTAGGCAGTATCTATCTTACCCGTAGTGAGACAAGCCTCTACATCCTTACATTTGTCCTCTAGCCATCCCTGCTTAGCCATTTTGCACTTCGTGTCGATATCATTTTTGAGACGATTGTATTCCTTTTTGCCTGCTTCATTTACTGCATTTTTATATTTTCTCCTTTCATCAATTAAATTCAATATTTCTTCTGTTACCCAAGGATTTCTATTAGCCCTCGTCTTTTTACCTACTTGATCGTCTGCTGGCTTCACCACTTCATCCCTCAGAGCTACCCATTCTTCTTCTACTGTATTTCTTTCCCCCATTCCTGTCAATTGTTCCCTTATGCTCTCCCTCAAACTCTCTACAACCTCTGGTTCTTTCAGTTTATCCAGGTCCCATCTCCTTAAATTCCCACCTTTTTGCAGTTTCTTCAGTTTCAATCTGCAGTTCATAACCAATAGATTGTGGTCAGAATCCACATCTGCCCCAGGCAATGTCTTACAATTTAAAACCTGGTTCCTATATCTCTGTCTTACCATTATATAATCTATCTGATACCTTTTAGTATCTCCAGGATACTTCCAGGTATAGAACCTTCTTTTACGATTCTTGAACCAAGTGTTAGCTATGATTAAGTTATGCTCTGTGCAAAATTTTACAAGGCGGCTTCCTCTCTCATTCCTTCCCCCCAATCCATATTCACCTACTATGTTTCCTTCTCTCCCTTTTCCTACTGACGAATTCCAGTCACCCATGACTATTAAATTTTCGTCTCCCTTCACTACCTGAATAATTTCTTTTATCTCGTCATACATTTCATCTATTTCTTCACCATCTGCAGAGCTAGTTGGCATATAAACTTGTACTACTGTAGTAGGCATGGGCTTTATGTCTATCTTGGCCACAATAATGCGTTCACTATGCTGTTTGTAGTGGCTTACCCGCACTCCTATTTTTTTATTCATTATTAAACCTACTCCTGCATTACCCCTATTTGATTGTGTATTTATAACCCTGTAATCACCTGACCAAAAGTCTTGTTCCTCCTGCCACCGAACTTCACTAATTCCCACTGTATCTAACTTTAACCTATCCATTTCCCTTTTTAAATTTTCTAACCTACCTGCCCAGTTAAGGGATCTGACATTCCACGCTCCGATCCGTAGAATGCCAGTTTTCTTTCTCCTGATAATGACGTTCTCTTGAGTAGTCCCCACCCGGAGATCCGAATGGGGGACTATTTTACCTCCGGAATATTTTACCCAAGAGGACGCCATCATCATTTAATCATACAGTAAAGCTGCATGTCCTCGGGAAAAAATATGGCTGTAGTTTCCCCTTGCTTTCAGCCGTTCGCAGTACCACGACAGCAAGGCCGTTTTGGTTAATGTTACAAGGCCAGATCAGTCAATCATCCAGACTGTTGCCCCTGCAACTACTGAAAAGGCTGCTGCCCCTCTTCAGGAACCACATGTTTGTCTGGCTTCTCAACAGATACCCCTCCGTTGTGGTTGCACCTACGGTACGGCTCCTGTATCGCTGAGGCACGCAAGCCTCCCCACCAACGGCAAGGTCCATGGTTCATGGGGGGGGGGGGGGGGGGGGATGTGGCACGTAGGCCCACATTTTCAGTTACCTTCCGAAAGAATAGTTTATGTACACATGTTTACAGGAAAGCTACTGCTTCTGTTGTCGTATACATTCGTCCATGTAAGATTTCGCTATTAATTATTATACATCCGGTACGCAGGTTGATTCAACTGCGCCTACCGATCCAATTTATGCAACCTACACTACGTCTGTATCACGAACGGTATCCAGAAAGGTGACAGCCATGTAATGAGTATAGGTTCCCTCTCAGAGCTTTGGGCAGTACTGATGTTGGCCGGTTCGCTCTGGAAATGTGAATCACATTGTCAAAATGTTTCAGAATATCTGCAAAAATATACGAAAACATCTATTGTACTAAATCGGTTTGTGAAAGTGCTTTAGCGCAGTAACACAGCGAGTCATATAGCAATGTTTTCATTGGGTTTCATAAAACGGATCGGTAGGGGCAAATAAATCACCCTGTATATGAGCCCCACTGAACAAAACATTATCAACGTACTTAAAAGAGCACTCTGGTTGTTTCGAAGGTCGCATACACAATGAGCCGTGTGATACATTTACTGGCGCCAACAAAAACTAAAATGAAAGGTAGCTGGCTTACGCCAACAACTGTCGTTAGGTTCACTCTTCGCGATATTGAAGCATATCAAAAGTGATTCTTATATTCATAAGGTGAAACGTAAGGACTGTGGCACAAGCCCCTGACCAAACTGCCGGCCTGACTGCGGTCTTTCTATTTACCACGGTATTGGTGGGGGGAGGGGGTTGCGTCTGTGGCCTTGGCCGTCTTTTATCCCCGGGCAGATGGCTGGTACTCGTTTTGACAGAAGGCAGGATGGACCTGAGGTATTCCTGGACGGACTGGAATGTGGAAAAAACTTTTGCCCCCATCCAGGATCTTCAGAGCTGGAGCCTAACTTTCTACCCATTAGGCCGCTAAGACCACTCTCATTTCTATGCATGGACACAATGTGAGTAAACACGCGATGAAATACGTTTAGATGAATACATTTAGAAGAAACAAGAAGCATCACATATGGGTAATCGGACAGACTATATTAATATTTTACCGGATACTTGCGAACTCAGAATAACACCACGACACATTCAACTGCCAGATGCAACCGCGTGCCCGCTGAGCCGGGTGAATCTTGATTACACAACGAAAACCGGCCAGAGATCGCCAGTGGCTTCCAGTCGCTCAAAGATCGTAGCGCGACCGCGGACGATATTGAAATAAAACTTCCTGGCAGATTAAAACTGTGTGCCCGACCGAGACTCGAACTCGGGACCTTTGCCTTTCGCGGGCAAGTGCACTACCAACTGAGCTACCGAAGCACGACTCACGCCCGCTACTCACAGCTTTACTTCTGCCAGTATCTCGTCTCCTACCTTCCGAGTTCGAGTCTCGGTCGGGCACACAGTTTTAATCTGCCAGGAAGTTTCATATCAGCGCACACTCCGCTGCAGAGTGAAAATCTCATTCTGGATATTGAAATAGCTCGATGAAGTTAATGGAGAGAAAGAAAAACGTTATTATATTTTCGAGGGGTAGCCATAAAGTTGTAATTATCACGATAATAATGTAGGCTGAAGCAGTCAAAAATATTGTACCACCGCCAGGATTCGAACCTGGCTCTCCCACTTACTAGGCAGATGCGCCAACTGCTGTGTCGCTCTGGCGCTGCAGCCGACACAGCTGCGCGGGTTGCTGTATTATGTCTCCCTTCCACATACAGATGCCAATTCGTGCCTCAGCCTATTTCTATTCCTACTGGTATAAATTTTAATTCAGTGCATCAGTCTAAATCATTATCATAGATAAAAGTGAGACTCAGTATGTCTCAGGAACATAAACTGTGCATGATTAACATATTACCTACACCTGTGGTACAGGGAGAATAAACCCGCATTTCGCTCACAGCTAAGATACTACTCCAATACTGGAGAGCCTAGACAATACTGATGCAAGTTTACAAGGACAGTAGCAGTGGGCCGAGCAGTTAATTGGGATTCGCTCAGGGAGGCAGATACAACAGTTAGCACTTCTGACTAGTAAGCAGGAGACACGGGTTCGAATTCCGTTGCTGGTACAAATTTTAATTCATTGCTTCAGTCTAGATTGTTATTAAAGACAAACGTGAAACTTAATATTTCTCAGGAACATCAGCTGTATATGATGAATATACCTTAATTATCATTTTGGAAAAAAATATAAATCTAGCGCGATCATGGAATTGGTCTTAGTCCTTCTCTACAAATTCAGTGTTCAGTGAAACATATTTTTCTCAACCAGAGATGACTTGGCAGAGACCTTAAGCCTACCACATCGAGAACCACCTTGTCCTCATACTGGGAATGGCTGCCAGGCAAATATTT
The DNA here is from genome assembly GCF_021461385.2 of Schistocerca piceifrons. Lineage (NCBI taxonomy): Eukaryota > Metazoa > Arthropoda > Insecta > Orthoptera > Acrididae > Schistocerca > Schistocerca piceifrons. The sequence goes on along the minus strand of NC_060142.1, from coordinate 673,343,304 downwards.
TTGTATGCAAGAAGGAAGGAAAGAGGAGTCACTAGGTGCGTTTTCAGGAGAATACGGGGATGTGAGCCAGGCGTGAGGTAGAATTTGAATCAGCACGTTTCACTGTGTCGTCTGCAGAATGAGCTGAATCACTGTCAAGGTGCAAAACCACCACCTTGGGCAGCTTCCCACAAGGCTTTCTCTTACAGCCTCCCGTTACCTCCTCAGCAGATACCATTTATGCTCCTGTGGCGGATTGCCACTTAAAACGATAACCTGTTAGCACCACATCATGGCCATCCCAGAAAATACTCAGTGTGACTCTGTCCCTGTCTTCTACTTTTTCGGTGGTGGTGGATCCAGAAGTTTCCTCTGTTTGGCTCTGAGCACTATGGGACTTAACTTCTGAGATCATCAGTCCCCTAGAATTTAGAACTACTTAAACCTAACTAACCTAAGTACATCACACACATCCATGCCCGAGGCAGGATTCGAACCTGCGACCGTAGCGGTTGCGCGGTTCCAGACTGTAGCGCCTAGAACCGGTCGGCCACCCCGGCCGGCTCCACTGTTTGCTTCGCTTTGTTGTCTCTGGGTCATAGTGAAACACCCAGCACTCATCCAAGGTGATTTGGCGCCTTAAGAAGTCAACTAGATTGGACTGACAAAGCTACGCCATTTCCCATTCTGCGCAGAAATCGTTTTCAATGGGCGAGAAAAGCCGTGGAATCAAACGGGCGGCGACCTTTATCGTCTTCAAAAAGTCTTATAATATGCAAAATTCTTATCTATGGCTCCTTTTCACTTTCCCCATCGCCGCCTAAAACTGGATTTGAATTTCTTCGAGCACCAAGGCCTCCACTTCTTCTGTGACTCCTTGCTCTTTGCATAGAGATGATTCGACACTTGGTTCTTCGTCAGTCGGACTTGTTTGATCACACTGCAAGCGTCTGCGTCATCTAACCACCATCTCGTATACCGGTGCATTGTTGCCGTACTCTTCCAACATCGCACAGTGGTTTCTTGTAGCATTGTTTCACTTAGAATGTACAAAATGAATTACCGCACCGAGCATCACCGTATCAGTGGGCTGCGTAGCTTCCTTTCGCCGCGTCCATCGGCGTGTTACAGTACTGCAGTGCGAGGATTAATGCGTAGGCCGGCCGCTGTGACCGAGCGGGTCTAGGTGCTTCAGTCCGGAACCGCGCTGCTACTACGGTCGCAGATACAAATCCTGCCTCGGGCATGGATGTGAGTGATGTCCTTAGGTTAGTTAGGTTTAAGTAGTTCTAAGTCTAGGGGACTGATGACCTCAGATGTTAAGTCCCATAGTGCTCAGAGCCATTTGAACCACTTATGCGTAGCAAGACTGCAGGTACGTACCTGAAAACAAACAAAAAATTAATTACGTTACTTTCTTTTTCGTAGGTGATAGTTAAAACTTACTGCCTACCCATCGTAACCTCCAAGATAAAAATACGACGCATCACGAACGGATTATTCGAATGGGACATAAATTGGTAGGTGTGTTGTACATGTACAGACAAAGAAATGATTACAGTTTCACAAGAATTGTATAATTTATTCAAGAGAAGGAACTTCACAAACTGAGCAGGTAAATAACGCATTGACCCACTTCTGCCCCTTATGCAAGCGGGTATATGGTTTGGGCTAGTAGAAATCCTTGGGTAACAGAAGAAATATTGAATTTAATTGATGAAAGGAGAAAATATAAAAATGCAATAAATGAAGCAGGCAAAAAGGAATACAAACGTCTCAAAAATGAGATCGACAGGAAGTGCAAAATGGCTAAGCAGGCATGGCTAGAGGTCAAATGTAAGGATGTAGAGGCTTATCTCACTAGGGGTAAGATAAATACAGCCCACAGGAAAATTAGAGATACCTTTGGAGAAAAGAGAGCCACTTGTATGAATATCAAGAGCTCAGATGGAAACCCAGTTCTAAGCAAAGAGGGGAAAGCAGAAAGGTGGAAGGAGTATATAGAGAGTCTATACAAGGGCGATGTACTTGAGGACAATATTATGGAAATGGAAGAGGATGTAGATGAAGATGAAATGGGAGATACGATACTGCGTGAAGAGTTTGACAGAGCACTGAAAGACCTGAGTCGAAACAAGGCCCCGGAGGTAGACAACATTCCATTAGAACTACTGACGGCCTTGGGAGAGCCAGTCCTGACAAAACTCTACCATCTGGTGAGCAAGATGTACGAGACAGGCTAAATACTCTCAGACTTCAAGAAGAATATAATAATTCCAATCCCAAAGAAAGCAGGTGTTGACAGATGTGAAAATTACCGAACTATCAATTTAACACAGCTGCAAAATACTAACACGAATTATTTACAAACGAATGGAAAAACTGGTAGAAGCCGTCCTCGGGGAAGATCAGTTTGGATTCCGTAGAAATGTTGGAACACATGAGGCAATACTGACCCTACGACTTATCTTAGAAGGAAGATTAAGGAAAGCCAAACCTACGTTTCTAGCATTTGTAGACCTAGAGAAACCTTTTGACAATGTTGACTGGAATACTCTCTTTCAAATTCTGAAGGTGGCAGGGGTAAAATACAGGGAGTGAAAGGCTATTTACAATTTGTACAGAAACCAGATGGCAGTTATAAGAGTCGAGGGACATCAAAGGGAAGCAGTGGTTCGGAAGGGAGTGAGACAGGGTTGTAGCCTCTCCCCGAAGTTATTCAATTTCTATATTGAGCAAGCAGTGAAGGAAACAAAAGAAAAATTTGGAGTAGGTATTAAAATCCAGGGAGAAGAAATAAAAACTTTGAGGTTCGCCGATGACATTGTAATTCTGTCAGAGACATCAAAGGACTTGGAAGATCAGTTGAACGGAATGGACAGTGTCTTGAAAGGAGGATATAAGATGAACATCAACAATAGCAAAACGAGGATAATGAAATGTAGTCGAATCAAGTCGGGTGATGCTGAGGGAATTAGATTAGGAAATGAGACACTTAAAGTAGTAAAGGAGTTTTGCTATTTGGGGAGCAAAATAACTTATGATGGTCGAAGTAGAGAGGATATAAAATGTAGACTGGCAATGGCAAGGAAAGCGTTTCTGAAGAAGAGAAATTTGTTAACATCGAGTATAGATATAAGTGTCAGGAAGTCGTTTCTGAAAGTATTTGTATGGAGTGTAGCCATGTATGGAAGTGAAACATGGACAATAAATAGTTTGGACAAGAAGAGAATAGAAGCTTTTGAAATATGGTGCTACAGAAGAATGTTGAAGATTAGGTGGGTAGATCACGTAACTAATGAGGTGGTATTGAATAGGATTGAAGAGAAATTTGTGGCACAACTTGACTAGAAGAAGGGATCGGTTGGTAGGACATGTCCTGAGGCATCAAGTTATCACAAATTTAGCATTGTTTGGGGAGCGTGGAGGGTAAAAATCTTAGAGGGAGACCAAGCGATGAATACACTAAGCAGATTCAGAAGGATGTAGGTTGCAGTAGGTACTGGGAGATGAAGGAGCTTGCACAGGATAGATTAGCATGGAGAGCTGCATCAAACCAGTCTCAGGACTGAAGACCACAACATCAACATTGATTGATAGTGTTTGTTGCCAAATTCTGTCAAATTGGCGCCTTAGACCGTCGGAGTCCCGAGCTGGTTAGACAGCCCTGCCAAAACGATCTCAGTGGGTGCGAGATCCGACGACTTTCCTGAATAAGGTAGGATCTGCAAGTACGAAGACAGTCAGTAGAAACTGTCGCCGTGCGCGGATGGCCATCATCTTCCTGAAATGTAAGCCCAGGATGGCTTGCCATGAAGGGTAACAGAACGGAGCCTGTTGTACTGCTGCGCTGTGGGGGTGCCTTGGCTGACAAGTAAACGACTCCCCCTATGAAATGGAGTGGCACCCCATCACTCCTGGTTGTCGGGCGATATGGCGGACGGCAGTCAGGTTGGTGTCCCACCAGCTGGCCGGTGTGGCCGTCCGGTTCTAGGCGCTTCAGTCTGGAACCGCGTGACCGCTACGGTCGCAGGTTCGAATCCTGCCTCGGGCATGGATGTGTGTGATGTCCTTAGGTTAGTTAGGTTTAAGTAGTTCTAATTTCTAGGGGACTGATGACCATAGATGTTAAGTCCCATAGTGCTCAGAGCCATTTGAACTATTTGGTGTCCCACCGCTCTCAGGGGCGTCTCCGTACATGACTTCACTGGTCATTGGGGCTCAGTTTGACTTTGGACTCGTCACTGAAGACTGTTCTACTCCAGTCATTGATATTCCACGCCGAAGAGGTGTTTGGAGACGCCTCAGACAGCAGTGAGTTCCCAACCCGACTGTCGTCCGCTACAAGGCCCAACAGCCAGGAGGTATGGTCTGGGGTGCCATTTCATTTCACAGCAGGACTCCTTTGGTTGTAATTCGCGGCAGCGTTACAGCAAAGCAGTACGTCGACGATCTTCCAGGAAATTGGAAATTTGTGGTAAGATCCTATGGGACCAAACTGCTGAGGTCATCGGTCCCTAAGCTCATACGCTACTTAAACCAACTAACGCTAAGGACAACGAACATACCCCAGCCCGAGGGAGGACTCGAACCTCCGACAGAGGGAGCCGCGACGATATCCTACTCCCCGTTTTGCTGCCCTTCATAGCAAGCCATCCTCTGCCTCCTCGACTTACATTTCAGAAAGACAATGCCCGCCCGCAGACGGCGAGAGCTTCTGCTGCTTGCCTTCGTGCCTACAAAACCCCAAGTTGGCCAACAAGGTCGCCCAGTCGCTCCTCAGTTGAGAACATTTGGAGCATTATGTGTAGGGCCCTCCAACCAAATCGGTATTTTGACGATCCAACGCGGCAGTTGGACGGGCTTCGGTATTTTATCCCTCAGGAGGACACACAGCAAGTCGATCAATCAATGCCAAGCCGAATGATTGCTCGCATAAGGGCCAGAGGTAACCTACGCTTTATTGACTCCCTCTGTTTGTGAAGCGCTTTCTCTTTGATAAATAATCAAATTATTCTGAAATTGTAATAATTTGTTTGTCTGTACATGTACATCATATCTAACGATTTCCATCCCATCCGGATAGTTCCTTAATGGTACGTGGTATTTTTTTAATTAATTTCTTTATTTTATGTGACTTACATAAATTTGTGGACGACGATTTCTGCTATATAGAATTCGGACATTGATTTCTGGGTGCTCCCTGGCGAATATGCAGACGCAGTCAATACGTCGAGGAGGTTATTAACTCGTGAATAATTTTCTGGAATTTCCTACGCTATCAGACCGACATCCACGTTTCATTTGTGAATTGCATTGCACTCTGGCAGTCTCAGGAAGTTCAAAAGTGAAAGTAAAGAATAACTTTAGTTTTTCAGATGTCTGAACAATCTTTAATAGTTATGCAACTGAACAAAAAGATCTTCGAAGCCATAGCTGCAGCAGTAATTAATTTCAGGTTTCTTTCCACAGTTTCTACAAAGAGTAACGCTGAATGTATTACATTGTTGAAGATAACTTAAAATGAGGTTGATATAATAATAATAATATCGTCTGAGAAAGGAAAGAAATAATAATAGTAATCAACACCTGAAAAGAAAACGTTGAAGCTTAAATCCAAAACAATATTTCTCTTCTAAGGCCGACACATAGTTACGTTGCTGTAGTTATGCAGATATGAAAAAACGTGCACAGGATCGCCTTTTATAAAGAGCTTAAAAACCAATTTCTGGAGCACCGTAAAACGTATTCAGACGGTTCCCTATCCCATATACGCTTGTGTTACTCGGTTGCAGGTGTTCAATTAATCGACTGGCCTGAGGAAACCTGAGTACTTCGAGATGCAGTCACCAACTCAGGAAGAAGCCACACGAAACGGCGTTTTAATAGAACTCCCCTAACGCTTACCATTTTATTAATTGTTTATAAACCCTGACTTCCCTCGCGAAATCTGAATAATCAGAAGAAGTCAATGGGAAAAATCCGTAACTGTGGCAGTATGCGGAAAATTCACCAAAGTCAAAGAGTGATCTTACTGCCACCGTAAACTGTCCCTCGCGTAAACTGCACTCAGTTCTACATTAAGAATGTTCCTAATTAAATTTGAGTTCAAAACTCGACAGCGTACGTCGTATCCATTCAACAGAGGAATTCACCTAAGTCCAGTCTATTGATCACTTCCAGCAAAATTCAAATCAAAAATGGTTCAAATGGCTCTGAGCACTATGGGACTTAACATCTGAGGTCATCAGTCCCATGGAACTTAGAACTACTTAAACCTAACTAACCTAAAGACATCACACACATCCATGACCGAGGCAGGATTCGAACCTGTGACCGTAGCGGTCGCGCAGTTCCAGACTGAACCGCCTAGAACCGCTCGGCCACACGGCCGGCAATTCAAAATCAACGTCGCTATGTTTCCTGGTAACGAATACATCAATGACCCACGTAAATTCCGCAACTATATCTCTGTTTCAGCACAACATTCAAGAAGAAGTTCTTAATTCTACCCTGACACTATGTAGATTTGTTCATGTCCAAATCCAGTATTGCACTGTTTCTTATTTTTTAATATTCTATTAGTGCATGAGTTCGTAGCGGTTTTCCATAACCGTACAACAGATACACATAACACAGACTTGAGTCATCAATAATATTTCTCCTTCCCTATTTACAACACTCTGCCAATAATGAGTTAACTTTCCGATGCCGTTACTGTAGAAACCATGTGGTTTTGAGGCAAAGAACTCGTCGAGCCGTGTTCGGAGTGCATTTTGATCTGGAAAGAGAGTTCCATGAAGGCTGTTCGATAGAGAGCGGAAAAGGTGAAAATCTGAGGGTGCAGCATCACGGGAATAAAGTGGGTGCAGCATGATGTCCCAACGCAACTCCTGTATAATCTAACAGAAAGTGGGCGGACGTCACCGTGGAGTAGCATCATCCTTGATTGCGTCTGAAAGACGTTTCAGTTATTGACAATAAATGTCAGTAGTGATGATAACACCTCAAGGAATCAGTTCGTAGTACACCACACCGTCGCTGTTCCACTAGATGCATAACATTAGCTTTTGTGGATGCACGGAGGTCTTTGCACGGGGGGTTGTTGCTTTGTTTGGGCTCAGTCATCCGTTTCTTTCCTTGTGCTAGCATAAAGACACCATTTCTCGTCAACGGTAACGAAACAGGATAGGAATGGTCGGTGTTGTTCAAGAGCCGAATGATGAACAAGGAGGCATCAATACACGGCCACCCGTAGTTCTTTGTGATTTTGTCTTAGAGCATGCGATACCCATACACCCGATTTTTGAACCTTCCCCATCGCATGCATTGTCGCACGATGGTGGAATGATCACAGTTCATCACATTTTCCAGTTCTCGAGTACACTGACATGGATCATTGTGGATTAATGCGTTTAAAGGATCTTCATCAAGCTGCGAAGGTTTTCGTGAACTTGGAGAGTCACTAATGTCGCAACGATCCTCCTCAATGTTGTGTCCAATGGCATTATCGCCATATTCGGCGCCAATGTATCTGGCCTCTTCCGCTCTGTCGTCCCTCTATTGAACTCAAACACAAGAATATGTCGGAAATGTTCCGATTTCTCCACATGGCACTCCATTTTCTAGCGACCATACCTCCACTCACTATCTCCAAATGAGAAAATGACAACATGTAAACTCAGACAGCTGCAGTTAACTACAAATAAAAAATGACAATCGGTAAATAGACCCATAGCAACCGGAATACCAGCGCCCAAAACCAAAACGCTACGAACTTATGCACCAATCTGTTATATTAGTTCTTTGTAATCAAGATTACGTGGTCTTTGACATTGTCTCCCGGCTGCTGGCCATCCGCTGTTGGTGGCGGAGTGTCCAGTCCAGCGCTCGTAATGCTGACACCGGTGCCCAGTGGTACACATCGTGCTTTCTGCAACACATTTTTCACAATGATTAAACATAGAATTTCCCCCATTATGGACTATGACTGCACTATTATTGAACATCATCTGCAAGTGACAGGGTCGCGGGCTTGGCTTCCAAATAGCCCCGCTCACACTAATCGGACCGTTACAGTATCTGATCCTTTTTTAACTGCTTGGAATCAAGTAACAGCACCAGATGCATTTCTGTTTTCGATGACCATCGGTTTCGGTCACCAAGGCTCTTAACAATATAGAGAAAGAAAGACATAGAAATGTTTTATGAAAAAGAGTAAAGAACGCGCATGTTGTTGTTGTGGTCTTCAGTCCTGAGACTGGTTTGATGCAGCTCTCCATGCTACTCTATCCTGTGCAAGCTTCTTCATCTCCCAGTACCTACTGCAACCTACATCCTTCTGAATCTGCTTAGAGTATTCATCTCTTGGTCTCCCTCTACGATTTTTACCCTCCATGCTGCCCTCCAATGCTAAATTTGTGATCCCTTGATGCCTCAAAACATGTCCTACCAACCGATCGCTTCTTCTAGTCAAGTTGTGCCACAAACTTCTCTTCTTCCCAATCCTATTCAATACCTCCTCATTAATTACGTGATCTACCCACCTAATCTTCAGCATTCTTTTGTAGCACCACATTTCGAAAGCTTCTATTCTCTTCTTGTCCAAACTATTGATCGTCCATGTTTCACTTCCATACATGGCTACACTCCATACAAATACTTTCAGAAACGACTTCCTGACACTTAAATCTATACTCTATGTTAACAAATTTCTCTTCTTCAGAAACGCTTTCCTTGCCATTGCCAGTCTACATTCTATATCCTCTCTACTTCGACCATCATCAGTTATTTTACTCCCTAAATAGCAAAACTCCTTTACTACTTTAAGTGTCTCATTTCCTAATCTAATTCCCTCAGCATCACCCGATTTAATTTGACTACATTCCATTATCCTCGTTTTGCTTTTGTTGATGTTCATCTTATATCCTCCTTTCAAGACACTGTCCATTCCGTTCAACTGCTCTTCCAAGTCCTTTGCTATCTCTGACAGAATTACAATGTAATTCGGCGAACCTCAAAGTTTTTATTTCTTCTCCATGCATTTTAATACCTACTCCGAATTTTTCTTTTGTTTCCTTTACTGCTTGCTCAATATACAGATTGAATAACATCGGGGAGAGGCTACAACCCTGTCTCACTCCTTTCCCAACCACTGCTTCCCTTTCATGTCCCTCGACTCTTATAACTGCCATCTGATTTCTGTACAAGTTGTAAGTAGCCTTTCGCTCCCTGTATTTTATACCTGCCACCTTCAGAATTTGAAGGTGGCATATATCTATTAAATTCTAGGACATACAATTATGAAACAGGGATACACATTTACGTATCTCTCAAGTTGAGACTACAGAAGTTCAATATATCGTCCACCAGCGACACGAACAGTATCACATCGCTACTCGAAATCCCTCCATACTCGGGTAAGTACGCCCATCGTCACTGATGATACGGCAGTACGGATCCGGTTCTTCAACTCTTCTGGGTCCTCTAGTAGTGCTGGTGAATAAACGTTGTCCATAAAGAAATCCCACAGTGAGCGTGGAGGACAGCTGACAAGTGCAAAGTCGCTGGCTGTTTGATGACTAATCCAACAGCGCGGTACTTTCATTCAGATATTTGTGGACTTGGTGAGTCCAGTGACCTCATGTTCCATGTCACTGCAATATGAAACGGTCCTCGTTCAGCTTGGAAACATACAGTTTTGTAATATATCAAAATCGTTGTGACCATTAACGGTGTTTCCATCAAAGAAGAATGGGTCATAAACAGATGAGTGGGATACTGCACAAAACACACTGACTCTGTACGAATCTCGTACATGTTCAGTGTCTGCATGTGGGTTCTGTACACCCATAATTCTAACACTGTATCTGTTTACGTTCCCGTTAACGTGGAAAGTCGATTCATCACTGAACACGATTTGTTGTGCGAAACTCTTATTTTTGCCAATAGCATTCTGAAGCATGCCAGAAAATGCCACACGTTTCCTTTGGTCGTCATGACGCAGAGCCTGTAACATCTGTAACTTGTACGGCTTCGTAACCAGCCGACGTCTCAAAACAAGCCAAACTGTTGTAGACGGTTATTGCTCCAGACTGGCACGACAAGTTGATTCTGTAGGACTACGTTGGAAAGCGATTTGAAATCGTCCGACTTTTCGTCGGAAACACGAGGGTGGATCCCGTTTCTCCAAACAGTCGATCCCATATGTGAAAGTTGTATCCATTCGGAGGACCTGTTTGGTACTCCAACCTGAGACGTCTTTGTAATGCAATCACGGAACTACACTTCGCAGAACTCCAGAACACAACATGATTTCTGCTGAAGAGTAGCCATTTTGCAACATTTGACGGTAATCGTGCAAACAGAAGACAACGGACATCTAGCGGCAATGAATATAAACTAGACAATGTATTCGTTCTTCCAATGACCGAGCCGTTGCGCAGCGATCGATAGTTTCGACAACATAACAATTTGTAACACATAGTCTTTTTGAAACACCCTGTACTTTTCAGATTCGCGGTTGGATATAATGGCTCAAAACTAGAATTATTGTAGAAATAGGAAGTGTGGTGTGTTGTTGTTAACCGTCTTGTGCCGCATTAAAGCTACACTTAATGACAACTGCAAGGCACGCGGTGGTCGACCACAGCAGCGCAAACGCTGGCTGGTGCAATACTTCGCTCTTCAGCCAAGAGAATTAAAAAATATATAATGAGAAACAAAATTTGTGGCTGTTTTTCAATTTTAAATTAAAATTCAAAGACAAACAGCTAAAAAACGAAAAGTCTACTTTAAAAATACATCATATACAGGTGAAATTCTTCTGATAAAAAGCACTGAAGCACGGCAATTTCACTTAAAATCTGAAGTATCTGCACTGGGTGAGAAGTGTTGTCAGAGGAGAGAATATGTTCAATAGGGTTAAGGGGTGTGTGTGAAGATGTAGGAGCTGTCAAGTAGGAAAACTAGGGAGAGGATTGGTAGGAGGGAGGCTGATAGGGGGAATACAGGAAGATGCGGAGTAGTGCGATGTATGGGGAGGGTAATAGTTACAAGAGGAAAGGGTTAGGTGTGGGTGGAGAGAAGAAGTGGTTATAGAGTGTAGGAGGGATAAATATGGGAGCGGATCTCACTGTCTGGGACAGGGAAGTTGCACTGAGTCAGGATATGAAGTGTGCGTAGGTGTAGGGGTGGAGGGATGTGTTTGTGAAGGTGCGGCAGCATACCAAGGTTGGTGATCGGAGGGGAGACAATGGTGTTATTGTAATCTAGTCTGCGGATGGTATAGGAGATGCGGAGATGTTCGATGTGGATGAGAAGGGTGGGAATCTGATAAGATGGTAGAGGATCTATGTGGAGGAAGATAAACAGATGCGCAAAGCAAGGCGGAGCGCATGGAGTCGCAAACACTGGCGCGTTAAGCCCCATTTACTCGATCGGCTTTCTTCTCTCAGCTGACTGCTCGAAACAAGTGAGTCTATTGCAGCGCCCCTGGCGCTTTACTCGTTTACTAGTCTCCTCTCTCTCGAGTGGTCATCTTCGTTTACATGTCAGCGCCAAAACTGTTTGCGTGTTGAGAGATGTCTGCTGTGCAGTTTGGCACCTGGACGATGAAGAACGAAATATATTAACACATTGTAGGCACCAGCAGTGATAATAAGGGTTTATTATTGACCAAAGCAAAATTCATAGTGGATGTACTAGTCAAACTTCGTGTAGTAAATTCTATTCTCTCCTCAGAACTGAAAGAATAGTAAAAGTATCGTCCAAACATTTCAAAACATATACGTACATTGTCTAGGGAAAACATATACTTACAATCAAACAATACCTAGAACGATAAAAGCAGCGCCTTTTTACTTTGTCCTTTGTACCTTGTTTTAACTTTAAGTGCCAAATAACATCGAAAATTATTTTTCTCGTCAAATAATTTCACTTTTGAAATAATCATATCGAACATCGAAAACTGAAGCTACGATTTCTAACACTAATTATGCAAGGTGGCCAATGAAAATTATATGATTCTAAAGGTACTTTACCATTGGTGTGGACAAGAAAATCATGTGTGTTCATAGCCTTTAGGAGAGGTAAAAGGAAACAGATTACACACATGACAAAAGTTTTCCTCTGTCTCTCATACTGCTACAAACTTTCACTCCACGTACCGATCAGGTTCTATGATAGAAATGACACCATAAGTAACAACGTTCGCGTAATCACGTTCTCTGGACGTTCATGTTTAAGTGTTGTAGACAGTTCATTTGCAGTAACACACGCGTACCGGGCAGCTACAAAGCTACAGCTGTTGAGTCGTTGTTGATGCCAGCAGTGGAAAACGAAACAACGTAGTTCAAATGGTTCAAATGGCTCTGAGCACTATGGGACTCAACTGCTGTGGTTATCAGCCCCCTAGAACTTAGAACTACTTAAACCTAACTAACCTAAGGACATCACACACATCGATGCCCGAGCCAGGATTCTAACCTGCGACCGTAGCAGTCGCGCGGTTCCGGACTGAAGCGTCTACAACCGCTCGGCCACCTCGGCCGGCCGAAACAACGTAGTAACGAAGCCTTTGGCTTGCTTTGTTGGGGTCATTTTCTGGCTCACTTTTGCCTAAGAGTAGACGGAAGTAACTTTGAGATCATTTCTCACCGTTACCACAGAACTTGAAGTAGGTTCCTACTTTTTAGTTTCTTCATTTTGAATACATATAACTTTCCTTGTTGTACGGAAACAATATTTATTTTAGACTAGCATAAAAGAACACTAATGGGTCGGACTGAAAGAGAAAGAGCTAGAGAGGCAACTTTTGCGCAGACAAAGTAATAGGAATTTTAAAAAATGTTTAAATGTACGCTGCATGTACTTTCAAATAATTTTGAGAACTATAATTACGGTTTGATGAATTTACAGTGCAGATTTTGTAATGCAAAACATTTCGCATCTGACGTTACTTTGCGTGGTACGGCGGCATTCACATTGTGTTGTCGTGAGGGAACTGTTAATTTTCCGCCGTTAAGACAAAATTTATTTATCAACGCAATGTATCAAGAACTCACTTCAAATGATCGAACAATTAAAGAGAAATCAAAGAATTATTTTAATAATTTTCGTTGTTAAAATGCAGCGTTTGCTATGATCAGTTCTGAGAGTAAAATTTCAGAGATAGTTTTATTTATTTATTTATTTATTTAACCTGGCAAGATTAGGGCCATCAGGCCCTCTCTTACATCTAACCAGGCATTCTACTTATTTTACATTCATACGTTTTAGTAGGCATGTTAAACTACATCTAGTACAAAAAGCGAAATAAACAATTAGAAAGGTACACCTGGAAAAATACATACATATAGAGTTTATATTCGTAGATCATAAGTACTGTTATAATTAGACATTATTGAAGAGACAAATTTTAGATAGGAGTGCTGGCAGCAGGGAGTATGAGGGAGACTCATGGTGAAGGGAGGAGAAGAATAGACATGATGAAACATAATTAAGGAAATATAAAGGAAAAGTAGATTGCCTGGCTAATAGAGATAGATGAAGGGGAAGGCGTCTCAGGAGCAAGATAGAAGACGCTAGCTTTGCTATTTGACAGATGAGAGGATTGGCCTGGTACATTAATTTTGTGGAGAACTTTATGAGGATGATAGTAGCAAATGCTTCAACTTCTTCTTAAAAGCAGCAGGAGATTGAATTTTGCGCAAGGTAAGGGGCAGTTTGTTCCAGAGGCGGACAGCGGCAACTGAGAAGGAGTTTGCAAAAGTTTTTGTTTTGTGAGTGGGCACAGTTAGGATACCAAATAAGAGTGACCTCGTGTTTCGATTATGATGGCATGACAGGTTTTTAATCTCTGAAGCAAGGTACTGGGGTGCTTGCGCGACGAGGAGTCTGTGAAGTAGACTTAGAGTGTGGTAATCACGCAATTTGTCCGGCCGCAGCCACCCTAGCTCGGAGTATGAGGCACTAACATGATCACATCGGCGAATGATGCAGGTGTAACGCACACAGGCATTCATGGTTAGCTCTAGCCGTCTTTTGTTTTCACTACTCGTGGCTTGTTGAATCACATCACAATAGTGGAGGTTCGGTAGAACGAGTGCTTGCACGAGCTGGCGTTTCAAGTCCTGTGGAAATATGTTCCGAAATTTTTTGAGAGCATAGAGACAAGCAGACGTCTTTCGGCACACTGCGACTGTATTCTCCGCCCAGTTGAGATGCTCATCCAAAGTTACACCCAAGTTCTTCACTGTTTTCTGATATGGTATTGGAGTGCCGTCGAGTAGAATAGGAGGTAGCCGTTCGCGGAAATCTGAACTTATTAATTTCTGATGGGCTATTAAGATTACTTGCGTCTTTTTTGCATTTAGTTTAAGCCCCAGGCTTTTCGCCCATGTCACTACCGAAGACAGATCATCATTCATCTGAGCGATTGCAGCGTTTACGTCTTCAGGTCTGACGTTTAGGTAGAGCTGGAGGTCGTCGGCATAGAAATGATATTTACAGGAGGACAGAACCGACGAAATATCGTTGACATATAAAGAAAACAAAAGTGGTCCTAAGACTGATCCTTGTGGCACTCCCGAGGAAACATGTTTCCAGGAAGATTTTTCATTTACGCAGACAACACATTGCTGTCTGTCTTTTGAGTAGCTTTCAAACTATCTCATTGCACTATCAGAGAAATTAACCTGTTGCATTTTTCTGAGCAAAGTTAACAGTGTCAAAAGCTTTGCTGAAGTCCAGTAGCGTCAATATTGTTGCCTTTCGATTGTCGATGGTACATTTCAGGTCATCTGTTACTTTAATTAGAGCAGTGTTTGTGCTGTGATGTTTACGGAAACCGGATTGAAATTTGTCATATAGGCTGAAAAAAATGGTTCAAATGGCTCTGAGCACTATGGGACTCAACTGCTGTGGTCATAAGTCCCCTAGAACTTAAAACTACTTAAACCTAACTAACCTAAGGACAGCACACAACACCCAGCCATCACGAGGCAGAGAAAATCCCTGACCCCGCCGGGAATCGAACCCGGGAACCCGGGCGTGGGAAGCAAGAACGCTACCGCACGACCACGAGATGCGGGCCATATAGGCTGAATTCATGCAAGTGTTCAGTGATTTGGTCATGAACAATATATTCGAGTGCTTTGGAAACAGCAGGCAGTATGCTAATTGGTCGGTAATCACTAGGCAGATGCGGGTTTTCGATCTTAGGGATGGGTCGAATTATGCTTCTTTTCCATGCAGTGGGGTATATTCCGTTCACGAGGGAAAAATTAAATATGTCAGTTAAGACAGGTGCTAAGATACCGGCAATATTCTTAATCATGGTTATACCGATACTGTCGTTGCCTATTGCATCAGAAGAGATTCTCATTATTGCTTTTCTTGCCGTATTTGTTGTTACATGTTTTAGATGGAAGCTATCGTTGTTAGTTATCGTGTTTGGGGATTCTTGTGGACGGTAATTATCAGCCGTGCTGGTATTCAGAGGTGCAGAGAAGAATTCATTTAATTCGTTAGCTGACACATGAAAAGTAGTTTCCGATTTTGCCTTTCCGACCCCCAAGCTACGGAGATTCTTCCATAGAGTCGTGGGCGTCAGATCGCTGCATACAAGGGAGCGAGCGTGCCTGATTTTAGCATTGCGAATGCATTGTTTCACCCTGTTCCGTAGCTTTCTGTATTCTTCGAAACGCTCGGGTTTCGGATCTGCCTTGAAACGCCTGTGGGCAACATCCCTATTAGTCATCATTTGACGTAATTCAGCTGTCAGCCATGGAGCAGGAGATTTTCTTACACGGATTGTGCGCACAGGTTTTACGTGGAGTATATAACTCTCAGATACACGAATTTTTTCATTAAAGATCAGGTCCAGTGACTTCATACTTATGGTCTTCCACCATGGTATGCGCAGTCATATTTTTATGACATCGACACAGATGGTCGAATTTTCATTAAAGCACATTTATCTATTTACGTTCTTAGTTATGAATAATGTAGGCGTTTTCGTTGTAAAACGTAAATATCTTTTTGCTTTCATATATTTCCTCTCTCTCGCTGGAGAACACCGTTAGGAAAAAAAACCAGGGCCCTATGCAATCTTTTCAGTGCGTCACGAAAAGAAAGCAAACTACAGAATGAATAAGAAGAAGTAAAAACACAAATTGCATTTCTAAATTTGCAACATACTCGGAAATATAGGACTCTGCACTCGGCACAATTTTTATTCCGCTCGCTCACAGAAAGATGCCCACCAAACGACTGGAAAACTGCTAGAGTCACACCAATACCCAAAAATGGAAGTAGGAGTAATCCACTGAATTACAGGCCCATAACACTAACGTCGATTTGCAGTATGGTTTTGAGTCATTTACTGTGTTCGAACAAAACGAAGCACGTCGAAGAAAACGATTTAACGACAGGTAGCCAGCACGGATTCAGAAAATATCGTTCTTGTGAAACACAACTAGCTCTTTATACTCATGAAGTAGTGAGTGCTATCGACAGGGGATGGCAAATTGATTCCATATTTTTAGATTTCCAGATGGCTTTCAACACCGTTTCTCACAAGTGCCTCATAATCAACCTGCGTATCTATTAAATATCGCCTCAGCTGCGCGATTGAATTTCTGATTTCCTGTCATAAAGGTCACACTTCATAGCAATAGTCGGAAATGCATCGAGTAAAACAGAAGTAATATCCGGCGTTTCCCAAGTACGTGTTATAGGCCCTCCATTGTTCCTTATCTATATTAACGACATAGGGGACAATCTGAGTAGCCGTCTTAGACTGTTTGCAGATGATGCTGTCATTTACCGTCTTGTAATGTCATCAGATGATCAAAACGACTTGCAAAATGATTTAGATAAGATATCTGTATGGTGCGAAAAGTGGCAATTGACCCTGAATAAAGAAAAGTGTGAAGTTATTCAAATGAGCACTAAAAGAAATCAGCTAAATTTCGATTACGCGATGTCACACAAATCTGAAGGCTGCAAATTCAACTAAATACTTGGGGATTACAATTACAAATAACCTAAACTGGAACGATCACATAGAAAATATTGTGTGTAGAGCAAACCAAAGACTGCGCTTTACTGGTAGAACACTTAGACTGTGGAACAGGTCTACTAAAGAGACTGCTTGCACTACGCTTGTCCGCCCTATTCTGGAGTATTGCTGTGCGGTGTGGGATCCGCATCAGGTGGGACTGACGGTTGACATCGAAAAAGTTCAGAGAAGGACAGCTCGTTTTATTTTATCGCGAAGTAAGGGAGATAGTACGACAGACATGATACGTGAATTGGAGTGGAAATCATTGAAGCAAAGGCGTTTTTCTTTGCGACGGGATCTTCTCATGAAATTTCAATCACCAGTTTTCTCCTCCGAGTGCGAAAACTTTCTGTTGGCACCCACCTACATAGGGAGAAACGATCGTCACGATGAAATAAGAGAAATCGGGACTCGCACAGATAAATTCAAGTGCTCTTTTTTCCCGCGCGCTGTTCGAGGGTGGAAATGTAGAGAGACAGCTTGAAGGTGGTTCATTGAACTCTCTGCCAGGTACTTTAATGTGAATAGCAGAGTAATCACGTAGATGTAGATGTGATTGACGTTACAGACACACTCTCGACGTGGTTGGCTGCTGACGTAAACGCAGTGGGGATGAAGGTGGAGTTCATAAACTAACTAGTTCAAATGAACTATTCCCGGAACGGGACTGTTTGGAGCGGTCTTTCTTTTAGTGGACCAGAGTTCTTTTACTTCTCGATTCCCTTACGCAGTGGAGGTTTGAATGCGCATGAACAAGTTTCCGCTCCATTGATATTCAGTACACCCGATTTTCAGGACCTAAGCGTCCGTAGTTCTGAAATCCTAACGGTGAACTGTGTGCACTGAATCGGATAGGAAGACGCAGATCGTTCCCTTAGTTTGTAACCTCCCCCTCACTTATCGACCTTAATGACAGTGAAAAATTAAACCGCGTGTACCTAATGGAAATTTGGGAAAGCAATCGTCACCGAAGTTAATCTGTCGGTAAAGAGCGAGGAAAGGGTTACATCTAAATGAAAGGAAAAATGCAAATGGAACTGGTGGAAATTAATTTTGAAAAGGGGTAAAGTTAATAAAGAAAGTAAATGTGCGGTCGTTACGTTAACAATTAACTAGCGATAATTAGATATTTGAGATTTGGGGGAAATTACGGTCGCCAGTCCTAGGGCCAATTACTGTAGTAACTGAAAAAGAAAGGTTATTACACATATAATTAGCACTAGAAGCGTGGCAACTGAAGGTTGACATGTGTAGTGTGAAAACTGAAAGTTTGTCAGAAGTAATAAATTTCTCTACACTCTGACTTACTTTAGCAAAAGAATTAATAAAACCGGAAAATCGAAAGTTAATTTAGTGACTGAAGTTAATAGTGAGCTTTCTTTCTGAAGCGCATCGAAATTCAGTAAAATACGGTTAGTCTTGGACTACCTCAACAATCATTTCAAAAGCAACTTGACTCTACGCAATTTAGAAATAAGAGATTTAACTTTGAACTTGAATTAAATGATTCTGAACAATTAACAATAGCAAAATTTTGTACGTACCAAGCTGAGCTGCAGTCACAGGTAAGCTAAAATATGGTAACAAAACTCGCACTCTTAATTTGTGACTGTGTAATCTAAATATTGTAGCCAGCTATGAATACTTTAACTGAACTTTGAAATTAAAGCAGTGAAATCGAATTATAATGCTTTAATGCTGGCGTTTGAATTTCAACGACACTCGGGTTCATTTCGGAAAAGCAAGGGACCCTGCTTGGCAATGCAATTGGGACAATGAGCAACAAAGGTTCATGCTATGTTGCTGTGATTTTGTGATTTGAACAGTTTGAAAAGCTGAGGTCTGCCATACAGTTCTGAAACTTTACGTGCTTTTAGTCTTCCTTGTTGGTTGATTGAAGGTTTGAAGCCGTCGATCGAGGAGGTGGCGGCAGTCACTCACTGTCGGCCGTCGCTGTTGCAGAAGCTGGATGCTGGCGCGCCTTCTTCTCGACACGGTCACCAGGCGAAACGGGCTCTTGATGTGTGCCAGCTAATGCTTCCCGTCCGCGACACCGTGCTAGATACTACCATAGCCAGTCGATCGCAATTACATGCTGCCAAACCCCGAAAGCCCGGCAACTTGCGGGAGCGTCACGGAACACCCCTGCTCAATCGCACTACTCCAACCAGACTCCCCCTCGCTGCCCGCGCTCCACGCGGCAGAGTTCACACTACCAAAGATCCTAAACACTTAGGTTCTCCACACGACCTATCGATGTATTCGTTCGATAGCATAGTTTTCCCTAGGCAAGACCCAGCGTAAAATGCAAATAATATTTAAAAAACAAACCAATTATACATCGACATAAATGTATAAATATGTACAAATAGTAAAACAATTACAATATACAAAGACACAGAAATGTTATGTCTTCGGGTAAAAAAATAAGGAAAAAAATTTATATTACAATAGATGGAAATAGGAGGATATGCATTTCCGGCGTTACAAGTTCACTTAGTTCAGACTACATTGGTCGTCATCTAAATATTTATTCCCCATCTTGAGCACTACTTTTGCGAACTGTTAAATAAGAACGAGTTTTTCCTTTTTTCAGACTTTATCAAAAAAGAAAAAGAGCTAGGAAGCAGATGTACGCTCTTGGTGACAATGAGAATACATTAATCTTTAGTGCTTCCCATTTCTTAAGTTTCCAAGTAAAGATCTGTGTTCAAATTGGAAGTGCTCAGCCCATTCTGACAGAAAGGTTGAGACTAAAAAAAGAAAAAAATCCTTAAAATATGCACATAACAGTGTTTCGTTTTTCTGCCTGCTATCATTTATTTGTACTTTGATAGTAAAAATTAATTGCACTACTGGCCATTAAAATTGCTACACCACGAAGATGGCGTGCTACAGACGCGGAATTTAACCGAGAGGTTCAAATGGTTCAAATAGCTCTGAGCAATATGGGACTCAACGTCTGAGGTCATTAGTCGCCTAGAACTTATAACTAGTTTAACCTAACTAACCTAAGCTCATCACACACATCCATGCCCGAGGCAGGATTCGAACCTGCGACCGTAGCGGTCTCGCGGTTCCAGACCGCAGCGTCTAGAACCGTACGACCACTACGGCCGGCTAACCGAGAGGAAGAAGATGCTGTGATATGCAAAAGATTAGTTTTCAGAGCATTCACACAAGGTTGGCGCCGGTAGCGACACCGACAACGTGCTGACATGAGGAAAGTTTCCAACCGATTTCTCATACACAACCAGCAGTTGACCGGCGTTGCTTGGTGAAATGTTGTTGTGATGCCTCGTGTAAGGAGGAGAAATGCTTACCATCACGTTTACGACTTCGAAAAAGGTCGGATTGTAGCCTATCACGATTGCGATTTATCGTATCGCGACATTTTCTGCTAGCGTTGGTCGAGATCCAATGACTGTTAGCAGAATATGGAATCGGTGGGTTCAGGAGGGTAATACGGAACGCCGTGCTGGATCCCAACGGCCTCGTGTCACTACCAGTCGAGATGACAGGCATCTTATCCGCATGGCTGTAACGGATCGTGCAGCCACGTCTGAATTCCTGAGTCAACAGATGGGGACGTTTGCAAGACAACAACCATAAGCACGAACAGTTTACAGCAGCATGGACTATCAGCTCGGAGACCATGGCTGCGGTTACCCTTGACGCTGCATCACAGACAGGAGCGCCTGCGATGGTGTAGTGAACGACGAACCTGGGTGCACGAATGACAAAACGTCATTTTTTCGGATGAATCCAGGTTCTGTTTACAGCATCATGATGGTCGCATCCGTGTTTGGCGATATCGCGGTGAACGCACATTGGAAGCGTGTATTCGTCATCGCCATACTGGCGTATCACCCGGCGTGATGGTACGGGGTGCCATTGGTTGCACGTCTTGGTCACCTCTTGTTCGCACTGACGGCATTTTGAACAGTGGACGTTACATTTCTGATGTGTTACGACCCGTGGCTCTAGCCTTCATTTGATCCCTGCGAAACCCTACATTTCAGCAGGATAATGCACGACCGCTGCCCTGGCCAGCACATTCTGCAGATCTCTCACCACTTGAAAACGTCTGGTCATTGGCTGCCGAGCAACTGGCTCGTCACAATACGCCAGTCAGTACTCTTGATGAACTGTGGTATCGTGTTGAAGCTGCATGGGTACCTGTACCTGTACACGCCATCCAAGCTCTGTTTGACTCAATGCCCAGGCGTATCAAGGCCGTTATTACGGCCAGAGGTGGTTGTTCTGGGTACTGATTTCTCAGGATCTATGCACCCAAATTGCGTGAAAATGTAATCACATGTCAGTTCTAGTGTAATATATTTGTCCAATGAATACCGGTTTACCATCTGCATTTCTTCTTGGTGGTTCAAATGGCTCTGAGCACTATGGGACTCGACTGCTGAGGTCATTAGTCCCCTAGAACTTAGAACTAGTTAAACCTAACTAACCTAAGGACATCACAAACATCCATGCCCGAGGCAGGATTCGAACCTGCGACCGTAGCGATCTTGCGGTTCCAGACTGCAGCGCCTTTAACCGCACGGCCACTTCGGCCGGCTCTTCTTGGTGTAGCGATTTTAATGGCCAGTAGTGTACGTAGTTCATTTCAGCCTGTTCACCAAAGTAATTCAATAAGGAGATATCTCAAAAGGAATAGAAAGGAACAGTTCCGTAAAAGGAACTACTCTGCCCGTCTCTGGGGCACAGTTACGAAAGGAGCACGTACTTATGGTAGTCGATTTTGACCAGAAGTCGTCCTAGTAAAACGGGCCTGAGACAGCGCGGCTGCTGATAAGCCCTCAGTAGGGCGGGCGTGGCCAAGCCCGGTGGGTGACGCCCGCTGGTCGCCTATCAGACACACATCTCCGCTATAAAACCTACGCCCCTGGACAGGGCGGCGACACTACACGTGTAATGTTCCTCCCTTCCTTTTTCCTCCCTCCGTGTCGCCGACCTTCTATTCTCCCGCAGTCACGCATTACTCAGTCGCGCCCTTACGGGCCGCCCGACAAGAGCCGCCATCCGTTTGTGGAGTTTATGGTGGAGGCGGCAGGCGGCGAGCAGACAATGGCCGCGGCTGCCCAGTCAGCCGATCCACATCGGCTTATATGGTACGCTGCTGCAGGCGCTAGTGCACGCACCGGCCGACGAACTAGCTACCGCCGGCTGTTAATAACCGGCTGGGGTGGAGGAAATCTGCCGTCCTCGTACTTCGTCTTCTGGAAGCAGTCTCTTGTAAATGGCTGCTTCTTACGTATGTGCTGACGCTGCCTTTGGCTAACAGCTATACACGTTTCTTGTTCATTTTTACAGAACTACTGAAAACCACACAAGAGAAGATAACATCTTGGACCTACTGATAACAAACAGACCCGAACTTTTTGACTCTGTAAACGCAGAACAGGGAATCAGTGATCAAGGGCCGTTGCAGCATCCCTGAATATGGAAGTAAATAGGAACATAAAAAAAGGGAGAAAGGTTTATATGTTTAGCAAGAGTAATAGGAGGCAGATTTCAGACAACCTAACAGATCAAAACGAAAATTTCTGTTCCGACACTGACAATGTTGAGAGTTTATGAAAAAAGTTCAAGGCAATCGTAAAATGCGTTTCAGACAGGTACTAAAACTCTGAGGGACGGTAAAGACCCACCATGGTTCAACAACAAAGTTAGGAAACTACTGCGAAAGCAAAGAGAGCTACACTGCAAATTTAAACGCAGCCAAAACCCCTCAGACAAACAGAATCTAAACGATGTCAAAGTTAGCGTGAGGAGGGCTATGCGCGAAGCGTTCAGTGAATTCGAAAGTAAAATTCTATGTACCGACTTGACAGAAAATCCTAGGAAGTTCTGGTCTTACGTTAAGTCAGTAAGTGGCTCGAAACAGCATATCCAGACATTCCAGGATGATGATGGCATTGAAACAGAGGATGACACGCGTAAGGCTGAAATACTAAACACCTTTTTCCAAAGCTCTTTCACAGAGGAAGACCGCACTGCAGTTCCTTCTCTAAATCCTCGAACAAACGAAAAAATGGGTGACATCGAAATAAGTCTCCAAGGAATAGAAAAGCAACAGAGGAAAGTCCACATGACCTGACGGGATACCAATTCGATTCTACACAGAGTACGCGACAGAACTTGCCCCCCCCCCCTTCTAACAGCCGTATACCGCAAGTCTCTAGAGAAACGGAAGGTTCCAAATGATTGGGAAAGAGCACAGGTAGACCCAGTCTTCAAGAAAGGTCATCGAGCAGATGCACAAAACTATAGATCTATATCTCTGACATCGATCCGTTGTAGAATTTTAGAACATGTTTTTTGCTCGCGTATCATGTCATTTCTACATCTACATCTACATTTATACTCCGCAAGCCACCCAACGGTGTGTGGCGGAGGGCACTTTACGTGCCACTGTCATTACCTCCCCTTCCTGTTCCAGTCGCGTATGGTTAGCGGGAAGAACGACTGTCTGAAAGCCTCCGTGCGCGCTCTAATCTCTCTAATTTACATTCGTGATCTCCTCGGGAGGTATACGTAGGGGGAAGCAATATATTCGATACCTCATCCAGAAACGCACCCTCTCGAAACCTGGCGAGCAAGCTACACCGCGATGCAGAGCGCCTCTCTTGCAGAGTCTGCCACTTGAGTTTATTAAACATCTCCGTAACGCTATCACTGTTACCAAATAATCTTGTGACGAAACGCGCCGCTCTTCTTTGGATCTTCTCTATCTCCTCCGTCAGACCGATCTGGTACGGATCCCACACTGATGAGCAATACGCAAGTATAGGTCGAACGAGTGTTTTGTAAGCCACCTCCTTTGTTGATGGACTAGATTTTCTAAACACTCTCCCAATGAATCTCAACCTGGTACCCGCCTTACCAACAATTAATTTTATATGATCATTCCACTTCAAATCGTTCCGCACGCTTACTCCCAGATATTTTACAGAAGTAACTGCTGCCAGTGTTTGTTCCGCTATCATATAATCATACAATAAAGGATTCTTCTTTCTATGTATTTGCAATACATTACATTTGTCTATGTTAAGGGTCAGTTGCCACTCCCTGCACCAAGTGCCTATCCGCTGCAGATCTTCCTGCATTTCGCTACAATTTTCTAATGCTGCAACTTCTCTGTATACTACAGCATCATCCGCGAAAAGCCGCATGGAACTTCCGACACTATCTACTAGGTCAAACCCAGAATCTACTTTGTAGGAATCAACATGGATTCCGGAAACAGCGATCGTGTGAGACCCAACTCGCTTTATTTGTTCATGAGACCCAGAAAATATTAGATACAGGCTCCCAGGTAGATGCCATTTTCCTTGACTTCCGGAGGGCGTTCGATACAGCACTGCACTGTCGCCTGATAAAGTAAGAGCCTACGGAACATCAGACCAGCTGTGTGACTGGATTGAAGAGTTTTTAGCAAACGGAACACAGCATGTTGTTATCAATGGAGAGACGTCTACAGACGTTAAAGTAACCTCTGGCGTACCACAGGGGAGTGTTATGGGACCATTGATTTTCACAATATATGTAAATGACCTAGCAGATAGTGTCGGAAGTTCCATGCGGCTTTTCGCGGATGATGCTGTAGTATACAGAGAAGTTGCAGCATTAGAAAATTGCAGCGAAATGCAGGAAGATCTGCAGCGGATAGGCACTTGGTGCAGGGGGTGGCAACTGACACTTAACATAGACAAATGTAATATATTGCGAATACATAGAAAGAAGGATCCTTTATTGTATGATTATATGATAGCGGAACAAACACTGGTAGCAGTTACTTCTGTAAAATATCTGGGAGTATGAGTGCAGAACGATTTGAAGTGGAATAATCATATAAAATTAATTGTTGGTAAGGCGGGTGCCAGGTTGAGATTCATTGCGAGAGTCCTTAGAAAATGTAGTCCATCAACAAAGGAGGCGGCTTACAAAACATTCGTTCGACCTAGTTTTGAGTATTGCTCATTAGTGTGGGATCCGTACCAGGTCGGGTTGACAGAGGAGATGGAGAAGATCCAAAGAAGAGCGGCGCGTTTCGTCACAGGGCTATTTGGTAAGCGTGATAGCGTTACGGAGATGTCTAGCAAACTCAAGTGGCAGACTCTGCAAGAGAGGCGCTTTGCATCACCGTGTAGCTTGCTGTCCAGGTTCTCGGGAGGGTGCGTTTCTGGATGAGGTGTCGAATATATTGCTTCCCCCTACTTATACCTCCCGAGGAGATCACGAATGTAAAATCAGAGAGAATCGAGCGCGCACGGAGGCTTTCCGGCAGTCGTTCTTCCCGCGAACCATATGCAACTGGAACAGGAAAGGGAGGTAATGACAGTGGCACGTAAAGTGCCCTCCGCCACACACCGTTGGGTGGCTTGCGGAGTATAAATGTAGATGTAGAAGTAGTGGATTCCATCTAATGATTCGTGCCACTGTCTTATGTTCTTAAAGATACAGTGTGAAGCGATTAACATTGCGACGTGGCATACAGAACGTTGCTAAGGTTGAGTGTAGCCGAGCTGGCTTGGAAGGAGTTATAATTTGAATAATAAATCGTGCAGTCTACGATCCGCCAATAACTTTTCACAGTTGAACCTATCATTATCCACTTGCTAAATTACCAACAAAGGTAAGCATGTAGTTCTACACTGTGAGGTGATGAGAAGAAGAGAATAGCAACATCAATCAATGTTTCTCAGCAGTTACAGGAGTCTGAACCATTATCTTGATCATAAACTGATGTGTAGTGTATGTATTTAATAAACATTGGCTGATCACAGTGAGAGTCATTGCGCAATTAATGAGGATTACAACGTCAATCAGGATAGTTTTAACTTTTATGGTACTAACGATGACGAGTTAGGTAGAAGGAAGTCAAAACGGAGACGCAGCTGAAAGTGAAAGCCCAAATTTGAAGACGGGCACTGCATTATAAGATCCAGGAATAGACAGTAGTCGTACTGAGAACAGAAGACAGAATGTGATAAAACAGTTTTCACAAAACCTGGTAGTAGATCATCAAAAATTGAGGCAAGAACTGAACAGAAAACTTAGATGACAATAAGAAAATTGTGGATTTGAAGTAAAAACTACATGATCATAAGTAAAAACTGAACAAAACACTCAATGGTAATACTCCTATATTGAGAACAGATTTGAATAAAATGTTGGATAAAAAAGTGGGAGATATTTATAGTGATAAGCAAGATCAGTTCACTACATTTAAGAAGAATTTAGCGAATCACTAGACATGTAACATTTGATTTCAATCAAGGGGTTAAGACATGCTGTCAGCAGGTAGATATATATGTAAGCAGATTAGAGGCTCAAGCGAACTCACAACAGAAAACTATTAAACTAGCTCTAATGTATAGCACAGTTGCGAGTAACAAAGTACTTCTTGCACGAAATGAGTGCGAACAAAATGAAACGTGTCATTAAAGGTATCAAAGGGAAATTCGTTTCGATCCACAACTATGATTGCAGCAAATGATCAGTGTGTAATTTCTTTCAGACACACTGGGAACTAAATACTCTCCTGGAAATTGAGGTAAGAACACCGTGAATTCATTGTCCCAGGAAGGGGAAACTTTATTGACACATTCCTGGGGTCAGATATATCACATGAGCACACTGACAGAACCACAGGCACATAGACACAGGCAACAGAGCATGCACAATCTCGGCACTAGTACAGTGTATATCCACCTTTCGCAGCAATGCAGGCTGCTATTCTCCCATGGAGACGATCGTAGAGATGCTGGATGTAGTCCTGTGGAACGGCTTGCCATGCCATTTCCACCTGGCGCATCAGTTGGACCAGCGTTCGTGCTGGACGTGCAGACCGCGTGAGACGACGCTTCATCCAGTCCCAAACATGCTCAATGGGGGACAGATCCGGAGATCTTGCTGGCCAGGGTAGTTGACTTACACCTTCTAGAGCACGTTGGGTGGCACGGGATACATGCGGACGTGCATTGTCCTGTTGGAACAGCAAGTTCCCTTGCCGGTCTAGGAATGGTAGAACGATGGGTTCGATGACGGTTTGGACGTACCGTGCACTATTCAGTGTCCCCTCGACGATCACCAGTGGTGTACGGCCAGTGTAGGAGATCGCTCCCCACACCATGATGCCGGGTGTTGGCCCTGTGTGCCTCGGTCGTATGCAGTCCTGATTGTGGCGCTCACCTGCACGGCGCCAAACACGCATACGACCATCATTGGCACCAAGGCAGAAGCGACTCTCATCGCTGAAGACGACACGTCTCCATTCGTCCCTCCATTCACGCCTGTCGCGACACCACTGGAGGCGGGCTGCACGATGTTGGGGCGTGAGCGGAAGACGGCCGGCCTAACGGTGTGCGGGACCGTAGCCCAGCTTCATGGAGACGGTTGCGAATGGTCCTCGCCGATACCCCAGGAGCAACAGTGTCCGTAATTTGCTGGGAAGTGGCGGTGCGGTCCCCTACGGCACTGCGTAGGATCCTACGGTCTTGGCGTGCATCCGTGCGTCGCTGCGGTCCGGTCCCAGGTCGACGGGCACGTGCACCTTCCGCCGACCACTGGCGACAACATCGATGTACTGTGGAGACCTCACGCCCCACGTGTTGAGCAATTCGGCGGTACGTCCACCCGGCCTCCCGCATGCCCACTATACGCCCTCGCTCAAAGTCCGTCAGCTGCACATACGGTTCACGTCCACGCTGTCGCGGCATGCTACCAGTGTTAAAGACTGCGATGGAGCTCCGTATGCCACGGCAAACTGGCTGACACTGACGGCGGCGGTGCACAAATGCTGCGCAGCTAGCGCCATTCGACGGCCAACACCGCGGTTCGTGGTGTGTCCGCTGTGCCGTGCGTGTGATCATTGCTTGTACAGCCCTCTCGCAGTGTCCGGAGCAAGTATGGTGGGTCTGACACACCGGTGTCAATGTGTTCTTTTTTCCATTTCCAGGAGTGTAGTTATCTGGAAAATACCCTCAGTGACAATGACTTGATTATCACTTTGATACAATATTTTCCATAAAAAGAATGAAAACATATATCGTCATGAACGTTCTATTGACCTTTTAGAAGAAACTGAATTTTCATCGATGCAAAACTCTGTGGCAACATAATTTGGGGCCGCTGTTATGGATCAGCAAAATGGTAATCGATCAAAACACTCGCAAAATTACGTGCACAATGATTATCACTTTAGAAATTACAAAGGAAGTAGGACAGATTTTGAGCGGTAGAACAAACTGCCAGTACAAGGCATAAGATTTCAGCATCATTTACCTCTCTGCAGTACCAGTGACACCCATCTAGAGAATGAGCGGATGCCAGTAAAACAAACATAGTTCTCGAGGAGACACGCTCTGATAGATGCAAATAATTTAATGAGTCCTCTTTGAGGATATAATGCTCAAATACGATAAGGAAGACGTTAAGAATGAATTATTGAGGGAAGAAGAATAAACTACAGATCACGCTTTAATTGCAGTGGTTCAAATGGCTCTGAGCACTATGCGACTTAACTTCTGAGGTCATCAGTCGCCTAGAACTTAGAACTAATTAAACCTAACTAACCTAAGGACATCACACACATCCATGCCCGAGGCAGGATTCGAACTTGCGACCGTAGCGATCGCTCGGTTCCAGACTGTAGCACCTAGAACCGCACGGCCATTCCGGCCGGTTGCAGTGATTGAACTTAGCGTTGATGGTCGTAAAGTTGCAGTTTCCCTAGATTCTGCAAGTGATGCTACTGCTGTAATCAGATATTTTTAGCTTTGCGAAACAGAAGAGATACCTGTACATTCAGTAAACAGTGTGCATATAGTCACAGCGGCTGGTCACGGAACTTGTGCTGTTAGTGGGCAGGCGCTCGTTAGATGCCAGAAATTAATAAGATACCTTCATGGGACTGTGTTGATTATTGAGTCTTTAACTGTAATTAGAGTTTTGCTAACGATTGGTTGACCAATAGAAGATACAGAATTCGCTTTGGAAGATGGTATTTATTCGTTTTCGATCAGAATAAAGAACTGGAGTCTGATTTCGTCAGATTCGTCAGAGGAGGAGAAAAGGAGCATGTGTGGGTTTGGGAGTTAGAGTTATTAAGAAGAAGATATGTGGTGGGATAGAAGCACAGATTTACACGAAGGGTAATGTGTCCATGGTGAGAGGAGAGGAAAAACTGAGAAGCCATGTAAAAAATTCAGGTAAAGAATAATGCTTTGAGTAATTTGCCCACATCATATAAAGCAGTGTGCTCCAACAAGTGTGCCACCACAAAGTGAAGAATGAGACACAGACTTTTACATATCATCGTAAAAAGTTAAGGGATTTTGATTTTAGACATCGCGAATTTTTGTATTTTTAAAAAATTAAATCTAATTTGTTTCCTGCAATTTTAAGCAAGAAATTACTTGTTTATTCTTTACTTATTTAATACGTGCTGATAACTGTTATATTCCCATAGAAATTAAATGTAATTTATTTACTTAATGTTGTTGTTATATTTCGCTTATTTAAATTAATTGTATTCTCACCCGTACCACTGCACTGGCTATGCCACTAGGGTGAGAGCACTTTGTAACACTGCATCTTTTGTTTACAGTTGGTATAAGGTTTTTTAAAAAAATTCTGATAATTAACAATAATGTTCCTCTTATTTTTTTATTGCCTTGCTTTGATATTTACTCCCGTTTTTAGGCATTTCATTAACTTTATTCCTTCTTTTGTTCCCTGCCAAAGGACCGATGCACGCAAACAAACCTGATATACTGTATTTTGTCAAAATGCAGTATATCAGGTTTGTTTGCGTGACCATCCTCCGCAGCAAGCATAGAAATACTTGTTTTGCAAATAAAACCGCCTTTTCCTACTGCCAATATTTATTTATCCCATGTAAATATATATAAGTGGCACCAGGAAAAAGCGGTTTTATTTACAAAACAGGTATAGTACATCAGTTCAACAGTATTGCAGTTATTCCATCCTGGATTTTCCACAGAGTATTTCAGTTCAGTTTTATCAGAGCTGTGAATATTGACTGCTACACCAGTATCATTTCCATAACTGGATTGCCTTTGAATAATTCTTTGAACAAAACTTCACAAAATGCAAAGACTATTTGAGATATAGGTGGCTTCTAAATGTGGAATAAGTATATAAGGCTTTGAAAAGAATCTCTGTCTGCCAAAAATCAAAGGATAACAGCAAATACTATATGTGCAAAGTAAGTTGACACCTGGTGCTGTAACTGTAAATAGGGAATGCCTTTGTGTTCACTCCCATCAGCAGGTGCACTAAATATCTACTTAGTTTTTGTATATAGTACCTAATTCACAGGAATTGCTTTCTTGGGGAGTGAAATTACCAGCCAGTATGAAAAGCAATGCTTTCTTCCATTTTCTGCCTGCACAATGAACACCATTCTTGCCACGACTGGGGTTGCCAAGTCCAAAAATAGGAAAGGTGGACTCAGCATTATATGTAGGTGTACAATTTTCCCTAAAAGCTAGATTACCTGTTTCCACTACAAATAGGATCAGTAGGATATTTATCTGCAAAAAAATAAATAAATAAATAAAAATAAAAAATAAAAAAATAACTCCACCACTGCCGGTCCCAAGTCCGGGGCCTCATTTCGCAAGTGATGAGGAAGGAGGAGGGGGAGGAGTAACACCTCGTTAAAAAAAACCTGGGTCCATCTGGCTCCGGATGGTAGCACCCTGTAAGGGCTGTCTAGGGTTACTAGGTGAAACCTGGTCAACGGTCTCAAAGGCGGAAGAGGAAGTTCAGATTCCCAACGGCAGAGAGAGCGGAAGAACTACCTCCAGGACTCACAATCTTGGTTGTACATTTTGTGGCCTTTGGGCCACACCCAAAATAACTTTCATCAATCATGGAAGTGTGTGATGTAAACTATTTTACCCCAGGTGGACGATCCACCGTACGCCAGTGCGTCAGCAGACATTCGGATTCTGGGGAGTCTGCAACATTGCACAAAGACAAGTCGGAGTGTCTTGGAATCTCATCCAAATTTCAATATAGGCAATCAACGTACCTAGCAACTTTCAATGCAAACTCATTGTTGAAAACCGGAAAACTAAAACATCTAACAGATACGCTAAAGAACCACAACATACCCATAACAGCCATTCAGGAGACACGATACATCGATACAGATACCTTCGATTCCGAAGGTTTTAGGATATACAAAGGGAAAGTGGGACCGAGAGTAATGAAAAATGTACCACATCTTGGTACAGCCTTTATAATCAACAAACAAATCTTGAACTCAATAGTTGGCTTTGATTCCCAATCAGAAAGAATCTCAAGTCTTACATTCACAAGCACAAACAAAATCTACACAATTATCAATGCACATGCCCCTATAAACGAGGATAACAGGAAAAATAAAGAAAAAGTGGAGGCCTTTTGGAATCATCTAGATGACATTATTCAGAAAATTCCACATAAAAACATCATCATTCTTCTTGGAGATTTTAATGCACAGATTGGTAAAGAAAAAAGATATAAGAAAATAGTTGGAAACTATCCTGCACACAAGAGAACAAACAGAAATGGTGTGAGACTAATAGAACTTTGCCAAGCACACAATTTAATTCTTAAATCCACAGCTTTCAAAAAACTACCACAAAGACAAAAAACATGGGTATCCCCAAATCCTAGCCTTGGGGAATTTCAACTTGATCATGCGGCAATTAAGAAGATTTCTAGCAAAGAAATCATGAACGTTAGGGCACTCAGGGGTGCAAACTTGGATTCAGACCATTACCTTTCTAAAATTAAGTTCAAAGTCATCCCAAACAGGAAACGCAGCATGAAACAAATTAAGAGTCGGAAGTATAGCACAGAAAAGATATTAAAATCAGATGAATTCACAAAAGCAACAGAAACCATTCAGACACAAAGCTGGGGGGATATCAAGGAAAACCTCATTACTACAGCTGAACGGATAGTACCTAACAAAAAAAGTAAAAAACATGCCTGGTGGTCGCTGGAATGTGATGCCCTCATTGAAACGAGAAAACAGGCATGGCAAAATTGGCAATCACAGAAAACAGAAGAAAGTAGACTGAATTTCATTACAGTTAGAAAACTGGTAGATAAAAATATAAAAAGGATTAAGAAGACACATGAAAACAAAACTCTCCTCCAAATTGATGAAGAATTTGCTAAAAACAACACAAGGAGCTTTTACAGAACTTTCAAACAAAGGTTATCAAGATACAAAGCACCCACCCTCCAATTTCGAGATGTAAATGGGACCATCGCTCACAACAACACGTAAAACTGCAAAATACTAGCAGGCTACTTTGATAAACTCTTGAATTGTGAACCCATCCCTGAAAAATTTGAATCCATTCCAAACAACCGTGAGAAGCCGGATTCAGAACCACCGACGACTGAAGAACTACAGAAGCTCATCTCAGAACTTAAAAAACAACAAGGCGTCCGGAGAAAATCAAATAGTGGCCGAACTATAGAAAAAGGCTGACAAAAATGCAGTTACATCCCTAAAGTGTGTTTTCGATCAAATCTGGAAAGAAGAAGAGATCCCCGCAGAATGGAGAACAGCTCTCATCCACCCTATCCACAAGAAAGGTTTGAAGACAGACCCCAACAATTACAGAGGAATATCATTGCTGGATATAACGTACAAGATTCTTTCTAAAGTCCTTTTGAACAGGGCAGAGCCGCAATTGGATCCGCAAATCTGGGAATACCAGGGAGGTTTTAGAAAGGGTAGATCATGTTCGGAACAAATACTAAACCTCAAAAACATCATGGCTTACCAAAAATCAAGGGCAAACACATACGTAATCTCCTTCATTGATTTCAAAAAAGCATATGATTCGATCGATAGAGAATCTCTGTTATCAGTCCTGGAAGAAATGGGTTTGGATAAGAAAACAACTAATATTATAAAAGCGACTCTTACGAATACATTTTCGAAAGTTAAATTTATGGGCGAGCTATCGGAACCCTTTGAAATAAAAACGGGAGTGCGACAGGGTGATGGGCTCTCACCGTTGCTGTTCAGTTGTGCTCTTGAGAAAGTAGTGAGAGAGTGGAACACAAATATTAAGAGTGGTATCAGACTGGGTTGCAAAAAGAAGAACCTTAAAGTAAATTGCATTGCTTTTGCAGATGATATGGCCCTGTTTGCTGAAACAACGGAAGAAGCACGGGAGCAAATCCTTGAACTAAAGAAACAAGCAGCTAAAATTGGTCTTCACATCTCCTCTGAAAAAACTAAGATATTGACAAACATCAAGCACTCATGTAAATACCTCAAAGTTCAAGAACAGAAGATTGAAATAGTAAAAGAATTCAAATATCTCGGAGAATGGATTACTTGGAATGCTGGGGAAAGCAAAGCAATGGAATCCAGAAAAAATAAACTTGAATTGGCCTTCCAACTAACAAAAAGTACATACAACAAAAAATCCCTTTCATGGGGGTCCAAAATTACACTTACAAGACAGTGATTAAGCCAGAAGCACTGTATGCAGCAGAAACACTTAACATGAATTTCAAAGGCCAAATGGAGAAACTTGAGATAAAGGAAAGAAAAATTTTAAGAAAAATCATTGGGCCAAAATTTCAAGACAATAAGATTATATACATTAAAAATGAAACTCTCTACACGAAAATTGAAAACTTTCAGATTCTATGCGAAAAAGGAGAATAAATTTTTATGGTCATCTTCTCAGAATGAATTCCAACAGATTAACTAAACAAATCTTTGACTTCTTCCGTAGCCGAAAAACGAAGCCCAACTGGTTTAAAGAAACTGAGAAAGACCTAGTGGAATTAAATATTTCAGAAAATTCACTTATTGATCGAACTGCTAAATTAATTACTAAAGATGAAAACATAAGGTTCCAAGACAAATCCACACAAAAGTCCAAATCCTTCATCTCGGAAGAAGAGAGGAGAAGAAGATCAGAAAGAATGAAGAAATACTGGGCCCTAAGAAAAGAACAACGCACAAAGAAATGATTGATCCAGCGTACCCCAAAGAGGGTGAAACGAAAGAAGAAGAAAAAAAATAAATAAAATAAAAAAAATTGCCATTCAGTGCAAGAATGAAAGGAATGAAGTTATTCGTATGTCTATCGGATTGATTGACTGTAACAATGCTTGAATCAGAAACAGTTTTGGCCAGTAAACTGTCCAAAACAATGAGCTTTTTTAGATGTCCATAGCGTGATATCGCCTCAAAACAGCATGTTTACGTAGATCGTTAATGACCACTGTATGTTTGCAATGTAAATGCTGTATTAGCTGTATAACATGTAATGCTAAAATTTAATTTGTAGTACTGGTAACCAATTTGCAACCAATAACATAGTAATATCATTTTTCACATGAAAAATGTGATGATTTCTTCTAAATCGAAAATCTTTCGTTAGGTGAAATGCACAAATTTTTAGTAGATGTTGGTGACTTCAATTTTTATTCCAAATGTTTGTAATTGCAGAAAGGCGATAACAAGTTGAAATTAGTTTTTGAATGTTTTAGTTTTAGGCAGAGTTTCAGAGCTACTGCTGTCGTGTGGAACATGCTTACAGCACAGTCTAATAATGCTTAGATCTTGTTATGCTCTTTACATCTTGTGAATAGTTGGTGCCATTCACAATCATTACATGGAAGTAGATATGCCAGTGGTGCTCTTCAGTTTGTATTGTTGTGTGTTTTCACTTTCCAGGCCAGTTCGACAATACTTTTCCACACAAGGGACATTACGTTTGCACCACCCACATCTCCCTTTTTCTCAGACATTAGTTTTCTTTTCTTAGGCTCTTGGTAATACCTTCAAAAATAATCTAAATCTAGTGATAGTAGAAATAAGTTGAGTTGTTTTTTATTTTAAAACAAATAGGGGAGGGGGGAGACTACTTTCTTCCTTAATAATGAATTACACCAAAATATGATGCCATGTGAAAGCAGTGAATAAAAATAGGCATTGTAATTTAGTTAATTTATATGTTAGTAACCAAAGTCTGCAATAACCCTTATAGTATATTGTCTTTCATAGTCTATCTGTTACATTGATATTCTACTGGACACAAATAATCAGTAAGTGAAATAAAAACAAGCAGAAGTTTTATAAAAAATCCGGTTACAAGTTAAAACATTTTGAAATGGAACTTATTGGAAACTAATACAAATCTCCATTTCACATTCTGTGGTAAAAGCCCTTCTGTTTCAAAATGCAAGATGGTGGTTGACTGACAAAGTAAGGCTGAACTTCCAACATGTTATAAATAGTTTTAAAACAATGGAAAATCGAGGATGGAATAAAGACAGTATAATGAAAAGGATAGATTGTTGCTCACCATGGAGTGGAGATGAGTCACAGACAGGGAAAAGAAAAATACTGCTGAAAAAGTGAGCTGTCAACCAGAGGCCTTCCTTCTGAATTATGCAACATACACTAATCAACCAGAACATTATGACCACCTATCTAATAGCCAGTATGTCCACCTTCGGCACAGATAACAGTGGCGACACATCGTGGCACGGAAGCAGTGAGGCCTTGGTATGTCGCTGGAGGGAGTTGGCACAACATCTGCACACACAACTTACGTAATTCCCGTACTTTTGGGGGGGAGGGGCCAATGAGCTCTGACGCCATGTTCAATCACATTCCAGATGTGTTAGATTGGATTCAGATAAGGTGACTTGTGGGGCCAGCACATCAATTGGAACTCACTACTGTGTTCATTGAACTGCTCCATGACACTCTTGGCCTTGTGACATCTTGCTTTGTTGTTGTTGTTGAAAAATGCCATTGTCGTCGGGAAAGATGATAGTCATGAAGGGATATATGTGGTCTGGAACCAGTGTACAATACTGCTCGGTCATCATGGTACCTTGCACGAGCTCCACTGGACCCATGGATACCGATGTGAATGTCTCCTAGAGCATAATGGAGCCACCGCCAGCTTGTCTCTGTCCTGCAGTATAGGTGTCAAGAAGCAGTTGCCCTGGAAGATTACAGATTAGCTCCTTCCCATCAGCATGATGAAGAAGGTATCTGGATTCATCAAACCATACAGCGCTCTATTGCTGTGTCAATGCCCAGTGCCAATGGTCACTTGCCCATTTCAGTCATATTTGCCAATGTCATTTGTTAACATTGGTTCATGCATGAGTCATTGGCAGCAGAGGTCTATTTTTAGAAGTATTTGGTGCACTGTGTGTTCAGACACCCTCGTACACTGCCCAGCATTAAAGTCTGATGTTGGTCTCACCATAATTTTCCACCTGTCCTGTTTTACCCGTCTGCCCAGCGTACGTCATCAGAGAACCGGAAATGCTTCAGGAACTCGGGTGGGAGTCTCTAGAGGAAAGCAGGCGTTCTTTTCGTGAATCGCTACTGAGGAAATTTAGAGAACCAGCATTTGAGGCTGACTGCAGTACAATTTTACTGCCACCAACTCGCATTTCGCGGAAAGACCACAAAGATGAGATAAGAGAGATTAGGGCTCGTACAGAGGCATATAGGCAGTCATTTTTTTTGGGAGTGGAACAGGAAGAGGAGATGCTAGTTGTGGTACGAGGTACCCTCCGCCACGCACCGTATGGTGGATTGCGGAGTATGTATGTAGATGTAGATGTATTTTCTATTACAGCGTTATTAAACTACTTTTTTGATATGTTTAAGTTCATTGCACGAAGTGGTCTATATTCAAGAAACGGACAGTAGTTCAAAGGCAGTACAGTGACAATTATTTAGCTTGCGGTTTTCTTGTGTGTTGACAAAACACTTCCAATCCCCAAATGTGTTGTGTGTGGTGAAAAACTCGGTAACGCTGGTAAGATTCTCAATAAACGGAAATGACATTTGTCAACAAAACATTCCTCTATGTTAAGTAAAGAAGTGAATTATTTTAGTTGGTTGTTGGAAGAAAGTAAAAAACAAGTGAAGCTCATAACTATGTCGCTATACGTTTCGTATAAAGGCAAACGAACTTAGGCCAAAATCCCTCACACTATAGCAGAAACATTTTAATACCAGGGTATAAAGTAATGGGAAAAATAGTTCCTGGTTCAGAAGCTGCTACTGAAATTCCTAAAATTCCTATCTCTGCTGACACAATCTGCTACCTAGTTAGTTGCATGTATAGTGGCATCGAAGACGTATTAAAGGAGAAAATAAAGAGCAGTCGTAAGTTCTCGCTTGAGATCGACGAGTCTAATGATATTGGCGATAAGACACAACATAATTCCAACATTAGGTATAATGATGGGGATGTATTGCAAGTGCCGGCCGGAGTGGCCGTACGGTTCTAGGTGCTACAGTCTGGAGCCGAGTAACCGCTACGGTTCCAGGTTCGAATCCTGCCTCGGGCATGGATGTGTGTGAAGTCCTTAGGTTAGTTAGCTTTAATTAGTTCTAAGTTCTAGGAGACTGATGACCTCAGAAGTTAAGTCGCATAGTGCTCAGAGCCATTTGAACCATTTGTATTGCAAACATGGTTCAAATGGCTCTGAGCACTATGGGACTTAACTGCTGCGGTCATCAGTCCCCTAGAACTTAGAACCACTTAAACCTAACTAACCTAAGGACATCACACACATCCATGCCCGAAGCAGGATTCGAACCTGCGACCGTAGCAGTCACGTGGTTCCAGACTGTAGCGCCTAGAACCGCTCGGCCACTTCGACCGGCTTTGTATTGCAAGTAGTTTATTTATTTATTTATTTTTTTGCAAAGAACTACCCCACCAAGCTACTGGTGAAGAAATATGTTGTGCGAGTAATGAATATTTGATCCATAATTAATTAATGTGGGAAGACTGCGTTAGTGTTCGAACAAACCGGAGCTATTTCTGTGATAGGCAGAGCGAACGGATTCGTGAGTAAAGCATGCAAAGTAATTCCTAATATAACGAACCTACCATTCCCTCACACACCACAAAGCCATTGTAGCTAAGTCCTCGCCATATTCTCTGAAAATTTTGATGGGCAAAATAGTAAAAGCCATGAATTTTATCAAATCACGGCCCTTAAATATGTAGCTTTTTAACGTTTCGTGTCAGTAAATTGGATCAAAGTACATTACATTTCGGCTACATACAGAAGTACAATGGTTATCTCGAGGTAAAGTGTTAACGCAAGTGTTAAAAAGAGGAAGTACTTGAATTTTTTACTACTGAGGGGCATGAATAAGCGAATTTATTTGCAGGTGATGCATAGGTATCTAAGGTACCATACCATTACCATATTTTCGTACACTTAGGTGAACTAAACAGAAAAAAACATGGTAAAAACTAAAACATTCTTACCAGACTGTATAATATTCAATGATTTATCAGTAAGTTAAATTTATTCATACAAACAACTGAAAATGTATTGTGTGAGACGTTCCCTACTATGGCCCCTTGCTGCTGATAATGTGTTGATGGACTTAATTAAAGAACATTTAGTACGTTTGCAGCAGAATTAAAAAAGAAACATTTTGGAGAATATACTTTATATTTTGTTGAATATACTGACAGTGTTTGTGATCCTTTCATGTATTCGAAAAATCTTCACAGTAATTTAAGTTTACGACTACAACAGGAGCTCACAGATTTGGAAGCAGACGGAACATTGAAATCAAAATTTTTCGAACTGACTTTACATTTCGGTTGTCACTAAGCAGTGAATAACCGGTTATCTCCGAGCTGCAAGTGAATGTGTCACTACCATTCCCAACTACATATTGGTGTGAACTGGGCCTTCTCGACATGGGCTGAAATTAAAACATCATAGACAGAGACTCAAATCCATCAGAGACGAAATGAGGCTTGCTTTGTCAACAATTTTCTCACGAATCAGACGTGTGTGTGCAGGCTCGAGAATCACACTGAAAGAATGAGTACATTTATTTACTTTAACATTAGTACTAGAAATGTCTATTTTTAACAGTGAATTAAAGTTATTGAGGTTTTATTAAATGCATGACTCTAGCAAGTGCATCAATGCTTCACAGTTACTAAATGTGAATGGGAGTTCGATATACATCCTAAACTCCTTGCCCCCACTCGCTGCCCAACTCCTCCTCCGCCTTCTCTTTGCTCATCTCTTCCTCCTCTCGCTCTGCATCACCTCTTCCGCCATTTCTCTGTCCATCTCCTCTCCCCTTGCTATGCCTATTTACTCCTACCCCCCCCCCCCCCCCCATGACCACCTACCCCTCCTTCTGATGCTTTCGGAATTGAAGTCGCTTAATAACTGAAATGGGCAAGTCAGTTGAGATCATTGGTATGTGAGATGCAAGAGACACCTCTACAGCTGCTGGATCTGTGAGTACAGCAGCTCGAAAGATCTTGCGAGAGGTGCGTACGAAGACTCCAAAATTCGGAACTTCCTATGTAATATCAAATCAAAGCAGGAGGCAGATGAATTTTCCAAAATGATCAAAACAGTGTATAAATATTAAATAGAAACTAAAATTCAGCAATAGCCCCTAATGCATGATGATTTCTTATACTGCAGAATAGACTTAAATTCAGAATAGTTTAGACTTTAAATTCCAAAACATAATATTGATGATCTGACTGAAAACATCACTGTGTAGAAAGAATGATAAAAAATGTGATTCATATCAGTGTACCATGATGTCTACACTGCTACCTAAAGGTTTACTGCATAATGTTCCTCCACAAACAATAGGCGAAATACTTGCTTTGGATGTTTTCAGACCACTTCCTAAATCTTGTAGATATTTCTCACAGATCTTAATGGAACCGTTTCAAAAATTATTTCACTTATTTCCACTCAGAAAATCTTAGAGTAAGATGATAATTAAAAACACTGAAGGAGAATTATTTTGTGAGTAGTGTCAGGGTCGATTGTATCTTATTAGATAACGGACCATACTTTCACTCTAAAGCATGCAACTTCATTCAGTGAAGTAGAGAAGATCTGCCACTTTGCTACTTCTAAATACTGTCTGTGACTGATGCTACTGAGGAATCATACAAGATTTAGGAAGATGTTCCAACAATAATGCGGAAAGAAACCCAAGAGTTGGTTAATAACTTGTCCAGTTTTGGGTGATGTGATGAACAGCTTAGGCCATGAAAGTAATGGTCCGCATCCCTCTACAATTTTGCATGGTAAAGAGACCAAAAATATTTTTGATGAGGTTATTGAGACTGCCACAAACTGAGTTGACTGCTGTAGAAACACAGTAAGCACGTTATAGCAGTTATAGACGACGGCACTAACTAGAAAATAAAGCACAAATGCTTAGTAAAACTCACTTTATATAAAGTCGGAGGTTATGTGCTGATATGACTGCATTTCAAATGCAAAGGGTGGAATCAAGAAATTTCTGCATTACTGTTATTTAGGATTTGGATAGTGCATCATAATTCTGCCATGTTAAAGAAGCACAACAGTGAAAAATCGTGTGGTGGACATGAAGATGTACCATTGACATACAGAGAAGTATGAAAGTGAATAGTATTGTAGAATGGGACTTTTCATATTGTGCTTTATTAGGATGTAACAGTCTGGTTGAGTAACTTTCCGAGTGAATTTAGCGTAATTGATAATTCTCCCAGTGATGATGTATACTATATTGTTGCTTGCGATGTGCCAGTGCATGAAGTCATGTCGCTACTATATCAGCCTGTGAAGTGGGTTGGCTCATAGGAGTGATCCAACATCAGTTACATGAGACCAGAAGTTGGCGTGGTTTTCACTGTGTGTCGCTGTTGGTCACAATTACACAGAACAATTTGCTCACTGGTCTGTCTACTGCAGGCTGCACAGGGATCAGCATGTTTGTTAGCAAATCTATGTGGGCTGCACGTCACCGTGAAACTTCTGATGCATGTCATGAACAAAATGTCAGATTCGTTACAAAACACGGTACCCACAACAGCAATGAATGGGTAAAACGAAATAATGCCGTCTTCGAGTGTTTTCACGTCTGTCCTACCAGAATTACGAGGTATTTATGTACAAACTTATTTACATATGTAAAATGCAGATTACAGATCTCTCCCTGTCTCTTTTATTTTCGCTCTTCATTTCCGAACGTGCCAACTGTTAATGTTGATGAGCTTACCATGGAAATCAAATACTTCTTATGTGTACCTTTCATGCATGTCAAGATAAATGTTGTTGTTACATGGCTGTGTAATTGCTTGGTGTTTGTCTACAATGATAACGCTCATTAAGGGATGATTCTCCATAAATGTACACTTTTTAGAATATAATAAATTTTCTTCAAAAGAAAGACTGGAACTTCTTAATTAAAGTTTATCAATTTATTCTCTGAAAAGATATTTAAACAGTAACATTGATAAGAAAACAGGTCTATAGCACATTGCAGTTAGTAGACAGTGAATTAAATTTATATGCCCTTTTAATCATTTCGTTAAGTATATTATGTGAAGAACAACATTTCTTAAAAGTCTAATTATTACATGAATTTGTTTCTCAGATGAAACAGTTGAAAATTTTCGCATTAAAACGTGCTTATTGATGAACAGTTACCATCATAGCGATTTCTATAGTTCTGTATGATGAAAAAATGTGTAAATAATTGTGTTTCTAGAATTTTTTCCACTTATGTTTCCTTTAACATTGCGTTTTGAAGATTTTTCATTGGTACATGTTGTACACGTTTACTGAAGTTGTGTTTTCTTGTGCCAGCTTTTATTACATTACATAATTTATGTCATTATCAAATCATCATATAGTATTCGGGTTACTGTCCCTTTCCTGTCTACTGGGACCCTT
This sequence comes from Schistocerca piceifrons, assembly GCF_021461385.2. NCBI lineage: Eukaryota > Metazoa > Arthropoda > Insecta > Orthoptera > Acrididae > Schistocerca > Schistocerca piceifrons. Next base: position 673,301,459 of record NC_060142.1, on the reverse strand, counting down.
CTTTTATGGTTAATTTCATCATCATGAACTTTCAATAAAATTAATTTTTTGAGGTATTGAGATGTGTGAGGACCCTATACCCTCCCACATCAGTACATTTGTTATACTTTCGATGTTTCTTCATACGCTTATTGCTCAGTGTCAACACAGAGCATGAGTTATATTACTACAGCTACAGTTCGTTTAACTGTATCCAGCATTGAAGAGTAATGTTCGCTTACTGACAATGACTTTACAAATCGTGATTGTTGTTCAGTTTATGCACTTGGCATAGCATAGCTTTCAGTTGGAAGTTTGAGTCTGTCATTGTTCTTGGTCAGCCGCACTTACATGAATTGTATATGTTCGGAAGTAATGGATTCTTTCTAATAATTCGCGCCATGTTCTTGCGGTGTTAAAGTTTCAATACGAAGCGATTAATGTTGTATTATAGCGTATAGGATACTGTTGAAACTAAGTGCAGTTGAACAGCTTTGGAACGAGTTATAATGTTAGTAATAAATAGTACACTCTGTGACTCGCCAATAATTGTTCTCTGTTGAATCCGTCCACTTCCTAAATCGCCAGCAAAAGAAAGCGCATTGTTGTAGATTTGGAGGTGATGTGAAGAAGCGTATAGTAGCATCTATTGACATAGTACACCAGCAGATGGCGTTATAACGCTTTCCAGTAATTCATTGTTCTTCACTTCACTAGCCCATTTTATTTTCTCCATTCTCCTGCAAACCCACATCTCGAATGCTTCAATGTTGTCTCCTTCTGTTTTCTTCACTGTCCATCTTCTACAACTATACAGAAAACCACTCCACTCGAAGTATTTAACTAACTTTTTTCTAAACTCCAGCCCAATTTGCTGCATAAGAAGCGTTTCTTTTTCTGGAAAGCTAACTCTGGCATTGCAATTCTTGATCTTATATCTTTGCCACTCGTTCAGTTATTAATTAACATGTCTAAAATAAAAATTAAATCGGTGGAACAAAATATTTTACAGTTTGTTCAGCTTCTCTTGGGGCAATGTCCCCTAGTTCAGTTTGACGCTCGTTGACAGAATTTCTAAGATTTCGTCACGCTTGCCGTAGTGTTTGTCACTGTTGCCAATATATGCAAGCTGACACTCAAGGCCGTGAAGTAGCTATTACTCAATACTCTTATTGTTTGACCTTTAGCTGTGTCCTTAATTTAATTTTGTATCACTTTCAATGCTACAAGTACCACATGTGAACAAGAACGTCGCTTTAACGTGTATTCATGAATTTTTGTTACTTTAGTGAATCATTTCCCACACAATAAGTCATCAGAATGAAGCGCGAGCTGCAAATGTTGTCAGCACTGTCGGAGATATTTCCCACAGAAAATTCCTCGCCAGGTGGCTACCATAGAGATTACCTTAGTTCCCCAATCTATGAACTGACATGACAAGAAGAGATGGATAAGCTATAGCCTTCTATCAAAATCAATTTTAAAATACGTATTGTGGCGATGAGTGAACACCACTATCGCCAAAGTAAGTGATAAATGCTCACATCCAGTGTTTTGCACGTTTGTCAGGGTCAAATAATCATAAATTTTCTAGAGATTAAATACATTTAGAGACTAGCATTGCGACTTTGAATTTTAAGAAAAATGACGTTGCTACAATAATGATGACTGTTGGTTTAGAGCTCTGCTCTTTTGTCAACACGCTGGTGTTTTACGTGCAGTGTGTGTTTCAGATTTAAGTGCTTTGCTTATTTTTATTTATTCAGTTAACATTAGGAATGATGGAAACATGCAAGTTGTCATTTTCATGAAAATTGGGCTTCTTTGCTTGGGCAGGTACTACAGGAATCTGTGATCTACGAGTATCAGCCAATTCTGTTCATATTGGTTTGGTCTGAGTTAGGTTATAAAATTTTAAAAATAACGTAGTACTACTATTTTCACTGTTATTTAAGGCTATCCTTAGTTATGTAAATGTATTTTAGTAGATATTTTGATTATTACTTTTAGAATAATGTCAGGCTATGCGCATAGATCAGGTGGACAGATGCGACCAGAAGAACATAAATGTGATGAAAAATTTGGACAGAGATAGTGAAACTAAAAAAAAAAGAAACTTGATAGCTACTTTTTGCCAAAAGATAATCTGGTGTCAAACGTAAGTAACTATTCGATGTCAGCAGAAGCATTAACTTGTTCTGAACAAAAACCTACATGAACTGCATTTGATGTTTGCCACCTGCCAGAGGAGACGTAAGCAAACAAAAGTTTGAGTTCAATGACAGACTGGAATCCAAGTAATAATGGCTTTCTCCCATTTCTACACTGATAGAGACAGAATTATTAGAAAGGGCGTTTCAAATATTAACCAGTGAAAAGTTTAACACATTTTAGACAAACAAAGCAGAAAATTTACCAAGCATGCTGTTACGACAAACTTGAAGAGAAAAGGGATTGGTTACTGTGGACTGACAAGCAGAAAAACAATTTTCTTTTCGACAGGCTTATTATTTCAGAATAATCCCAAAAGAAAGTTATATTCTGGAGTATTTTGATTTGCAGAAAAAGACAGAATACAATAATATTTAGAATAAGAAATGGAATTCGTATCTTTTTCGTTGTCTTTGTTATATCTCGAAAAGTAGCCACATTCGACAGCTTAAACATTCGTATTTCTTTGATAAGATTATCACTCAGTTCATCAAGAAAATATCTGATTAATTTCTTAGTTGTGTAATTGTCATCTAAAGCTGTATTTGTTCTTAAAATGATTTCAAAAGTTGCATAAATGTTTCTCATTTCTTCATATAGAGAATTCATCTGAGAAATAATCTCGTCTATGATTACATCTAAAATCTCTTTTTGAAATTGTTGTTTTTCAGCTCGGGGTGTGTCAGGTGCTCCACCATTACCCCAAGCAAAGAAAACCTTCCTTTACCTTCCTGTGTTATTTGGAAAAAAACTCACTCAGTCCCAATTTCAATAGTTATTCTTAGTTGTGCTTAAGAATTCAGGTCAGAATGCTCATACATCCTTATCTATGGTAGCCACAGTAGCTTTAATATTTTTCATTCCAGTATCAAGGGAAATATCTTTTGATTGTAGAATCAAACTTCTTACACTTATATGGTCTAAAATGCCCATTCAAACATTCAATAAAATCAATGTTGGAAAGTGGCAGTCCATTTTACCACCTTCCATGTGCAACATTTTACCACCTTCCACGGGAATCTCCTCAATAACACAATGCCAATAATATGTCACACGCCATACTTTTGGCATTACAGACCTTAGTTTGCATATCAAATGGTAATGAAAGTGCACTTGGCTGATCGGAATACGATATTAAGTAATGCCTTTTCCATTTGCACGTACATGCATTTCGATAACAGTGCAGACCTGGAATGGATAGGATGTGACGAGCCACGAAGAAATATTTTTCTCTAAAGCCACTACGCAGACCATGTCGAAGGATAGGAGTGGGTCATAAATATCGTGACCGCAAGGGACGCAGCGTGGATCTCGACAGAACCGCGTAGCTTGTTTCTCCACAGGGAGCCAACCGTGCGTTTACTGCCTCAGGTGTCCCGAGGTAGAGGCGACTGCGCAATTCACGCTAATTGGATGGGCAGCATTTTCGGAGATGGAAAAGGAAATATGTAGCTAAAACAGCACGTGGAACTCACGTGAACAGTGTGCGATATCTATACAGAGATGTATGGTAGTAAAGGCATGGGCCTCCCGTAAAACACCCTCTCTTTAGTGGAAGAGTCTGAAAATTTCGATGTGAGGGTGATTACACTCTTTATGTTCCAAGATGCTACTCCAGGCGGGTATAAAATGCATGTGAGCAGCGGAAAATATTGAACGCTACAATGATGGTTTGGCGCTGTCTGACTGCCCCCCTGAAGCAGATCTTAGGATCTCTTAAAGCTCTTTAACATATAAATTACAACCTCAACATAAATGAATGAGTAAGGTAACTAATACCACTAAATGATAAACGTTGTTTCTCACTATACATTTATTGTAGATGAATAAAAACCATCATATTACAATTGTCTATAGTTCCTGGCTAAAAATTGCTGATCAGTTGCCCAGCTCTGCTCCTTTTTATGGCCACGCGATCTAACATAACTAACGCGAAATGACTGACATCATTTATGTACCAAACTCTAGAAGACACTACTTCCAAAGATGATCTATGGTGGTGTGGAACCTCAGTGGAAATAAACTAGCGCGATCACAGCTGTTTAGCTTTATAGCTCTAAAAAGCCGAAGCATTTAGCAATATCACCGCATGTTCGCAAGAGTGATGGTTCTCGTACACGTCTGCGACGATGGAAGAACTCCAGCCACAAAATAAAAACTCTTTCAAACACTAGGACGGCAGAAGGAGGTCTTCTGACTAATACACTCTAATACTTTCTTCTCCTCTCTTTGTTCTACAGTCGAGAAACACGTACTCCCAGCCACAAGGACGGAGTTCAGATTGTCCGCAGCTCGTGGTCGTGCGGTAGCGTTCTCGCTTCCCGCGCCCGGGTTCCCGCGTTCGATTCCCGGCGGGGTCAGGGATTTTCTCTGCCTCGTGATGACTGGGTGTTGTGTGCTGTCCTTAGGTTAGTTGGGTTTAAGTAGTTCTAAGTTCTAGGGACTGATGACCATAGATGTTAAGTCCCATAGTGCTCAGAGCCATTTTTGAACGGAGTTCAGATAACGTCTCAAAATAAGTATAGGCAGAAGAAGTGATCTCAGTCACTAAATGCTGCGTAGTCATCGACGACTTCCAACCCAGAGGCGAAGTCCAGAATTGTATAAGTTCGCAACAGTACAGTGCCTAACTGTTCTAACTGCCGGCCAGAGTGGCCGTGCGGTTCTAGGCGCTACAGTCTGGAGCCGAGCGACCGCTACGGTCGCAGGTTCGACTCCTGCCTCGGGCGCGGATGTGTGTGATGTCCTTAGGTTAGTTAGGTTTAATTGGTTCTAAGTTCTAGGCGACTGATGACCTCAGACGTTAAGACGCATAGTGTTCAGAGCCATTTGAACTGTTCTAACTATAAACTCTCATGTGAGCAAAGACAGCAAGTCCGCCTGTACCAACAAAGCCGATACTGAGCGACCGTCACACATGGGCGCTCAAAAACGGAAGACCAGTTCCTCTCCACTGCTGGTTCCCCAGTAAGACTCGGCTCCCCTCCCTCGTAATTGCAGAAGGCGAATCATCTTCACGAAACCACAGAATATTCTCCCTATCTATAGATTCTTCCAAACGCCGACCAACCATATTTTAGTCTTTTGTCGTCCAGCGGGGAAAGTTTGGGAGGAAATCCTGTACACATACAATGGTACGCTTCTGAGTAAAAATCCTTGGAAATAACCCAGCCTGCATGATTTCCGAGGTGACGCTTCCTCATTCCTCTCAGTTGCGTCCAAGATTTGCGGAGTTCCCCGCTATCCTTCCGGCGTAGCTACAATATGGCCCTAGCACTTCCTGTGTGAGGCAGGACCAAAACACCTGTGCGGGCTTTTTCCACCCAGGGCTTGAGTTCTGCCTGCCATTTCATCTCCACTGGCGTTTCAACCTCTACTAGTATAGGCAATCATTCATTATGCCGTTTTTTATAATAAAGACACTCCATCACCTTTTTCATTCAAAAGCGTTGACAATTATTTACAACGCGTACGTGACAATGTCAGTCTTCTTTAAATATTCATATGTACAACGTACAACCTATCAAATGATATCTAATTGTGGTTATAGATAACGGCAAAATATGTAGATGAGTGCTTGTAAGGTGTGAAATTACAGCCACCTTACAATATCACTTCTTTACGGTGGTGGAACGTGGACTGCTTAACACTACACGGGGAGAGAGTAATTCTGTGATCACTTTGATCACAATGGACTCTAAAGAGATCAGCAGTAAACAAGTTTAGTCTCGTATATTCTCCAAGTGGAGTTAATACAGGGTGTTTCAAAACTGACCGGTATATTTGAAACGGCAATAAAAACTAAACGAGCAGCGATAGAAATACACCGTTTGTTGCAATATGCTTGGGACAACAGTACATTTTCAGGCAGACAAACTTTCGAAATTACAGTAGTTACAATTTTCAACAACAGATGGCGCTGCAAGTGATGTGAAAGATATAGAAGACAACGCAGTCTGTGGGTGCGCCATTCTGTACGTCGTCTTTCTGCTGTAAGCGTGTGCTGTTCACAACGTGCAAGTGTGCTGTAGACAACATGGTTTATTCCTTAGAACAGAGGATTTTTCTGGTGTTGGAATTCCACCGCCTAGAACACAGTGTTTTTGCAACAAGACGAAGTTTTCAACGGAGGTTTAATGTAACCAAAGGACCGAAAAGCGATACAATAAAGGATCTGTTTGAAAAATTTCAACGGACTGGGAACGTGATGGATGAACGTGCTGGAAAGGTAGGGCGACCGCGTACGGCAACCACAGAGGGCAACGCGCAGCTAGTGCAGCAGGTGATCCAACAGCGGACTCGGGTTTCTGTTTGCCGCGTTGCAGCTGCGGTCCAAATGACGCCAACGTCCACGTATCGTCTCATGCGCCAGAGTTTACACCTCTATCCATACAAACTGCAAACGCGGCAACCCCTCAGCGCCGCTACCATTGCTGCACAAGAGACATTCGCTAACGATATAGTGCACAGGATTGATGACGGCGATATGCATGTGGGCAGCATTTGGTTTACTGACGAAGCTTATTTTTACCTGGGCGGCTTCGTCAATAAACAGAACTGGCGCATATGGGGAACCGAAAAGCCCCATGTTGCAGTCCCATCGTCCCTGCATCCTCAAAAAGTACTGGTCTGGGCCGCCATTTCTTCCAAAGGAATCATTGGCCCATTTTTCAGATCCGAAACGATTACTGCATCACGCTGTCTGGACATTCTTCGTGAATTTGTGGCGGTACAAACTGCCTTATACGACACTGCGAATACCTCGTGGTTTATGCAAGATGGTGCCCGGCCACATTGCACGGCCGGCGTCTTTAATTTCCTGAATGAATATTTCGATGATAGTGTGATTGCTTTGGGCTATCCGAAACATACAGGAGGCGGCGTGGATTGGCCTCCCTATTCGCCAGACATGAACACCTGTGACTTCTTTCTGTGGGGACACGTGAAAGACCAGGTGTACCGCCAGAATCCAGAAACAATTGAACAGCTGAAGCAGTACATCTCATCTGCATGTGAAGCCATTCCGCCAGACACGTTGTCAAAGGTTTCGGGTAATTTCATTCAGAGACTACGCCATATTATTGCTACGCATGGTCGATATGTGGAAAATATCGTACTATAGAGTTTCCCAGACCGCAGCGCCATCTGTTGTTGAAAATTGTAACTACTGTAATTTCGAAAGTTTGTCTGCCTGAAAATGTACTGTTGTCCCAAGCATATTGCAACAAACGGTGTATTTCTATCGCTGCTCGTTTAGTTTTTATTGCCGTTTCAAATATACCGGTCATTTTTGAAACACCCTGTACATTCTTGCGAAAACTGTGAGAGCATCACTCTGCACGTCGCCCCACCAACAAGGCGAGTGTACATAGCCATTACAGACAGACCAGGGACAAATAGTGTTCTGCTTCACAGAAGAACTCGGTAAGAGTATATGAGTGACACTTCAGTCAAGAATAAGCATTTTTATAGGCTGACAGGCAGCACGGAGCAGATGCAGCCATCTGGCATCCCGCACATTCAACGCCACACCGTGCAGCAAAGGTAAATGATGCATTGCAATCACCCAGGGAGTACATTACATAATTATGATGTCACACGCGTGCCTCTTCGTCCACTCCTGTGTTTAGTTTGAAGTAGTATACTAAACCCTCGTCCGTGTTGCGTTCAGACAAGCAAGACTATAATATTGGACTTCAGTTTGGAATGGTTTTCCAACTCCGTTAATTAACATTGTTTAAATACAAATATTGCAGAATCCTTTTCTCTAGAGTTTACTTCTGCTCTTACTTGTTTGTTTTAACTTCATGGGTAGCAAAGCATTGTCATTTATAACTATCTAATACTAGTAGCGAGATTCGTGCGCCCTTTATTGAATTTAATTATCATTAAACAATTTCTATCCTGAAACATTTTGTAAACAACATGATAACAAAAACAGTATAATAGTACATGGAATAGGTTGTTTGTCCTAAAATAGGCTACCTACTCTGATTTAAAAAAATTACTTGGTAGAGAAAATAACCGTTCTTCTGATGTTCAAGCAATTCCACAATTCATGATCCCGACCTGGCAGGGCCAAAATATAATTATTTCTACACATACTCAGAGCGATCCTCGCATCCTAAGTGACGGAGAGCAGTGGCGGTACGTTAGAACGTTTCAGACTTGGAGAAATAATTAACCAGCCCGTTAACTCTGCTATCCCATCACGAAACAAACTGGATTTTATAGTTTCCATTTTTGTGGTAATTTTTCTGCTATAGGCTTCACTGCCTCAGTTATTGTACTCCATCCTGATTCAGACACGCCATGAAGAGATCGAATGCCAGTTTTTATTTTAGTAATTCTTTCCATTTGTGTGGGCTTGCAGTGAAGGGATTGTACAGAGCTGGTTCGGGGAGCTGAAGAATGTACCTACTACTCCATTACTTCTTGTAGCACATAATGGCACTAAGTCGGGTGTATGAACTGCACAGAGAGAAAATGTTGTCAGCAGATAAATGATTCTAATTTTTGCTTGCACACCTTTCATTTGCTCAGCCATATTTGACCACTATCAAACCACTGACCACAACGCAGCTGTAAATCAATTTCACGGTTCTTAAATACATTTATGACAGCATTAATAATGGTGTAAAGTAATTAATTATAGCGCATTTCACATAAACAGGTGGAAAGACGCATTACAGTACTGAAATATTTATAAAGATCTATGTGGAATGAGCGTAAGTAGAAAGACAACGTAAAACTAGTTGTCAAAAAATCAGCTGTCTGGCTGAGATTCAGTCGAGCAACGTTACCAAAATGCAATTCACCCATCAAAGAAGGAGATTAAAAAACTTTCATCCAATCGACTCGTGAATACAGCTAATCAGCTTAGGGTCCAAAGAAATGCATCGCACTTCGCCACACATCCTTTTAATAAACGCGAGAAGATTACGGAGATGCTCATGAAACACCAGTGGCAAACATTTCAAGAGAACGTTGTGCATCAGACGAAGGTCTATTTTTGAAATTCTGATACCATATGTTTCAAGAAGAGAGTGGCAACGAATTCGTCTCTCCCACATACATCTCGTGAAATAGCTGAGGTGGGAAAATGAGAGATATTGGAGCTAACAGCGAGTCATGCCGGCAGCTGTCCTCGCCTGGAACTATTCATATTTCATATTCATCCATAAAATCGAGGAAACGATAGTAGTATAACAAGTCCCCCCCACCCCCACCCCAGAAACACACACACACACTGTAATGTGCTTCGCAGAGTATAAATGTAGAGTTGGATGAAGAGAAAGCGGAAAAACACATTATTATTATTATTATTATTATTATCTCACAGTTAAATAACTTCCAATCATAAATGGGTGTAGTCTGGCGTTCTCTCCAGAAAATACTACGGTAATCCGATATAATTTCTTTTTTCATCTTTTCTTTCCTCCCCTTTCAGATAGATAGAACTATAATAATGTATATAAGATTTTTGTGCTTCCTTTTTCCGACCAAATGTTCTTTTAACCTAGGGAACAGGTGATAGTCACTGGGCGCCAAGTCAGGACTATAGGGTGGGTGGGTGGGTGATTATGTTCCACTGAAACTGTTGCAGGAGAGCAACGGTTCGCAGAGCGATGTGTGGGCGAGCGTTGTCATGGAGAATGTGTACGCCCTTGCTCAACATTCCTCTTCTCCGGTTCTGAATTGGCCGTTTGAGTTTTTTCAGAGTCTCACAGTACCTGTCAGCGTTTATTGTGGTCTCAACGATTCAGCTCCGTCGAAGAGGTGAAAGAAGAGGTTCTTAACTTTCTGAACAGCATGGCGGAGAGCTGGTATGACATGGGCACACAAAAACTGCCACAGCGTCTACAAAAATGCATCGACAGAAATGGTGATCATGTCGGAAAACCGCTAAACGTTCTATCTGTAAACTGAAATTGTAGAAATAAACAGGTCTATGTTCTTATAAAAAAAATAGGAGACCTTACTTTTGGGATTACCCTCGTATTTGAACTTTCATACCCTCTCTATTTGGCCAATATATGTTTTCAGAAATTCTGGAGCATCCTTAACGTTTGTTACAAATTTTGTTCTTTCAGCAGAAATTCGTAAGCCAGTTCTGCTGTCTATTTCTTTCAGGAGATTTATTTGTGTTATAGCAGATGCCACGTTTTTGGGTAGTATATCAAACTCATCTGCAAATGCAAGACAGTTGATTCCGATATTTTTGTTTCCTCTTCTTAACCTTACAGGTGAGATGTTGATTTAAATAAGTTTTTCATTCCAAATTCTTACTATTTTCTCTAAACACTATTAAAAAGAATTGGGGATAGGCCGTCACCTTGCTGTACACCAGCTTTTACTTTCAAAGGCTGTGAAATTTCTCCCATAAATTTTGCTTTGAGACTGTATCTGTAATTGTTTCACAGATTAGGTTTGCCAGTTTAGAAATTACGCCAAATTCTCGAATTAGTTTATCCAAAGTTTTTCTGTCAACAGAATCAAAACCCTTTTTGAAATGCACCAACATAAGTAAAATATCCCATGAATTAAGTAATCTATGACGAATTACTGACTTGAGATTAAATATTGGTTCTGAGCATGACCTTCCTTTCCTAAAACCGCCTTGGTATTCACCTAAATGATTATATAGTGTTCTTTCTATCTAACAGAATCAAAAGCCTTTTTGAAATCCACCGACATAACAAAAATATCATATGAATTAATTAATCTACGACGAACTACTGACTTGAGATTAAATATTGGTTCTGAGCATGACCTTCCGTTCCTAAAACCACCTTGGTATTCACCTAAATGATTATATAGTGTTCTTTCTATTCTGTTTAATAAAATCTTGGAGAATACTGTACATACTACTGGCAGTAAAGAGATTCCTCTGTAGTTGTTTACATATTGTTTATTCCCTTTTTTGTGGAGTGAGTGAATCCAGGCAACTTTCCAGTCCTCTGGGATTTTTTCTGTTTTCCATATTTCTTCAAACAGTTAATTTGGCTCCTTTGCTATATTTTGCAAGGACCACTTCTAAAGTTCACCTGTAATAGAATCTTCTTCACTAGCTTTGTTGTTTTTGAGGGTCTTAATTACTTCTTGAATTTCTTCTATGACTTGGTTCTGGACATTTCAGAAGCTGATGGAAATATCTTGCTAGTATTTCACAATTTTCAGTATTGCTGAACCGAATTTTGCCATTTTCATTTTTGAAACAAACATTTAGTGTTTGGTACCCCTTTAATTCATTCTTAATGGTTTGATGAAAGTCACGAGTATTATTTTTTACAAATTTTTTTGGTTATTTCCAAAAGTTTCTCCTTTTCAGAGGCTAGTTTGGTATTTCTGATTAACCTGGCTGTTTCCTTTCTTGGTTGCTTAAGTTGATCATAATCTTCAATTTTCTTTGAGCATTTCCATTTTCCCACTTTTTATTCCTCTCTGCCATGGCTTCTTTGCATATTTCATTCCACTGTATTTTCCTTTTATTTTTTATTGACTCAAATATTTGCTATGCTTTATTGCTTTGGATATTTCTTGCCAGTTGCCATTTTAGCTACTTTAATTTTGTATTGATAGTTTAATTAGTTCTTTTCTTATAGTGAGCATGTCTGTATTATATTTTATTAACTTTTGTGACTTTGTTTCATCTTTATTGGGTAGGAGTCTGACTTTAACTTTAGAGAGGTAATGATCAGAATCAAAGACGCCATTTACTACTTTCACATTCATTATTTCCATTGTTCTTGTTTGCAAAATAGACACATGATCCAACTGTAACTCTCCTAACATTGAGTTGGGAGATATCAACGTTTTAGCTTTTCTTGGAAGTTTCCTAAAGAAGGTCGACATTAGTTACAGGTGGAGAGCTTTGACACAAGCCGGTTAGCCTCATACTATTTGTATGGGTTCTTCTATGAGCAGGGTAGTGTCCTACTACATTTCTAAATTTGATTTACAGAAATCATTGTGCATTGAAGATCCCTAATAGTAATATGGTCTCCATCTTCGGAATTTTAGATATTTCAGTTTCTAAAAGATCCCAGAATTCCTTTGTTTTTTGTGGCTTTTTCCAGTTTTCATTTATTGGTGCATGGCAATTAACAAGTGTGTATATCTCGTTTTTGCATTTAACTGACACGAAAGATACTCTCTCTGAGATGGATTTAAATTCTGTAACATTTCGTGTTATACATTTATGTACATAGAAAGCTGTACTCAGTAATGGCATCTGATTCATAACTTTGATTGCTGGTTTGCCTTTTAAGATTCTGTAGTTTCAAGTATCTACTATATTTTTATCTAGGAACTTCGTTTCATGAATTGCTGAAATCTGAGTTTTGTTTTTCTCTAAAAGTATTTCTAGTTCTTTTTGTTTGCCAGTCTTGATTAGAAAAATCAAATTTTAAATGCCTAGAAAGAATTTCTTTTTGAATTCTATTTTAGAAGGATTCCAAGGTTGCTCCGATTAAACCTTCTGATTGCAGTTGTTGGGACTCTGCAGAATCCATGGTCCCAAGGCATTGCGTGGCACAATGGTGGATTTCTCTCTCGAGTTACCTCCTGGGGTAGGGCTTTCATTTAGCGGACTTTCCATATTGCAATTGAAATTGTATTACATTCAAAGCAAGGAATTGGATTCCAAGATAAGATCGGATTCTTAGTCCAAAATTTGATTTTTTGTTGGTGGTTCACTCCTCTAGGCTTTTCCATTCTGTCCACCGTTGGGAATTAAATCAGACTTTCTCTTCCGCCTTAGAGAGCGTCGGTCGGGTGTCACCTGTAAGCCTAGGCAGGGGCCCTCAGAAGATAATACCATCTGGAACCAAATGGACCCAGGTTTCTTAACGAGGTTGCTACTCCTCCTCCTCCTCCATCCCCATCACTTGTTATATATCCGTATCTATTTTGTACAAGCTGTAAATCAATAGTTGCCACTATTAAAGTTCCAACCGTCCTATACAGCAAATCGTGACATATCAACTCACAAAAGTCTTTCTCGCCACAAACAGTTATAAATTGTTTAAACTCTCTCTCTGATTACTCTCTCTCTCTCTCTCTCTCTCTCTCTGTCTGTCTGCCTGTCTCTTTACCTAATCTATTCGCACACAAATATAATTAATAAATGCGCAATACGTTTGTGCGATTGCATGGTTTCATACTGTAGGGTCTTAAATTACGTGTTGTCTGTTCTATGGTCCTTTCAACCATTTTCATTAACTTCAAACAACATTTTAGCCGTGAAAACTAATCCTACAGTTAATTTTTTTTTTCAAAATAATGGTTAAATGCGAAAAGTGATTCAGTTTAGGGACGTATTTTCTTCCTCACGTCATTTGCATTCTGGGAATTGCTTGCAGCGTTCCCACAATATTCAGATTTTTGCTGTCTTTGTCTTCCCCTATATTTAAATATTTATTTTTCTTTACTTTTAAGTGTTACTCTTATTTTTACGTGTATATTCAAACATGCCAAAAGTTTCTAGTATTTTGGAGAACCAGCAGTAGAATACGCTCGGCATATTGACTCTGCCAGTGTACACATTAGTTTCAGGCAATTGGGAGTTTACTGTGTTTATTGTAATACTAACGAAGCAGATTTCTTCATCACCAGGATGGTTTTCATGTCGTTTGGTTCGATTTCGTCTTATTTGAAAGATTATTTCAAAAACATATTTAGCTATCCACAGACATTTTCCGGCCCCAGTTTCTACATCTGCATTCTTAATCCACAAGCCACCTTATAGTGGATGCTGTAATGTACCCTGTACCACTACTTCTCCTTTCATTTCCTGATCCACTCGCAGAAAGATCGAGGGAAAACGAATATCCATATGCCTGTGTATAAGATGTATAAGACTTACTTTCTCGTATCTCATCTTCATGGCCCTTACGTGCAATGTATGTTGGTGGCAGTAGAATCGTTCTGCAGTCGGCTTCAAATACCGGTTCTCTAAATTTTCTCAGTAGTGTTCCTCGAAATGAAGGTGGCCTTCCCCCCCCCCCCCCCCCCCCCGGACTCCCATATAAGTTCCCAAACTATCTCCGTAAGATCGTACGATGCGTGTTGTTTGACTCTACCGGTAACAAATCTAGTAGCTCATCTGTGGAGTCCTTCGATGTCTTTCTCTATCCGACCTGGTGTGGATCCCAAACATTCGAACAGTAGTCAAGAATAGGTCGCACTTGCGTCCTATATGCGGTCTCGTTTACAGGTGAACCACCCTTTCGCAATATTTTCCCAATAAACCGAAATAGACCATTCGCCTTCCCTGCCACAGTCCTCACACTCTTGTTCCGTACCGCTTTGCAACTATATGCACAGATACTTAAATGACATGACTGTGTCGAGCAGGACATTACTAATACTCTACCCGAACATTACAGGTTTGTTCTTCCTACCCAACCGCATTAACTTGCATTTGTCCACATTTAGCGCCAGGTGTCATTCATCACACCAACTAAACAATTTGTCTAAGTCATTCTGTGTCCTCCTACTGTCACTTATCTTCGGCATCTTTCCCTATACAACAGCACCATCAGCAAACGAACGCAGGTTGCTGCCCACCCTGACCGACACATCATTTATGTATATAGAAAATAATAACGGTTAAGTTTTATTAGTTAGATACCCATTACGTCACAACACATACGTATGTTACACTAACTTTACGTACATGTATTTCAGAATGAAGGAAACGTATTTGTTTACTGGTGCAGTGTGGTTGCATCATTGGCATCCACACCTTTAAGGACTTGCCCTTCAGTCACACCACAGTAGTTTTGAATCGTTTATTCCATACTCAGAGTCACAACAGACCCCTCTAATAAGGGAACCTCCCCATCGCACCCCCCTCAGATTTAGTTGTAAGTTGGCACACTGGATAGGCCTTGAAAAACTGAACACAGATCTATCGTGAAAACAGGAAGAAGTTGTGTGGAACTATGAAAAAATGAGAAAAATATACAAACTGAGTAGTCCATGCGCAAGATACGCAACATCAAGGAGACTCTGTGCTCAGGAGTGCCGCGGTCCTGTGGTTAGCGTGAGCAGCTCTGGAATGAGAGGTCTTTGGTTCGACTCTTCTCTCGAGTGAAATGTTTACTTTCTTTATTTTTCGCAAAGTTATGATCTGTCCGTTCGTTCATTGACGTCTCTGTTCACTGTAATAGGTTTAGTTTCTGTGTCTTGCGACCGCATCGCAAAACCGTGCGATTGTTACTGAAGTCGCGAGCTATATTTGCTGGTGTCATATTGCCCACGGAATACATCTCACGTATTTAATGCACTCTCGTCCAAAGTAGCGAACAGTCAACTGCCAGCCAGGGATTCTCGTTAGCAGGAATACTCTCTCTTACGTGCGCTGTAGTCGACTAACGTCGTGTGTTTCGATGTTTGTTTAGGTGTAGTGTCCCCATACTACGGCGCAGTTACCTCGCATCGGACGGACGGACGGACAGATAATAATTGTCTGAAAATAAAAAAGTAAACTTTTCACTCGAGGGAAGACTTGAACCGAGGACCTCTCGTTCCACAGCTCCTCACGCTAAGCACGGGACCACGGCTGTCTTGAACTCAGAGTACCCTTGATGTTGCGTATCGTGGGCATGGACTGCTCAGTTTGTATATTTTGCTTATTTTTTCATAGTTCCACACAACTTCTTCCTGTTTTCTCGATTGATCTGTGTTCAGTTTTTCAAGGCCTATCCACTGTGCCAACTTATAACTAAATCTGACGGGGGTGCGATGGGGAGGTTCCCTTGTAAGCTGTAGCGGGTAAACCAAATGACACCTCCAATGCTGGCAGCGCCCCCTACCGTGGCGGCTTTGAATCGCGCTGAGAGCTCGCGTGCTTTCCGGCCACAGGCTTCGTCCGCAGTGAATTTATTTGCATAAATATTAATACCGACCGAGACAGGTAGTTAGCTGTCATTAGTTTAAGAGAAAGTTCATTATAATTCCAGATGCTCAAGGACAATGTACGATCCCGCCGGACCAGTTTGACTCGAACGGCAGCACGGGACGTGTGCACACGACACGTGTTAAGTTTTGTCCTGCGTGACGATGAATGTCACTGCCGTGCCTGGAGCAGCGACGGCGGTGTGCGACGAGACACAGGCGAGTGTCCACCGCTGACGTACAACAGGAACTGTACTTCGTCAGAACAACAGCTGCAAACAATGGTTACCGTCCCACTCTCACTACATCTACATCTACATCTACATCCATACTCCGCAAGCCACCTGACGGTGTGTGGCGGAGGGTACCCTGAGTACCTCTATCGGTTCTCCTTTCTATTCCAGCCTCATATTGTTCGTGGAAAGAAGGATTGTCGGTATGCTTCTGTGTGGGCTCTAATCTCTCTGATTTTATCCTCATGGTCTCTTCGCGAGAGAGCAATATACTGCTTGACTCTTCCGTGAAGGTATGTTCTCGAAACTTTAACAAAAGCCCGTACCGAGCTACTGAGCGTCTCTCCTGCAGAGTCTTCCACTGGAGTTTATCTATCATCTCCGTAACGCGCTCGTGATTACGAAATGATCCTGTAACGAAGCGCGCTGCTCACCGTTGGATCTTCTCTACCTCTTCTATCAACCCTATCTGGTACAGATCCCACACTGGTGAGCAATATTCAAGCAGTGGGCGAACAAGTGTTCTGTAACCTACTTCCTTTGTTTTCGGATTTCATTTCCTTAGGATTCTTCCAATGAATCTCAGTGTGGCATCTGCTTTACCGACTATCAACTTTATATGATCATTCCATTTTAAATCACTCCTAATGCGTACTCTCAGATAATTTATGGAATTAACTGCTTCCAGCTGCTGACCTGCTATTTTGTAGCTAAATGATAAGGGAACTATCTTTCTATGTATTCGCAGCACATTACACTTGTCTACATTGAGATTCAATTGCCATTCCCTGCACCATGCGTCAATTCGCTGCAGATCCTCCTGCATTTCAGTACAATTTTCCATTGTTACAACCTCTCGATACACCACAGCATCATCGGCAAAAAGCCTCAGTGAACTTCAGATGTCATCCAAAAGGTCATTTATGTATATTGTGAATAACAACGGTCCTATGACACTCCCCTGCGGCACACCTGAAATCACTCTTACTTCGGAAGACTTCTCTCCACTGAGAATGATATGCTGCGTTCTGTTATCTAGGAACTCTTCAATCAAATCACACAATTGGTCTGATAGTCCATATCCTCTTACTTTGTTCATTAAACGACTGTGGGGAACTGTATCGAACGCCTTGCTGAAGTCAAGAAACACGGCATCTACCTGTGAACCTGTGTCTATGGCCCTCTGAGTCTCGTGGACGAATAGCGCGAGCTGGGTTTCACACGACCGTCTTTTTCGCAAACCATGCTGATTCCTACAGAGTAGGTTTATAGTCTCCAGAAAAGTCATTGTACTCGAACATAATACGTGTTCTAAAATTCTGCAACTGATCGACGTTAGAGATATAGGTCTATAGTTCTGCACATCTGTTCGACGTCCCTTCTTGAAAACGGGGATGACCTGTGCCCTTTTCCAATCCTTTGTAACGCTACGCTCTTCTAGAGACCTACGGTACACCGCTGCAAGAAGAAGGGCAAGTTCCTTCGCGTACTCTGTGTAAAATCGAACTGGTATCCCATCAGGTACAGCGGCCTTTCCTCGTTTGAGCTATTTTAATTGACACTATTCTTAAAATACTAAAAAATGGTGAAGCTAAAACACTAGAGCATCCACCGACAATGTCCCAAGCGATTGCTAGTAAACGATCTGTAGCACCATTTCTTGGTAGATAAGTAATAACCTAAAGAAAAAATAAATGTTCATTGCCATTCTATATCACAGAAAGAGTAACTAAAAATTTATTCAGCTACAAACAGTCCCCACTGAAGAGAAGTTACAAAAAGGGTACAGTGTGCAGAAACTTATTTCTTGGAATACTGGATATAAAGAGGCACAAAGAGAACAATCCTGAACAGCTACTGAATCAGTAGATAGACTTCAGTTAACCCCCACCCGCTGGTACAGCCAAAATAGGTACCGAGAAACCTTTACTGGTTGACCATTCCATCATTGTTAAGTTGCGCCCCATTATAAATGGACTTCCCGGTAATTTATTTTAGTATCGTGGGATTTTGAATGTATTATTTTTATATTTAGTATTTCGAATGCATTATTGTGTGTATTTAGCACCTACAAGTTTTTCTCTTTGATGCTTGTAAATTCTTTGGTTTGCTTATGTTTGTACCAATGTGCACAATATGTTGACCAGTT
Organism: Schistocerca piceifrons; assembly: GCF_021461385.2. Taxonomy (NCBI): domain Eukaryota; kingdom Metazoa; phylum Arthropoda; class Insecta; order Orthoptera; family Acrididae; genus Schistocerca; species Schistocerca piceifrons. The sequence goes on along the minus strand of NC_060142.1, from coordinate 673,282,985 downwards.
ACGACAGATAGTAATAAGAAGCTTTGGTCGTGTATGGAACCATTATAAATTAGCATTCATCTAATCATTGACAGTTTCGTTATTATCAGCGTGTTCCACCGAATACGAACAGCGTACTCAGCAGAAATTAGCAACGTGAACGGTGAATGAACTTCGGACCTGTTGGTAAAGGAGATAGATGTGTTGCCTTCTACGTATGTGACATTCTAAATCCACTTATTAATGTAGCGCAACTTCCTAGCAGTCATTCCATAAGCTCCAGAGCACCGTCACACCTGTCTCTTACTCTAGATTCATCAGCAGGGCGAAGATTCACTTAAAACTCAAATTGCTGCGAACTGTGATATCCAGTAATTACATAAATGGATCTCAAGATGACCCGTAGCGAAGGCAGAAGCCAGTGATCAGAATAAACGAAAAAAGTGACTCGGACGGTGTGTGTCTTTCTACATTATATTTAAAAGTTGCAACGGTGCCCTCAGACATCGTTTCTTCAATTGTGACAGCGTATTTGCCCGTTAATATTGAAGAAGCGAGAAAACTACCTCATGCCTATTTAAGATAGAGCCCTAGCTTCAAACAAAACATCAAGAACCCTCAGCAATAAATATGCAAGCAAAATGTGTCGAAGAATATCGTTTGTGACTAGGGAAAACCCAAATCTCCGTGCTGTAGGCAGCGATAGATTTCGCGGTCCCTGTTGCAAGCTCACATACCTAGTGTTCTCATTAAATAACCTTAAACTGATCATCTCGAATCCTCAGCAACAGAACCGGTAAAATGTAACCAATATTATGTCGGAAAACATCGCTTTTACGAGGAAGAATCAAAGCCACATGATGAACACCACGATTTTGGAGCAATTTTCTTGAACGAAATTTGAAACAAACTGTTTGCTATTACAGACACCATGCACCTCCGGCAGCGAAATTTATTTAAAATGTAGTAATAGAAGTTTTTCTCCTGCAATGTTTCTTACTTCGCTGCTGTCGCCAGCTCTCATATACTGAGGAGACAGACATAATCAAATTCGTACTGTGAGGGTAGTAATACAGGGTGATTCAAAAAGAATACCACAACTTTAAAAATGTATATTTAACGAAAGAAATATAATATAACCTTCTGTTATACATCATTACAAAGAGTATTTAAAAAGGTTTTTTTTCACTCAAAAACAAGTTCAGAGATGTTCAATATGGCCCCCTCCAGACACACGAGCAATATCAACCCGATACTCCAACTCGTTCCACACTCTCTGTAGCATATCAGGCGTAACAGTTTGGATAGCTGCTGTTATTTCTCGTTTCAAATCATCAATGGTAGCTGGGAGAGGTGGCCGAAACACCATATCCTTAACATACCCCCATAAGAAAAAATCGCAGGGGGTAAGATCAGGGCTTCTTGGAGGCCAGTGATGACGTGCTCTGTCACGGGCTGCCTGGCGGCCGATCCATCGCCTCGGGTAGTTGACGTTCAGGTAGTTGCGGACAGATAAGTGCCAATGTGGTGGCGCTCCACCTTGCTGAAATATAAATTGTTGTGCTTCTTGTTCGAACTGAGGGAACAGCCAATTCTCTAACATCTCCAGATACTGTAGTCCAGTTACAGTAGCACCTTCGAAGAAAAAGGGACCAAAAACTTTATTGGCTGAAATGGCGAACAAATGTACAACTAAATGAAACTTTATAGCTCCCTTAATTCGCCGACAGATAGTGCTTAGCTCTGCCTTTTGTCGTTGCAGAGTTTTAAATTCCTAAAGTTGTGGTATTCTTTTTGAATCACCCTGTATTGTTGTATTTATTTAAAGGAATTTTCTGTTGAAGCAAAGTGTTATAACAACTTAAAAATGGAAAATAATGGAACCCAAGCATGAAGCATTCAGAATACTTTGACTTGACAGCTAACTGGCTACAATCCACACCTTTAAGAGAGAATTGTGCAGTTTCTCTTGAACAGCATGACAACAAATTGCGTGTACGAATACTTGATATTGAAACAGTAAACCGTTACGGTTTGTATCTAGTACCTGCCAGTGAGATTGCTGATAGTAGTATAGAAACTCATGAGATATCTAGAAATTAGAAAGTTGACTGTGCTGTTCCGATAACATTTGCATGTCTTTTGTGCTATCCTTATTTTTTATTTGTTTGTTTTCTGTAATGATACACTAAACGTACATAAACAAGTAAGAAGAACATCGAGCAGTCTTCAAGGATTTCACATTAACTACGAAACGATAATCAGTTGTGTTGTCTCATTTTGTATCTTTTTCTTCCAGCATCTCTTCCTTTAGCTGGTTTCCAATAATGCTCCCCTGCCTTCTGGATTCGAAAAGTATGGCCGAAAGCACATCAATGCGACGTTATTCCACTGGGAACTTTCGAAAGTCATGGCGCTAGCCATGCCACCCACATACATACTAAGAGGAACTACGGCGGCAACAGAAGCGGAAAAGGATGGCCGAACACTGACTGTAGAGAGTTTTACTGTAACGCGACACGCAGCGCCGCTTTGGTGGTCTCTCACGGATACAGCCAGATGTGTGCCACGACTCATTAACATAACACGACACCCCTGGTCATGTACAAATCCCGTTAGCACAAGTGGTTGTCGTTTATAGTTATTTACTGGTACTCACGTTTCAACGGGTTTGTTGTGGTACTGGATAACAGTAAGATTTGAAGAAGCTGGGAAGACTAGAGGTGCGTATAAAAATAAAAGGCAGGAGAATGAATCCCTATCCAGAGGGTCACATTACGTCAAAATGCATGTACAGGCTTGCGCGTGGAGAAATGTGTCAAGAAGAGTAGCGAATTGTCGGACACTGATCTGAAGCAGATTTGTTTATTTTATCTTCAACCCGGGCAGGCACCCGACAGGGGACTAAAAACCCCACACTGAATTGTATTATTAATAATAATAATAATAATTCCCGAATCTACTGCTCTGTCGTAGCAGGGGGAGTCACGATACTTTCTCAGGGAGCATCACACAGGTGACCGACGGGGGGGGGTTGCTGGGAGATGTCCTCACCGACTTGCCGGCGGACTTGAACAAAATAAAATACCTCTCGCTGATCAAACGTCCTCTGAAGTTCTCGAACTTACAGTTCCAGTTTTAAGAATGAAATGAAGTTCCAGTAGCTTTTCAATGCACGATTTAAACGTCTCAGGAAAGAACTACTCTAAGGGGTGCATTGGGAAAAGTATCCTCCATAGATTTAGGAGACGCAATTGGGTCTGTAGAACCCAAACTAGCGTGCAAGAATCAGTCGGAGCGTTCCGTAAAATCCCTGTCAAAATTCAGACCCAAAGAAAGAAATACTTCCTTGTAACACTGAGCATAAATTCCGTTCTAAAAACTGGAAAACTAAAACAACTATATAAATCTTTAGATGAACTGACAATTTCTATTTTGGCGTTACAGCAAACGCGGTTCGCAGATGACAATACTATGGAATATGAGAATTCTTGCATCACAAACGAGGTATTCGACATCCAGCAACGGCATTTAACGTCGACTGTAATGTGATGAACTGCGTGACCAATTTTTATTCTCCATCAGAAATACTGTCCCCTCTGACATTAGAGTTTGGAAACATCGAGGTCACCAAATCCAAATTCAGGAGAGTCTCAAATTGACCATGTTGCCTTTTCAGGTGGAAACACTAAAGAAATAATGAATATCAGGGTGAAGATACGAGTAAATATTGAAACAGGTGGTTACTTAAGGACAACTGTGGGAAATTTAATCCCCAACGCAAGACTAGGAGCTAGAGGGATTACATATTTAAGACTAAAGTAGAGAAATTACGAAAGCAAAAAAAAAAAAAAAAAAAAAAAAAAAAAAAGTCATCGAGAACAAATTAAATAGCTTAGGAACTACTGTCTGGAGAAGCATCAGTGCCAAAATGACAGACGCTGCCAAGGAAACAGCTCTCTTGAAAAATAAGAAGAAACATGGTTGGTGGGATCAAGACTGCGAAGTTGCCTGAGAGGATAGACTGAGAGCGGGAGAAAGTTGGTATTGTACAAAGAAAGAAATTGATTATTTAGAATTTATAATCCAAAGAAAGGGAAAGGCAAAAATTTTGAGATTGGATAGGAGCAATTTTAAGTTTCTTCTACATGGTATTGAAGAAAAAAATTTCCCAAAAACTACGTAAGAAATTTTTATATAACTTTCAGTATTAAATTAAATTAACGAGGTATCAACCACCAAGTGCATGTTTTAAAACAGAAAACGGCCAGCTAGGCGTCAATAACAAAAAAACTTTGAATTTTGAGCAGAGTACCTTAATAAGCCCCTTAATTGTGAGAACTTAGTGATATCTTTCGAGAAAGTAGAACGTGGAAACGTTTTCCCAAATTCAAAACCACTGAATAAAATTGAAATTCATGATATGATTAGGGAACTCAGAATTGAAAAACATTCTGAAGATGTTTCCGTTTTCGCGGAAATGTGGAAAAGTGCCAGCGATGACACAAGTGAAGAGCTTCAAAAACGATTGAAGGAAATACGAGAAACAAAGAATTTCAGAAGAATGGCAATGCACTCTCATGCATTCTTCACACAAGAAAGCAAATATGACAGATATTAACAGCTATCGAGGAATCTCTTTTGTGGCATTTACGTACAAAATTGTGTGCAAGGTCCATCAAAATCGCTTGGAAGGGCATTTAGATCATCATCTCAGTGAACGCCAACGGAAATTTAGAAATAGCCGGTCCTGCGTAGAACAAATATGAACGGATTATGAATCTGAAACTTATCGTAAGGAACTATTGCCTAAGAACCAAAGACCTTGTCGTAACGTTCGTAGACATCAAGAAACCCTAAGACTCTGTAGATAGAGACACATTCTTCAATGCACTATACGAAATCTGCCTAGAAAGAAACTTCGGCAATAATTAAAGAAAAATTGACAGAAACAATGCCCAAAATAAAATTTCGTGGAGAAATTCCGGAACCATTTGAAGTAAAAACTGTTGGAAGAGAAAGTGGTGGCCTGTCCCTATTGTTCTTCAACTGCGTTTTGGAAAACGTAATAAGGGAATGGAACTTCCGACTTCAAGAAAAAGAAATTCAAGTAATCAGATTAGGATATTAAAACTCGAACGTCAACCTCAGTTGTCCAGCCTTTGCAATTTTTTCCGAAAACGTCGATAGAGAAACTGAGCAAATCAAACTGTTGAAAGAAAGGACGGGAAATGCTGGATTATAACTTATTTCGAGAACACAGAATTCATTACGAACATTAAAGATCCTCCAAAGTAAGTTTAAGTACAAGATACCACAGAATCAACAGAGCGAATAAATTTAAATACTTAGGGGAACTAATGCAGCAAAACCATTCTAGATTAAGAAGCAAACAAAAATAGAGGCCGGAAAATGGGAATGGCTTACCAATTAACGAAAGACATTTACAATTAAAAAATTCAATCTCAGTAAAAATAAAAATGCAGCACTACAACACTGTCATAAAACAGCAGTGCTTGTATGGAGTGGAATGTTTAGTCTTCAACAGAAAGGGAGAAAAAAGTTGGTGAAAAAAGAAAGGAAGAAACTACGGAAAAGACTCCGTAAAAGAAAAGCTCGGAGTACGTGGATGAGTAGACGTAATGAAGTAATCTACACCTAAATTTAAAAACTAGCTGACGCTCAGGAAAAAGAGATTTCGTTTTATGGTCCCTTGGTTCACATCAATCAGGAAAAAGCGACTAAAAGTTTTTGACCATTTAGAAAGATATACCGAATCGCAAACCAGTCGGTTCAGGATAGTGACAAATGACTTGGCGGAAATCATCATTACGAAACAAATTCTAGACACGCCACTTTTCGAAACACGATTAGGAAGTCTGGGGGTTTTCAAGAAAAGGTCAGAGAGTGCAAAATGTTTGGCCAGAGGAAGGAAAAAAAAAACACAGCGAAACAATGAAGAAATACCCTGAAAAAAAACGAAAATCAGACAAGAAAACATCACTAGGGAGTTACTTCACGTGGTCCATAGATGGCCGAAATCTAAGAAAGAGTAATAATAATAACAATAGATATAGTAATTAAAATAGGATATTGCTTGGTTTTGGACGATTTCTAAAACAGTTGTAAAAAATATCAAAGGTACAGACATTGGGAAGACCGAAGCCGAAATCAATCCTAAATGGTTGACCTTTACTCATCGTTTAGCTAGTATCACTAAGACCGAACACGCCGGCCGGAGTGGCCGAGCGGTTCTAGGCGCTACAGTCTGGACCCGCGCGACCGCTACGGTCGCAGGTTCGAATCCTGCCTCGGGCATGGATGTGTGTGATGTCCTTAGGTTAGTTAGGTTTAAGTAGTTCTAAGTTCTAGGGGACTGATGACCTCAGATGTTAAGTCCCATAGTACTCAGAGCCATTTGAACCATTTTTGAAGACTGAACACGCCATAGAAAAAGCACGGAAGTACAGGCAAACATTAGAAAGTCTGAAAGCAAACTAAATCTTAATATTTAGCCTTTGTTGTTGGTTTAGCAGTTTTTGGACAATTTATGAAATAGTTGTAAGAAAATACCAAAGGTACAGACATTGGAGAGACCAAAGACGGAACCAATCCTAAATGCTTGACTTTCACTCATCGTTTAGCAGGTATCACTAAGACTGAAGAATAAACTGAACACTCTACAGAAAAAAAACACAGAAGCAGTGGCAAACATTAGAAAGCCTGAAAGCAAAATCCATCTTAATATTTAGCCTTTCTTGATGGTTTAGCAGTTATCAGTAAGACTGTAGAAGAAACTGAACATGCCATAGAGAAACCGCATAAGATAACAGCAAAGGCAGGTCTCCACTGTCGGATCAAAAGTATCCGGACACCCCTATATAAACCGGAACTGACCACTAAATGTCACGATAGGTGGGCTCGCCAGATTAATAGGAGGCGGGGAGTACTGTGTTGTTAGTAGAGAAGCAGTAACGGCGGAGACAGCTCAGTAGCCTTAAACTTGGATTGGTCACTGAATGTCACCTGAGTAACAAACCTATCAGCGACATTTCAACCCTTCTAAAGCTGCTCAAGTCGACTGTTGGTTATGTGAATGTGAAGTGGAAGCGTGAAGCAACAGACGGAGTTAAACCGAGACCAGGAAGAATTCTAGATCTGACCGTCGAGAACTGCGGAGGGTGGCTGTAAACAATAGTATGAAACCAGCGGAAGGAGTCGTGAGTTACAGAGCTCTACAGGCGGTCCACCTAGCAGAATGACTGCCCAGGGCGTTAAGTAGACTGGGGTACAATGCTCAAGCTAGTGCTCTTAAGTCATACGTTTCTGTAATCTGTGCTGAGCGACACTTGAGGTGGTATAACGAGCGACGTCACTAGACATTGGTAACGAGTCATTGTGAGCGATAAATGACGCTGTACCCTGTAGCAATCCAGCGGAAGCGTTTGGGTTCGACGAATGCTTCGAGAACTTTACATGTGTGTTGCCAACAGTGAAGCCCGGACAAGGTGGTGTTACGGTATGGGGTTGTTTTTCGTGATTACGATGTAGACTCTCAATGCGCTTAATAAAACGTTAAATGCGGGAGGATATGAACACATTTTACACCATTTTGTATTGCATATGGCAGAGAAAGAGTTCGGAGAGGTTCAAATGGTTCAAATGGCTCTGAGCACTATGGGACTCAACTGCTGTGGTCATAAGTCCCCTAGAACTTAGAACTACGTAAACCTAACTAACCTAAGGACAGCACACAACACCCAGCCATCACGAGGCAGAGAAAATCACTGACCCCGCCGGGAATCGAACCCGGGAACCCGGGCGTGGGAAGCGAGACCGCTACCGCACGACCACGAGATGCGGGCTGTTCGGAGAGGATGAGTGTTTGTGTCAACATGACAATGTTCACTGTAATAAGACAGCATCTGTGGGGCAATGGTTTGTGGGCAGTAACATGCCTGAAATAGACTGGTCTGTTCCGAGTCTCTACCTGAAGTCACCAGAACACCACTGGGCTGAATTAGAGCGTCGACTCCGCTACAGGCCCCAGCGTCCAGCTTCTCTCGTTTCGGTTCCTGAGGAACAGTGGGCTACTATTACTCCATAGACATTCAGACTCATCGAAAGTGTCCCAGCAGACTTCAAGACGTCAAGAAGTGGAGGGAGGACACAGCCCACTGTAATGTGCAATGATAGGCGCCCGTATACTTTAAATAGTATGTATCTTACAAGAAACTCCATTACTTGCAAAATCTGCATAAAAACAGAAGGAAAGAGCCACCAAAGATGGAAAGTGGGATGTTTTTAAAACTGTCCTCCCACAAATACTTTGGAGAAATCATACAACCCTTAGGGTTGCATCACTCTCGCTCTCGCCGGTGAAAAGCAGCACCAGGTGACGAAAGAGAACGATTAACTAAGAATTATAAAGAAATCTGGACAGGTCTGGGCTACCCGAAGATCGGCAATGGAGGAGAGGGAGTCGTGTGAAGTGAGTCGAACGAGGGTGACGAATGATGATGATGATGATGATGATGATGTTTGGTTTGTGGGGCGCTCAACTGCGCGGTTATCAGCGCCCGTACAAATTCCCGACCTTCGCCAAGTCCAATAACGCCGCTTTCATAAATAATGATGAAATGATGAGTAAAACACAAACACCCAGTCATTTCGAGGCAGGTGAAGATCCGTGACCCCGCCGGGAATCGAACCCGGAACCCCGTGCTCGGGCAGCGAGAACGCGATCGGGTGACCACGAGCTGCGGACGGGATGACGAAGGTGATGAGGATTAAAACAAAGTGGACAGTGAATTAATGTACTATTTTCCATAACTGGATAAGTAATATAGTTTTGATTTATGTATTATGAGTAGAGGAAGACGTAAATCTACTCGATTATCTCGTCATGGTGAGTGTAAATAACTTTGTGAACGTCAAATAATGTCGAAACAGACAAACTTTAACTTAATTATTCTGTGTTACCGGCTCTCTCTGTTCTTGGTGCCTGATTAGCAAATTTCTGACTATAGTATGACTAAACGTAACGAGAGAACTTCCCATGTTACTGATTTACAATTTTCTGGAGGGTTGTAGTTTTTCGATGAGGAATAATCAACAACAATGTAACCCAGAACATAAATCTACATTTATGGTAAAATAATTCAATTCCTTATTCTTGCAGTCCTAAAAAATTTTCAGCTTAAATATGGTCAGATTTCACTATTCTTCATTTCCCTTTTACGTGTGAGGAGTTTATTTTGTTTTTTGTTTACCGGCTATGTCCGTCAATGGAAACAACTGTTCTGGATACCACTTTGGGTTTAGATGGGGAATATTTCCATACAAGGTCATATTCCTATATGCTTGCTTATTTTCAGCCGGTAAGATAAATGTTACCTAATTTTGGGTGGAGGCATCGAGTAGTTTAATAGGATTTTGTAACTGCCAAGTACTAAGTATCTGATAGTTAAAATCTTCTGAAGAATATTCAGTAGACGGTGCTGAAAGCGAATTGCACAAAAACGAACACAGAAGATCACGCAATTTAGTATAATATTAGCATATTTCAGTGTGATGCTCTTAGTACGCACATTCAACAAAATATTGGTCACCGCAAGAGACATTGCGCCAATTCCGTCTAGCCTCAATAATGGCCACAGTTCGGCGGCGAAGCGTGTCCACAAGTGGCTTCAGGTATGTCGTATCCAGCTGAAGCCAGTCATTGGCTGATTAGCTGCCACAGAGCTACCGAACTGCAGGAATGTTGACTATTGTGTTTCACCACTGTTCCAAATACTCCCAGATATTTTCTACGAGATTAAGACCGGATGATTTTGTGGAGCCAGTCGACATGCGACAGTGCCTAAATGTTCGTCAAACCAGAACTTACGCTTGTTGCACTGAGAACACGGCTGTTGTCATCTTGGAGGACGGTCGTGTCCACAGCATAGTCGTTATGGACACATACAGTGCAGGGGAAAAAAATCTTTTTATAGGTTTTCAATTCACTCAAGATTTATTGTTGCGACAGTGTATACGGAGTACATGAAAGTCTTACATTTTCAGATCAATAGGTACCAGGTATCGACTCATGCTGAAACATCGATATTAGTACGTGGTGTTGCCTCCACGAGCGGTAGTACAGACGCTGACTGGCATCCAGTCGATCTTACATACGGTGAGTACTGTCCTGGGATATTAAATGAAACAACAAGTTTGCTGTTACCAGTCACCGTTTTATTTATTTCCACGACGCGTTTCGAAGGTTTAAACCTCCATCATCGGATGGATTTACATTAGTTAGTATTACATTTGTGTGTGTGTTGCGTTACGGTTTTTGGAGGAACTTGTGGCACTGCCTAGTGAAGAAACAAGACACTATTTCAGAATATCGTTTTGGATTACTTTTGAGCAAAAAATTAAACTGATATCTAATGGTAAGCGTTAAATAAGTAAACTAGAGTACCTCCAGTGGTCACAGGTTCCTTTTGCTGTTGTAACACATCACATGTATACTGTCGCATTTGTAAACAAATATGGCGTCTGGACTCAGCTGGGTGCAAAGTTCGTATAGCAGAAGAGAAGACATAATCGCAAAGTGCAAAGAATATACATCGTAACAACATTATTACAGAATAATTGTTTAAAGCATATGGAGGTGTTTGTTTTGAGGTGTCGAATATGTGTGTGTGTACTTCAGGTGGTATATAAATCCAATTTTGACAAGTTAAAACAGCTAAACATTCGTACTCGTTGATACAATCAGGTGAAATGTTAAAATGGCTTAAACTTCATACGTGTTAATAACAATTAGGTGAAATGTTACAGACTTGAATTACAATGATCATATTGGCTACAGCAGTAAAATCATACATAGATGACACTCTTTGATTGGGATTAATACACAGATGTGAGGGGCTGGAGGCAGAAGGAGAGGAAGAGAGAGAGAAAGTGTGTGTGTGTGTGTGTGTGTGTGTGTGTGAGAGAGAGAGAGAGAGAGAGAGAGAGAGAGAGAGAGGAAAGAGTGATTATATGAGAGCAAATATTTACAGGGCAAGGAGTCTTAAGATTACACGCTGCATATATTAGCTGCCTAAAGGTTGGGGTAATACATTGGTTAATGCTATAAAATATGCAGATAGATACATTTGTGCCAGTAGTTGATGTACATACAGTTTTAAGCCGACAAGGGGTACAAGCTGTTGGTGTGATGAATTATCTGTGAATGAGGTCAATCTCTTGTACTCTTGGCGGCTGTCAATATTTATGGTAAATATTAGGATGTGTGCACATGTGTGTGACTGGTAACAGCAAACTTGTTGTTTCATTTAATGTCAGTAACAGTTTAATGTCAGTAACATCACGGTAAAGCCAAACCTAAAAATGTTCGCATTTAAAGTCCAGTGATATGTTATACCACGCTTGCTCGACGTGTTCACGTAGTTATGTAAGAGCCGGCCAGAGTGGCCGTGCGGTTCTAGGCGCTACAGTCCGGAGCCGAGCGACCGCAACGGTCGCAGGTTCGAATCCTGCCTCGGGCATGGATGTGTGTGATGTCCTTAGGTTAGTTAGGTTTAATTAGTTCTAAGTTCTGGGCGACTAATGACCTTAGCAGTTAAGTCGCATAGTGCTCAGAGCCAGTTATGTAAGAGTTTTTGGTTGACGAGTCACAAGAGTCACTTTTCGTCCCATCATATCCCAACATACTTGACTGGAGACAAGTCCCGAAATGGCCCTGGCCAGGGAAGTTGCTCCACATCTTACAGAGCCCATTGAGTTTCATGGGAAGTGTGAGGGCAAACAGTGTTCTGTTGTAACAACACATCATCTTCCTGTTGCAAGAATGGCAAAAGAATGAGTTTACTGCACATACCAAGCGCTCATCAGGATTCCCTCGAGAATCAACAAAGTTGAACGAGAGTCGTAATTTATCTCACCCCCCACCGTAAGGTCTGGGGCCAGTGTGTCATAGAAGAAGACAGTCTACGAGACAGTACTCACCAGGTCTACGTTGTACGTGCAAAGCGACCATCACTTGGGTGCAGGTAGCATTTGCTTTCCTCGCTGAAGACCACATAGCCTTATTCCGTCATCCAAGTGATCCACTGACGGTACCAGTCCAGCTGTGCACGTTTATGCTGTGTCGTGATTTGAAGACAGCATAGAGCTGCGCATTCACGTAGTCCAACTGCTGATAACTGGTTTGCAACAGTTCGTGTTGACACGCCTGGCTCAAAAGCCCTCTTACCTGTGCTATGGTAGCTGTGCGATCTGCCGCTGCTGCCGTTACGACACGACAATCTTAGTGGGCGTCTGTGCTCCGTGGACGCCAGAACCTTGTCTATGAGAAACAGAACGTTGACGTGAGGGCTGATACCAGAATCGTTGTTGCACAACAGTCGCAGCACGCCCAACCTGTGTGGCAGCTCTCCGAAAGGACCATCCCGGCACTCGGAAGGCCACAGTCTGACTCGTCTGAAAATCTCTGAGTTGGTAGTAGGAAGCATGAGTGCGTCTCCGTGGTATAGTTTCCTGCTTTCTTCACACGTCTGCATCACACTGAACGTTTTGCCTATGAACAATTCCTATTAAAGGGTAGATACAGATGGCGCTCTGATAGCTATCCGCTGTGTTATCTCTTGGCGGACGACGTTGAAACCGTTTTCAGTTGAAATGTGTTTATGTGTAAAAAAATTTAAGCCCCAAAAACTAATAAATTTATGTAAACCTACGCAAGGAACGCTGTATTTTTGTATTAATTCCGTGTATTGTCTTTAAGTTGTCTTATAATGTAATTTTGTAATTAATTTTTCTTATATGTGGGATAGCATACAGATTTTAAAACTAACAAAGGAGATCAATTGAATTTTTAATTGGCAAATAATGCATCAGACGCAGCGCAATCGGCTTCAACAATCAAATTTTATGCTATCAGCCGCCCCGGAAAGGAACACAGCGAAGACACTCGAACATTTTTCCACGCAAGAGGCTTCCAGAAGAGGAAGAGACAGTAAATTTGCCTTCAGTTGTCTACTTGTATGTAAACACGAGCGGCGTCTGGCTCTCTCTCTCTCTCTCTCTCTCTCGATATCTCTCCTGAGGCCCGCTCCCTATTGATGTCTCCGCACCGCGCGGGATTAGCCGAGCGGTCAAGGGCGCTGCAGTCATGGACTGTGCGGCTGGTCCCGGCGGAGGTTCGAGTCCTCCCTCGGGCATGGGTGTGTGTGCGTTTGTCCTTAGGATAATTTAGGTTAAGTAGTGTGTAAGCTTGGGAACTGATTACCTTAGCAGTTAAGTCCCATAAGATTTCACACACATTTGAACATTTTGATGTCGCCGCTCTTGTATTTGAAACATATTTTCAAGGTGTGTAAGTGAATCGTCCATGTATGAATAATTATTAATGATTATCAGCGTTTCAATAACGTTAACCTTGCCTGCCAACTTTTCTATGTTTCAGCTAGGTGAACTGCAAGACTGCCAAAATATCGTTTGCTGGCCGAACATCACTGATGTCCGAACTTGTAGTAGCCACTCGAGCGTCCCTGAAATCTGCTAAGCCGATCTGTAAATGCAGTTTCCGGGCAGCACTTCTGTGCATAACGCGTAATATTAGTGACCGGCATATGGCCAACAAACGGTGTGCGCGTTTAGTCCACTCCAGCGTTATCAAAGCAGGTTAGACAAAATCTTGAATTCTTGATCTTCTTATCAATTTCGTGTGATAATTTAGTCTTATCATCATTTTTTTACTTGGCTGCTTCTTTTAATTAACGGCACTTCAGTTAATTTCCTCTTATCAAAACATAATTTTTAATTACCACTAAAGTACGCCACACAAAACGAGAGAGAAAAGTTTCCTTTCTGAAAATAATAACCCCCAGTACATGTGCTATGCCCTAGATGGTAAATGCCATCATTGGATCAAAATCGACGTCGTCTTTCCAGGTATACTATTTTTTTCCGACATTGCAGAAGAAAGGGCATTTGTTGGGCACGGAGACTCTTGAAATGAAAATCCTGGTCCTTGTTCACTGTAACCTGAATGAGTAGGCCCAAGTCATAGAACGGGCAACAGCCCTAAAACGTCACAGAACCACCTCCGACCTGAACACCATCCCCACACGCTGCGTGTTATCCCCCTCAATGGGTCACCTGTACACTCGACTCTTCGTTACCTTTTGAAAGAGGCAAAACTGCAACTAGCCAGATCACATTATACGCTTCCAGTCAGCTTTTCTCCACTTTCTGGTCGTGTAGCTCATTGAAGACCTTCAGTTATTACGTGTCGTTGTGAGTAACGGCCTGTAACTAGGGACCTGATTCCAGATTCCCCTTGCGTGCAGATCCTTTCACAAAATTCGCCCAGAGGCTAGTTGAGATGCACCTGTATTCATTGAAATCAGAAAGTCCTGTCTGGTTTGAAACGTATTGTCACTGATGTATCTGGCCTGTAATGGTCAGGATCTTTCTATGACCGTACAGTATCTCTCGGTGTGTGAGACTGTGAAATATATCAGGGTAATGGACCAACTCAGACTCCGTCACACTCCCCATAAGATTCCAAGTTAACTGCAAATTACGCAATGGAATCGATATCTTGGAATGCCGTAACATAGAATCACAAGGTGGGAAATCGCAGTAATCCTCCGATATAACTGTCCATTCAATCAATAGAATAAAACAGTGAATTGAAGGGAACTATGTGCTTCTCCAAATAAAAATGCAAATCAAACATAAACCGATAATGCCGGCCGGAGTGGCCGAGCGGTTCTAAGCGCTACAGTCTGGAACCGCGCGACCGCTACGGTAGCAGGTTCGAATCCTGCCTCGGGCGTGGATGTGTGTGATGTCCTTAGGTTACTTAGGTTTAATTATTTCTAAGTTCTAGGGGACTGATGACCTCAGAAGTTAAGTCCCATAGTGCTCGGAGCAATTTGAACCATAAACCGATTATTTATTATATTAACCAGTTACAAAGTTAATTTCTGACGACGACTAACAAGATAGGCAAGCGGAGGAATGGCTACAGTATCTTAGCTGCATATTAAATCATGAATCCAGTACAACCCAAAGATTAATTTAGAAACTATACAAAGGCATGAATTAGGTTTAGCGGAGCTGTGGGAACTGTTCGTTTAATGTATAACATTAAATCCCATCTGTTGAGGCGTGCTACTGTATACTATCACCAGTCTGCTTTGGCAGTAAGTTGGTGGACCGTGGTCGTAGTCGAGAATCAGAATCTGACTCGCCAGGACTCAGACACGTCCAAGAGCCACGACGTCTGGAACCAGCGACCTATCTCCATCCACCATCAAACCGTCACTTTTTCTTTCACCAGCTCCCGACGCAGCAGTTTGTGCCGACCTGTGCGCAAATGCGAATCAAGAAAAATGTCACTCTATTACGCCAATAGCAGGCCAACGCCACGTTTAACAAATCCCCATCCCGGAATGTCGTCAGTCACTGACCAGTCAGAGCATATCTCCCTCGCCAGTTTGTCCCAGAAGTTTCCATCTGATTTCAGGCGGCGATAGGCGAATCAGAACGTATTTTAACACTTCTGAATTTCCGAGGCCAAACCACATTCCAAGACTTGTACTTTTGTCATAAATTGTGGTGTCCCAGCAAGCACTTGTGCCCTGGGCCGTCTCAAGAGGCGAATCTTGCCACAGGTCGCTAACCACAACTTAGTGAAAAGGACCGGTATATACATCAAGCTTACGTTGGTGGCCACTAGACACGTACAAAACAGCACGAATCTCTGGGTGCCCACGACACACCTGCCGCATTCAGGGCAGTGTGTGGGCTGTGCATTTCTCACATATTCACAGGCTGAAACTATTAGCCCCTTTACTGATTGTAAGGTGGCTGTAATTTCGCACCTTACAAGAACTCATCCACATACTTTGCCGTGATCTACAAACAAAATTAGGTATCATGTGATGGGTTGTACATCACATATATGAATATATAAAGGAGACTGACATTGTCAGGTACGTCTTGTAAATAATTATTAAAGCTTATTGCATGAAAGGTGACGGAGTGTCTTCATTATCAAAACGGCGTAATGAATGATTGCCTATACTAGTAGAGGTTGGAACATCGGTGGAGATGAAATGGTATGTAGAACTCAAGCTCTGGGTGGAAGGCCCACACAGGTATTGGTCCTGCTTAAACACAGGAAGTAGCTAGACAGACGTCGTGGCACCTGAGCTCTGGAGCACAATATGGTTACGGCCGGTCGCTATTGTAGTAGGGGCCGGAAGGATAACTGGATAATACTTCCTAACGCTGAAAATCTTGGACGTAGGTGAGAGGAACGAAGAAGCGGCACCTCAGAAACCACGCAGGCTGGGTTATTTCCAAGGATTTTTACTCAGAAGCGTACCATTGCACGAGTATAGGTTTTTCCTTGCAAACTTTCCGCGCTGGACGACAAAAGACTAAAATACGTTTGGTCTGCGTTCGAAAGAAATTGTCTAGACGAAGAATATTCCGTGGTTTCGGGAACATGATTCGTTTACGGAATTACAATGGTGGGGAGCCAAGCCTTGCTGGAAAGCCAGCGCTGGAGAAACGGGGTCTTCCGTTGTGAGCGCCCATGTGTGACGGTCGCTCGATATCAGCTTTTTTGATACAGATGGACTTGCTGTCTTTGCTCTCAGTAGAGTTTCTAGTTAGAACAGTTATGCACTGTACTGTTGCGAACCTATACGATTCTGGACTTCACTTCCGGGTTGGAAGTCGTCGTTGAGTACGCAGCGTTCAGTAATTGAGAGCATTTCCTCTGCCTATACTTACGTTGAGACGGTATCTGAACTCCGCCCGTGTGGCTGGGAGTTCGCGTTTCTCCTCTGTGGAACACAGAGAAGAGAAGACAGTATTAGAATATATTAGCCAGAGGACCGCCTTCTTCCGTCCTAGTGTTTGGAAGAGTTTATTTGTGGCTGGAGTTCTTCCATCGTCGTAGACGAGTACGAGAACCTTCACTTCGACGCACTGGACGCAGTACATACATACGGTGATATCGCAAACTGCTTCGGCTTATTAGTGCTATAAAAGCTAAACAGCTGTGATCACGTTATTTTATTTCCACAGAGGTTCCACGCCACCATAGATCATCTTTGAAAGTAGTGTCTTCTAGTGTTTGGTACGTGCATGATGTCAGTCATTTCACGTTATTGATATTATATCGCGCAGTCATAATAAGGGACAGAGATGGGCACTTGATTAGTAATTTTACTTCCGAAATGTAAACTTTGTAATAATCTACGAACAATATATAAGCAGGAACAACGTTTATCATTTAGTAGTATTAGTTGCCTTAATCATTCATTTATGTTTAGGTTGTAACTTACATGTTAAAGTCCGTTAAGAGATCCTAAGATCTGCTTCAGGGGGTAGTCAGACAGGGTCAAATCTCAATTTTAGCGTTTATTATTTTCCGTTGCGCACATGTATTTTTACACCCGCCTGGAGTAGTATCTTGGATGATGACCACTGAAATGTTATAAAATACACTTCTCGGTAATAAATCAGCATAATGAGACTAAATAGATGCAGCTAAAGTGTCCTGCCTATCGCCATTCGTGACAAGGGGCAGATAAATTCCGTATAAATGGAAGGAGGCAAGCTAGAAGGCTTGTAACCTTCCAACCACTGTTCTCTCGCCGTTTTACCTGGATGAGAGTGGAAAATCATTCCTTGCTGACGTGTTCTACAGTCTGCATAGACACACCAATTAAACAAGCAACTTTATTCTCGGTGTCTCATGAAGATGTTCATACATTATAGCTCCTTTCTTTCCCTTTGCCTCCTCTCTGCGCCACCCATCTTACGGCCCCGAATCCATACAACGTACGACTGAGACATACACACTGCTTCAGTGCTATGACTTACATTAACTGGAGGGGGGAGGGGGGAACATGGGTCACCTGGTTCCAGTTCTACGACATTTCAACATTTTACAGCGCTCCAAAGCAATCAATGTTGAGCGTTAGTCAAACCAGGAAATTATGCGTATTGCACTGTGAACTATCTTGTAATTGTCTTTCAAGACGATCTTTCTGAACTTCTTTGAAAATAATATTCACTGCAGTTTTAAAGGGTGGCATAAAATTGCCAGGCTGCATGGTTTGCTTTCCTGTAATCATACCACATAAAAAGAAGAGCAAAGCATACCACTGCTTTTATGGTTTCATTGCTACCCTTACTTTCATTCGTCACATTACTATCACATATCGCTATGCGATATTGTTTCGTTTTTTTGTCACAATTAGTTCTACATGGATACTCTGCAAATCACATTTAAGTGTCTGGCAGAGTAGTTATTTTACTGAGAGTACTGGGAGGAAAGATTTACGTTTACCTTGCTAGGAATGTACGCTCCTAGTGTGGTCTCTACTCCCTTTTCGTCGGCAGAAAATGGTCAGCGAGCGTCATTAGGAGGAGCAAGCATCCCTCGGGAGTTCTCGGGGATGGTGCTGGGGCCTGCTGCGTGCTTTCGTTACCTAGACCCAGCACCTGTCCTTTTTTTGGACAGAAACAGACGTTTCACCACTGCCATCCCCATAGAATAACTGAGCTTGACCTTTTTTCCCTTTCTACACTAACATCCAAGGACAGCCACAGCACTGCCCGACCTGTGTGAGAAAGTTGGTTGCTTCCACTCCAATATCTTGACATATCCAATTCAATGAGTCGCCCCCACCACCACGCTTGGTGCAGAGACGTTGACCAATCGGTGGGATGGTGCTGCAGGCCAGAATCAGCTTCTTTGATTGTTAAAGTGAGTTACCTACGTCAGTAGTGGTAAGTTTCTGCTGCGTTCACTGTTCTTTTCGTGAAATAAGTGATATTCTCTTCCGTCACATTGGCAAGAGCACTGAGTCATCCTCTCGATGTGGAGATTTTTTGGAAAGTTGGGAGCTGAGGGCAAAGAACGGTTTTCTGGATTATTTATATCCCAGTCGTTGCCTTATGCTGATTGGCGCACCCTTTGTGGCAGCATGATCCATATTTTGAGCAGTTTGTCCCTCACTGATTTTGCCTCGAAACTTCAGCAGCCTATCTGATTATAATTGTTGTCCTCTTTTATCTCTTTAACTTAGAATTCTCGAACTGCCCAGATGAGGAAATCTTACTCGACTTCTCCATAGAGTTTTCCAAATAATTTGGTACCTCCCCGAGAGTATTAGTATTATTTTGTGTAATTTCTGCACAGATTTTAGAGACTTTGCTCTCTGTAAAATTTACGTGAACTGTTGTACTCAGCCTTGACCTAGATTAAAGTATCTTTTAATTGTCCTACAGCTTTTCCATGATTAGGTGACACAAAAATAACAAAAAAATGTGATCTGTATCATATCTAAATAATTGTTGTTATCACTGTGACTTTGTACGGAAGCCAAATACAACCAATTGTTGTCGTAAGTTAAACAAAGACCCCTATCGAGTTTCACAAAGCTATGTTCACTATATTCATATAAGGAACCATAACACACCCTCATGCCCTCTCCCACACACAACCTGCACCCCCACACTCTCCTCTGCTTTACAAGACCTCTCCATCTCCTCCATTCCAGTGCTTCATAGATCTCTTTTCCACCTTCCCAGAGGTCTCAGCGTCCACACTTACTTAGGCATTCTATGACCATCCATACATATTATACGACCATACCATTCCAGTTGTTCTCTGTACTGATATTGAATCTGTTTGCGCCATTCCTTTGATGCCTTCATTCCCTGCCCTCTCCATCGTTTTTGTTTTCCAACATTTTTTCAAATACATCATTTCCATTACGCGGAGCCAGTAGCATGGCGGTGAAAAGAAAGTTGTGGCATATTTGACTAAAAGAAGGGATCAGTTGATACGACACTTTTTGAGACACGATAGATTCCTTAACTTAGTATTGGAAGGAAATGTGGAATGTAAAAATTACAGAGGGAACCGAGAAACAAGCACAGTAAGCAGGTTCAAATAGATGTGGGCTGCAGTAGTTCTTCGGCGATGCACAAGCTTGCACAGGATAGAGTAGCACGGAGAGTCGCAACAAGCCAGTCTTCGGACTGAAGATCAGAACACATCTTGAACATCCGTTTCAGCCCCTGTCAGTGTGACCCCCAGGTTGTATTTTTAATAATTCACTTCTCAGGTTTTAAGTCAAGTCTCTCCACACCCATGACCATATAAAGCGTTTCTCTAAATTTATCTCCATTTGTTCACAAATTTTCTGAACATATGTCTCCAATATCCCCGGAAACAATAACTTGTCATCAGCAAAAAGTAGCGTATATAAAAACTCTTTCCTACTCACAGACTGATATTGTGACTTGTTCTCTATCTTTTAGAACCTTATCGATTTATATCTTGAACCTTTTTTGTCTCAGTCTCTTGTTAACTGTAAACTCTTCCAACAGACAGTTACCTATTTTTACTCTACTTTATTTATCTTTGTAAAACACTTTCACTGCACTGAAATAATTTCCAGGCCTTTATTTGTCCTGTATTCCTTCTCAATACTTTTCAGTTGGTATGCTATCATAAGGTATCTTCAAATAAATAAATAAATATTATAAACATTTCCCCTTCACATTCCATTACTTTTTCGGCTAAGTGTTTGAGGCAGAATATATTGTCTGCGCATAATTTACCAGCCCTTAACCCACTTTGCACTACAAAACTTCCAACTACTGTTGTATTCTTTGTATGAACTGCAAAAAATTGACAAAAAGTTAATGACATAACAGTAACAGTGGTGAATAGTGAAAGAACTTAAAAATACGAAGCATAGCAAAGCATCTGATCCTCAATAAAGAATTTCGCTTTCGTAGTATTAGGCCGGCCGGAGTGGCCGAGCGGTTCTAGGCGCTACAGTCTGAAACCGCGCGACCGCTACGGTCGCAGGTTCGAATCCTGCCTCGGGTATGGATGTGTGTGGTGTCCTTAGGTTAGTTAGGTTTAAGTAGTTCTAAGTTCTAGGGGACTGATGACCTAAGATGTTAAGTCCCATAGTGCTCAGAGCCATTTGAACCATTTTTTCGTAGTATTAGGATTGCTGACGGAAGTCTTATCAGCTGTACGAATGAAAAGGAAATCCTCGAAGAATGCAAGGAAATTTAAACACGAAATGGAATTTTTTTTTTTTATATGTGTGGGCTGTATGGGCAATTTCATCACATCCACATTCCCAATAGATATTTTTCCGTTCTTCACTTCTTTCTTGATCTCTTTTGACGAAAGCTATTTCAAGTGATCTTGTGTTCTGTTACACAGTAAGTGTCCCAAATCGATAGTCCTCCAAGACACATCACCACCGTACGCCCCCGTGTCCCCTTTCCGTCGCATCTGTAGATGTACAGAGCGGCAGTCTCGGAATCCCACTTGCTGTCACCGGAAGGTGAAGTGGGTGATCATCGCGTGTATGGATTGATGGCTTCAGGTTTTCCTGTTTGCTCTCTGTCATATTTATCAAGTAAGAGCCACCCTGATCGGGAACCGTGACAGGTTAGGCGAAGTCGTATCGTTTTCGTGTATTATTTTACGTGCAGATTTTACAACAGCACATCAGGTCTTTGTTCACATTTTCTATTGATCCGCAACACGTAGTGATTTGAATACGCCTCAGTACTAGGTATCTGTAAATTCAGCTGAGTTAGGAACAGTTTTTTCCACTCGGGACAAAGTTTTCGGTGGATCGATAACATTATTTCTTTTGTGATTTTAAGATTTGTTCGGAAGGAATGTGAGATACTTCGACTCGAAGCTTAGTCAACACAACTTCGCCACCATGGTGAAACTCCACACCCACCCTACTGGTAAACTATACCGTTCATCTACTGCATTTAGGTTCCGCAAATTCATTACTTCACATTATCAGTTTCAGCCATGATTGTTTTCCTCCATGTTAGAAATGGCATGTACTTTTACTTGGTGATGTGCTCCTTGCATTTTAGTTGCAGTTACATTCCGAATTAGAATGTTTTATTTTCTCAAAGATTTTCAGCAAACATGTTGTCATTCATGCAGTTACTCCGAGAATACCTGTGGCTGAGACTACGTAATAACAAATCATTGCCTTCCCCACACTTACTAAATGTTGCAGTTTATTATACAGAATAGTTCAGTGAAGACAAAGACATTTGTACTTGCACAAATCGGACCTGTAAGGTGCGATTTGTTGCCCTTGAAGGTTGTGAATTATTTGGTTCACAGTTTCATGTACACGTTCAGTATTCAACTGTGTTACTTGCGAGTAAATTGCCTCCTTTTTGTTGTGCTTCATGCGAGCTTGCTGTCTCCTGTTATTTGTCAGAAGGTCAGATAGCGTTATCATTGGGTGGTATTCATCGTCTAGGGGTAGGTTTCATGGCATTAATTCAGTTCGTCACCTTCAGTGAACACTTGTAGATATTGGAGTAAGACAGTTTACAATTATTAACCACGTGGGTATGTGGAAATATTAAGAACGAAAGACTCGAGGTAAAAACGACATGAGAAGTTGTGAGTACGTGTGGCAAGCCACTTGCAAGTAATTACGATATTTCTGCAATAAATACACAGAAGCAAGTCGATAAATTGACTGCCACTAAATAGAGTACAGCATGCATATAAAACTGTTGGATTGTTACTTTTACTGAACACAGTTACCTAGGTATTAATTACGAACAGTAGGTAAAGGAATCTGACACAAGAGAACACTCACGGACTTTTCTGGCTACAGTTTCAGCAAGATAATGTCCGCCTGCACACCTTGAGAGTTTCTAGTGCTGGTCTTCGTGATTGTCAAACCCTACCTTGCCCAGGAAGGTCCCCGGACCTCTCCCAGTTTGAGAACATTTGGATCATTATGGGCAGGGCCCTCCAACCAGGTAGTGATTTTGACGATCTAACGCGACGTTTGGACACAGTCTGGAACAATATCCCTCAGGAGGACATCCAGTAACTCTATCAATCAATTTCAAGCCGAATCACTGCTTGCATAAGGACCAGAGGTGGAACAACACGTTATTGACTTGTTCAATTTGTAAAGCTCTTTGTTTTGAATAAATCAAATAATTTTTCTGAAATTTTAATCATTTGTTTGTTTGTATCTGTACATCACATCAGCAGATTTTCGTACTATTCGGATAATTCCTTCGCGGTTCGTCGTTCATTTCGTTCTAAAGTGTATGTATGTATGTATGTGCCTTCCACATCTCTTAAACCACTTAACCGATTTCAACCAAACTTGGTACACTTACTGTCTGGGAGTGATCGCTGTGGGGGTAAAAATCATGAACCTATCAAAAGGAAGGGGGCTGCGAAGAAACAACGTAGCATACAACGCGCGAAAAGCCCTACTTTAGTCATTCAGTATTTAATCAAGAGAGCATTTAGTGACTTGGCACATATTTTGCACATAATTTCAAGCCTCTACGTAACTTTTTCTCACTGACAACCCCCACAAAATGAGAAAAGGAAATTAGTCACTTACTTACCACTGAATGTACCAGCAAAATTATATCATTGTACGACCTACAAATTCAGAAGATATGACATCATAAACACTGACACGCGTGATACAACGCCGCACCAAACAAGTACTTTAAATCTATTACTTCGTTGTTATTAACTCTATTCGCAATGCCGACAGTATCCATATACACCGCTACTAAATGTACGTACAAATTCAGGAGATATGACTTTATAAACACTAAGATGCGTAAAAAACTGGCGCATCATACATGACGTTTTAATTTGTAATTTCATTACTGCTGACTGTATTCACAATACATTTCACAGACAGTAGCCATATATACCACTGTGTGTACCTGCAAAATTATACTATTCTACACCACAAAGTTCAGGAGATATCATGTTATAGACACTAAGCTGCGTGAAAATGAAACTCCAGGGCAAAATTCCCTAAGATACAGATGAAAAGTGTGTACAGTTGCTTGCGAAATACATTTGAAATGTGAGTACACGGGGAAAGCCACCGGCAAAGAGCTCATCCTAAATCCCTGGAATAATTTCAAATAAATTTCGTACACATAGTAGTTACGATTTGCAAAGAAATATTGTGGGAGTGAGAACTATCACACTGATCGCAGTAGGAAGCTTCCTGCTAGGATGAGTGTGATAACGTGGAGAGGAGAGGATGGAGCGATAGCAAGGGGATGGAGATAATGGACAAAAATAGGGAGAGGACGAGATGGACAGAGAGAGGGTGAAGGATGAGATGGATTAATAGAAGACTGGAACAAATACATACCCGGACAACGCCGGGCACTAAGCCAGTTCAAATATAAAAATGGAAAAATTGTATCCTTCTTAGATTCTCCAGCCGATTGCTGTATTATTGTCGTGGACGTATCTGCATTTACATCTAACGTATTTATTGTTGTGATGGTATCCAGTTCTAAGACTGGTTTGTAGTAGCTTAGAAGAATGCTGCTTTACGTTGCCAGTCGTCCTGACAAACATTATAGGTAAGGGAGCTACTTAACAGATCCATTAATTAAGCATTATCGGGCTTGTGCAAGAAGTAGTCTTTGGTAAATAAAAAAGCAGTGAAGAATAATTCTTATTTTATGGATCAGTTATGTACCATAGTCTGAACCTGTGGTACAGTAAACCACGAAAATGAGTTCAGTAATATTACATCAATATACACAAATCAAAAAAAGTTTTGCATCACCCCGGTTCCCAGGACTCCTGAAGATAGACATTGACTGTGGATATTGTATCACAGACACAGTCCCTTTGTCTGCTAGGAGATGTCACTAAACCCGTCCAAAGATGTAAACAATCATGCATGAGCAGCGCCTATTAGACGGAGAGATCAGTTCCAGTCGTTACACCAGGAGGGAGGTACACGGCTCGTGTTGTCTGTAGTTCAACCATGCCTTAACGGTCAATACCGTGGTTCCATCGCGTCCGCATTGTTACTTTGTGCCACGAAGGGCTCTCAACAAGGGAAGTGTCCAGGCGTCTCGGAGTGAACCAAAGCGATGTTGTTCGGACATGGTGGGGATATGACAGACATGAATTGTCGATGACATGCCTCGCTCAGTCCGCCAAGGGCTACTACTGCAGTGGATGGCCGCTACCTACGGATTATGGCTCGGAGGAGCCCTGACGGCAACGCCACCGTGTTGAATAATGCTTTTCGTGCAGCCACAGGATGTCATGTTAGGACTCAAACTGATCCGCAAATTCATCCCGACGTCCATGGCGAGGTCCATCTCTGCAACCACGACACAATGCAGCGCGGGACAGATAGGCCCTCAACATGCCGAATGGACCGCTCAGGACTGGCATCACGTTCTCTTCACCGATGTGTGTCGCATATGCCTTCAACCAGACAATCGTTGGGGGCGTGCATCAGTGCAAGTGGTACTTGGTATTAGAGGTACCGGTGTGTACAGCAGTCTGGACCACCACCTCTGAAGGTCTCCCTGTATGGTGGTACAACATGCAATGTTTTGTTTTCATGAGCAATAAAAAGGGCGGAAATGATGTTTATGTCGATCTCTATTCCAATTTTCTGGACATGTTTCGGCACTCTCGGACCCGAGGTGATGCAAAAGTTTTTTGGATGTGTGCATATATGCACTGAAATGCCAAAGAAACAGGTCTAGACATGCGTATTCAAATATAGAGATACGTAAACAGGTACAATACGGCGCTGCGGTATGAAACAACAAATGTCTGGCGCAATTGTTAGATCGGTTACAGCTGCTACGAAGGCAGGTTATCGAGATTTAAGTAAGTTTGAACGTGGTGTTGTAGTCGCCGCACGAGCGATGGGACACAGCATCAGGAATCCGCTAAAACATCAAATCTCCGACATCGCTGCGGCCGCAAAAAGATCCTGCAAGAATGGGACCAACGACGACTGAAGAGAATCATTCAGCGTCACACAAGTGCAACCCATACGCAGATTGCTGCAGATTTCAATGCTGGACCATCAACAAGTATCAGCGTGCGAATCACTCAACGAAACATCATCGATATGGGTTTTCGGAGGTGAAGGCCCACTCGTGTAGCCTCGATGACTGCACGATACAAAGCTTTACGCCTGGCACGGGCCCGTCAACACCGACACTGGACTGTTGATGACTGGAAACATGTTGCCTGGTCGGACGAATATCATTTCAAATTGCATCAAGCGGATGGACGTGTACGGGTATGGAGACAACCTCATGAATTCATGGACCCTGCATGTCAGCAGGGGACTGTTCAAGCTGGTGGTGGCTCTGTAATGGTGTGGGCTGTGTGCAGTTGGAGTGATACGGGACCCCTGTTACGTCTAGATATGACTCTGACAGGTGACACGTACGTAAGCATCCTGTCTGATCACCTGCATCCATTCCTGTCCATTGTGCATTCCATCGGACTTGGGCAAGTCTAGCAGGACAATGCGACACCCCACAGGTCCAGAATTGTTCCTGGAACCACTCTGTAGCAGGTTCCAGGAACACCCTTCTGAGTTTAAACACATTCGCTGGCCACCAAACATATCAGACATGGACATTATTGAGCATATCTGGGATGCCTTGCAAGTGCTGTTCAGAAGAGATCTCCACCCCCTGGCACTTTTACGGATTTATGGACAGCCCTATGTGATTTATGGTATCAACTGTCTCCAGCACTACTTCAGATCTCAGTCGAGTCCATGTTAAGTCGTGTTGCGACACTTCTGCGTGCTCGCGGAGGCCCTACACGATATTAGGCAGGTGCACCAGTATCTCTGGGTCTTCAGTATATATATATATATATATATATATATATATATATATATATATATATATATATATATATATAGCATCAAACGAAAAAACTACAAAGAACGAAACTCGTCTAGCTTGAAGGGTGAAACCAGATGGCGCTATGGTTGGCCCGCTACATGGCGCTGCCTTAGGTCAAACGGATATCAACTGCGTTTTTTTAAATAGGACCCCTCATTTTTTTATTTCATATTCGTGTAGTACGTAAAGAAATAAGAATGTTTTAGTTGGACCACTTTTTCGCTTTGTGATAGATGGCGCTGTAATAGTCACAAACGTGTAAGTACGTGGTATGACGTAACATTCCGCCAGTGCGGACGGTATTTGCTTCGTGATACATTATCCATGTTAAAATGGAGCGTTTACCATTTGCGGAGCCGGCCGGAGTCGCCGAGCGGTTCTAGGCGCTACAGTCTTGAACCGCGCGACCGCTACGGTCGAAGGTTCGAATCCTGCCTCGGGCATGGATGTGTGTGATGTCCTTAGGCTAGTTACGTTTAAGTAGTTCTAAGTTCTGGGGGACTGATGACCTCAGAAGTTAAGTCCCAAAGTGCTCAGAGCCACTTGAACCAACCAATTGCGGAAAAGGTCGATGTCGTGTTGATGTATGGCTATTGTGATCCAAATGCCCAACGGGCGTGTGCTATGTATGCTGCTTGGTATCCTGGATATCATCCAAGTGTCCGGACCGTTCGCCGGATAGTTACGTTATTTCAGGAAGCAGGAAGTGTTCAGCCATATGTGAAACGTCAATAATGACCTGCAGCAAATGATGATGCCCAAGTAGGTGTTTTAGCTGCTGTCGCGGCTAATCTGCACATCAGTAGCAGACAAACTGCGCGACTATCGGGAATCTCAGAAACGTCGGAATTGAGAATGCTACATCAACATCGATTGCACCCGTACCGTATTTCTATGCACCAGGAATTGCATGGCGACGACTTTCAACGTCATGTACAGTTCTGCCACTGGGCACAAGAGAAATTACGGGACGATGACAGATTTTTTGCACGCGTTCTATTTAGCGACGAAGCGTCATTCACCAACAGCGGTAACGTAAACCGGCATAATATGCACTATTGTGCAACGGAAAATCCACAATGGCTGCGACAAGTGGTACATCAGGGACCTTGGCGGATTAATTTATGGTGTGACATTATGGGAGGAAAGATAATTGGCCCCCATTTTATTTACGGCAATCTAAATGGTGCAATGTATGCTGATTTCCTACGTAATGTTCTACCGATGTTACTACAAGATGTTTCACTGCATGGCGATGTACTTTCAGCATGATGGATGTCCGGCACATAGCTCGCGTGCGGTTGAAGCGGTATTGAATAGCATAGTTTATGAATATGTAATATAAAATGGGGGTTTCTATATTAAAAAAACGCAGTTGGTATCCGTTTGACCTATGGCAGCGCCATCTAGGGGGCCAACCATAGCGCAATCTGGTTTCCCCCTTCAAGCTAGGCAAGTTTCATTCTTTGTAGTTTTCTCGTTTGACGCTTATTTCGCTAGAGTAGAACACTCCTTTCGGATGTTTGCAGGAAAATTTGGCATTCCTAATCACGTGGAATACGAGAAATCAGTATTAACGCATTACTGGGATAGGGACACATGCGAAGCACAATGTATCGCACACACACACACACACACACACACACACACACACACACACACAAGAGCTATGAAACCTTTACTCGTCTCATAACAAAGCCCAAGTTGAACTACCGCTATATGGTTCGGTGCACAATATAGGCGGCTAAATTCACACAATTATATAAGAGTTAATAGAAATGCAGCAAGCAAAACACTTCAACGATGTTTTTAAATAATGAATTAAATCAATACGGAAGCACTTTTGCCGACTGGTATTACAACATGACTAAATTGAGCTATGGTCACGTGGTTCGGTGCACAAGGAAGACGGCATAAATGAACACAATTAAATCGGAATTAATAGTAATGTAAAAATTAAAACAGTTCTGCTTTGTTTTAAACACATAAAGAAAGCAATATGGAAGCAATTACTGGTCTTACGACATGACTACGCTGACCTATGGTCATGTGGCTCAGTGCATAAAGCAAATGGCATCAATTTACACGGAGAAATCGGAATTTATCACTAATCAATAAGCAAAACACTCTGCGATGTTATAAACAGTCAAATTGCATTCATAAATCTACATGGAGCAGTCATACTAGCCCCTCCCGTCAGAGCAAAGCATACCTGAGCAAATCAGTCGCTCTTGTTTCCACCGTTGAGAGCTGCCAAATAACAAGCGTCCCTTCACTTTATCTCTCCTAACCGGCGAACGAGATTTTACCGTCACCTCACTTTCTAATTTAATTCCCTCATTAACGCTAACCCCGGCAGAAAAAATTCCTACATCCTCTCAAACTCCTCTGGTCAGACCCTTGTGTTTGCAGACACGGAATCAAGGATACCCTCCACAGCTCCTTTCGGAAATTGGCTGTATTAGCACACTAAGAGACGAACACAACTACTATTATAAATGGGGAAAAAAGCCTTCAAGTCTACTAAATGGTAGTTATTCCTCTAACTATACAGCTCTACTTCCTCTTATAGCGCCTGAAGGAGCTTAATCTGGCTCGAATTAACAAACCTGTCGCCACGTTGTGTTTCAAGTTCTTCATGTAATCCTCATCATCTACGAATAACTATTGAAACCTACATCTATATCAACGGACTCACTGCTTTCATCCCTTGGTCTTCCTGTAAAACTTTACCCGCATTACGTAACCGACGATTCCCTCAAGCCATAGGATGTGTCCTCTCAATCGATCCCTTCTTTTAGTGGAGTTCAGTTATACGTCTGTTTTTTCCCCAGTTTGATTCACCATCTCTTCATTGGTTACTCGATCTACCTGTCTAATCTTCAGCATTTTTCTATAGCACCACTTTTTAAGAGTTTCTATTTCTTCTTGTCTGAGCTGCTTACCTTCCACATTTCATTTCCGTACAAGGTGACATTCCGTACAGAAACCTTCATGCCACTTAAATTTATATTAGATATTTAAAAAAAAATCATCTTCTTCCAAATAATTTTCTTTTTTTTAGCCTGTCTACATTATATATCCTCTCTGCTTCAGCTCTCATCAGTTATTTTGCTGCTAAATAGTAAAACTCATCTACTAGTTTTAGAATTTCACTTTCTAATTTAATTCCCTCATAATCACCTTATTTAATTCGGTTATATTCCATTACCCCTATTTTACTTTTCTTTGTGTTCATCTTATAATCTCTTTTCAAGTCACTATCCTTTCTTTTCAACTGGTCTTCCAACTTCTTTGCCGCCTCTGACGGATTATAACGTCATCGGCAAAACTCTTAGTTTTTATTTGTTTTCCCCAAATTTTAATTCCATTTTCAGATACATCCTAAGTTTCCTTTACTGCCGGCTCAAAGCGTAGGCTGAATAGCATCAGGGGTATTCTGAAACCCTGTCTCACTCCTTTCTCAGTCACTGCTTACCTTTCATGTCCTTCGACTCTTGTAATTTCATTATGGGTTCTACGTATGTTGTAAATAACCTTCCGCATTCCGCATTTTATCCCTGCTAGCTTCAGAATTTCAAAGAATGTAGTCCAGTCAACATTGTCAAGAGTTTTCTTCGATTTGCAGATGCTATGAACGTGGGTTTACCGTTCTTTAAGGGGGGATATTCATGAAATTGACGGAAAATGTCAACTTTAAATTTATTTTTTATTTATTAGTGCAACTCATGGGCAATAAGTTCCCAAGGTTTCAATGATGAAATCGCACGCCCACTTCTCGAAGCAGCACTTCAATACAAGCTCGGTGAATAAGGATTCTGTGGATTATTTTCAAGAAAACTTGCACGGGATACATCTAGAAGGCTGTGATATACACTCTTCGGTTTTACAGATCATCTGTGCTGCTTTATGAAGGAACAGTTCTTGTTTTTCAGCATTTTCATCTGCTAGAGCTGCTAGAATTGCAACTTATGAAGACTGGTGAAGAAAAGAAGGCAGAAAACACGAAATCAGAAGAGAAGCCTTGAAGGGAAAGAGGACCATGAGTACAAAACTGGGGCTTTTTGAAGAGGTAACATACGAATAAACTTAAGTTTTATCTTTAAATTCCATTTCCTAAAAATGATATTTTTTAAGGTTATGTACCCTTTTCTCAGAATGTATTAAGACTAGAATAATGAAATTTTGTACACTTATTTCTATAAATGCAATAAATGTTTTCTCATAGGTAAATTTTGAATTTCTGAGTGTAATCTGAGATATGGGGTAAAGTGCTTGGAATGTTGCATGAATTTTATATTATACTTTCAGACTATAAAATATTATTAAAATTGTCCCATATGATGTACTAAAAAACCTCATGAGAGAAGCTTACTATGTGCAAAGAGATTAAACAGAGAAAATTGTGTAAAAATTTCTTGAATAAACTCTGAGAAAAAAGTACATATATTATAATTGAGAATAAAATGTTTAAATTTCATAAAAGAGTTAAATACATGTAATCCGAGGAACTTAACAGTTTATGTGTTATTTACGTGTAAAGCGCGTTACAAAATATCATTCCTGTATCTTCAGAATTGTGGATTTGGTGCATCTTTCAAATAGTGTGTGTTTTTTGTCTCCCCTTAACTTGTCTTCTAACGTAAGTTACAGGGTGTTGCGTATTCGAAAATATCTCCGAAACCTAAAGTGACTTTCGATGAGGTTGATTTCTACCAGGTTTTTCAGTCTTCTCTATATAATTCACGGCAGCAATTTGCAAGTATCACTTATTAAACTGATAGGTAATATTCACACCTATCACCATTTGCCTTGTTTGGAACTGGAATTGTTACAGTCTTCTTGAAGTCTGACGATATTTCACCTGTGGAATAGTCTTGTCAAGGCTGGCTCTCTTAAGGAACTCAACAATTCTGAGTGAATGTCGTCTACTTCAGAGCCTTGTTTCTACTATAGATCTCCAGGTGGTCTGTCAAATTCTTCTCGCAGCATCGTATATGAATTATTACCTTACGAAATTGAACTGCGCTTCTTCTGTATAAACGTGTTTGCCAACAGTGCGATGTCAATACTTTTAAACTCTTATTGCAGTACTAGGCAGGAAAAAAAAATCTTGGACTTGCTCGTACAATAACGAGCAACCAGAAATTCGTTCTGGCCACATACGTACGATAAACGGTTACTACATGTAAAATAGAACTGGCTATTTTCATTGAGGAATTAGCAGTATATAAGTGAGTGTATTTTCGCGTTTGTGGTACGTCGTTCGGAACTCGCCTTGCTGCCTTCGTAGTTAACGCTTTCAGGTACGACCTGCTGCAATGTGGACAGAGAACGGCTGCAGCCAATGTACAGTCGGATGGTGAGTGACTGGTTGGACATCAGTAAATATAGAAATGAACTATGGAGGAGGAGGAGGAGATTAGTGTTTAACGTCCCGTCGACAACGAGGTCATTAGAGACGGAGCGCAAGCTCGGGTGAGGGAAGGATGGGGAAGGAAATCGGCCGTGCCCTTTCAAAGGAACCATCCGGGCATTTGCCCGAACCGATTTGGGGAAATCACGGAAAACCTAAATCAGGATGGCCGGAGACGGGATTGAACCGTCGTCCTCCCGAATGCGAGTCCAGTGTGCTAACCACTGCGCCACCTCGCTCGGTGAGAAATGAACTATGCACGTTTTTATTTCATATTGCGCCATGTGTAGGTACAGGCAGAACTAAACATTTCTTACTTTTTACACGGCATAGTTCTGCACAGCAAAGAGAAATTAGACTGCAGGTATCAGTGTCTAATGAAGAAAGTCACCAAAGATGAGGTAGCAGATGGCATCTCCCGAAGTAGGCGAAAAACCAAGCAGAAATCACCATAAGCAAAAACTAACATATTGTTAACGAACTGTTTTTCGATCTTAAAAACAAATCAAATTGTAAATAAATGTAATTACAGACCACTGATGATGGATTACCTCAATAAGGCGATACGCTTATCGTGCAAAACCACGCATTTTCTGGTTGTTGTAAAGACAGAACGAAAATACCCTCGGAATTGTAAAGTAGCTAAGGACAACATGGCTACACAAATGAGTTCAGAAAAGGTAAGCTTCATTTTGCGGCATTGCGACCAAAAACGTCATATTCTGTTTATCGTAAGCTTGAAATTTTCGAAATTCGTTGAACAGTGCTTTAGTCGAAGGGAGCAGTTTAAATAGATAATGAAAGCTGGGTCCAGATCCTTGTAAAGTCAGGAAGGAAACTTGAAAGCTGCTATGATAGACTAGTTGCCTTTCCAACAAGTGTTAGTTAGTTACATCGCCTAAGAAGTTGTTTACTAGCATCAATGGATAGAAATTAATGCTATATCATTCGCTTACGCCAGATATCAATAATGTCCCAAGCACACACTACTTGCACACTGCTTTGTCAACAAATCTTTGGGTCTTGGAACTTTAAAACAAAAAAACAGAAAAAGCACTACCTCGGGAATTACTACTATTCCTAGCACAAAATACATTGAAACATCCTGGCTGATTAAAGCTGTGTGCCGGACCGACACTCGAACTCGAGACCTTTGCCTTTCGTGGGCAAGTGCTCTACCAACTGAGCTACCCAAGCACGATTTACGCCCCGTCCTCACAGCTTTACTTCCGCCAGTACCTCGTCTCCTACTTTCGAAACTTCACAGAAGCTCTCCTGCGATTTGTTTAAGGACTGCACCTTGATTTAAAAAAAAGAAAACACAATTTCTTGACGGTATCTCTGTAAGCATTGGTATTTCAATCACGATCATCGGTGGGCTTTCCATTCATTTGTTATTCAGGGTACTGGTTGTCTTCGCAATAGAGCTGCAGTTTTATTGTTGCTGGGGTTCCACATTGTTAGGACTCTACTAACTGTATTCATAATGCGTAATTTTTTATTCTTACCGATATGTTGATCTTTTTATTCAAATATTTATGGCCAAGCAACCACAGACACAAAGTGTAAGCTTTCCTTTCCTTAGTCATCTAAGGATACAAATACCCTACACTATTCATAGAACAGCTATATTGCGTTGCAAGTCCACTTGAAAATTGCAGACGTAATGGGTCACTACAACTAAACACATCGTGATTACAGTCTGGTTTGGTGAACGATCTCATTTTTTATTTTCATCATAATTTTTGTAACGTTTGCTTTTACTTTTTCTAGTTAGAGTTATGTATTTAATGAGGGGTGATGTTTCATATACATAATTAATGCTGATAATGTAGTTTTTTTTTAACTTTCAGATTACACTAAACCCGACTCGTGGGTGTGGATCTTAAGCCTTGCGTTGATGAGTGTTACAGTGGATCCACATAGCGACAGAATTAAAATAAATGTGCGACTGCGTGTCCATGACATCGTACTTCCCCACTGCACCTGTTCTGCAGTCTCAGGTCGGCTGGAGTACGTATAACAGGTGCATCACACTGGGCGCTTGAAAGGACGTGGCAACTGGAAACGTACTCGTGTTGAAGTATGCTCGGCAGTACGACGATTGTGGCCAAACGTCTGAATTTCACACGTATTCACTGCGAAGTTCTGGCAATGTAGACAAAATCTAATGTCACGTACAGCTGTAATTAAATGGTGCCAGCAATTCGACCAAGGCCACGCAGACGTGGGTAATGCTGATCAAGAAGTCCAGACTTGCACGAGTCGATTTCCATGTTTTCGACAAACTGAAAGAGCATCCCGGGGGTAAAGATTTTTCCAACGAATGAGGACGCCCACAAAACGTTTCTCGAATGGCTCCGTGACCAAGAAGTGGATTTCTGCTGTCGACGAATTGAACTATTAGTAGAACGATCCCGCCATTGCTTACAGAGATATGGTGACAGTCAAAACATAGTGTCAGGTACAATATGTGGCGTCAAAAGTATCCGGACACCAGGCTGAAAATGACCTGTAAGTTCGTGGCGCCCTCCATCGGTAATGCTGGAATTCAATATAGTTTTGGCAGACCCTTAGCCTTGATGACAGCTTCCACTCTCGCAGGTATAAGTTCAATCTGATGCCAGAAGGTTTCTTGCGGAATTGCAGACCATTCTTCTTGGATTCCTGCACTGAGAAAAGGTATCGATGTCGGTCGGTAAGGCCTGGCACGAAGTTGCCGTTCCTAAACATCCCAAAGATTTTTTAAAGAAGGACTTTGTGCAGGCCAGTCCATTATACGGATGTTATTGTCGTGTAACAACTCCGCCACAGGCTGTGCATTATGAACAGGTGCTCGATCGTGTTGAAAGATGCTGTCGCCATCCCGCATTGCTCTTCAACAGTGGGAAGCAAGAAGGTGCTTAAAAATCAGTATAGGCCTGCGCTGTGATAGTGCCGCCGGCCGCTATGGCCGAGCGGTTCTAGGCTCTTCAGTCTGGAACCGCACGACCGCTACGGTCGCAGGTTCGAATCCTGCCTCGGGCATGGATGTGTGTGATGTCCTTAGGTTAGTTAGGTTTAATTAGTTCTTAGTTCTAGGGGACTGATGGCCTGAGATGTTAAGTCCCATAGTGCTCAGAGCCATTTGTGATTGTGCCAAGCAAAACAACAAGCAGTGCAAGCCCCCTCCATGAAAAACACGACCACCGCCTCCGAATTTTACTGTTGGCAGAACACACGCTGGCAGGTGACATTCGCCGGGCATACGCCATACCGACTGTTGACCTCAGAAGTTAAGTCCCATAGTGCTCAAAGCCATGCGCTATACCACACTCTGCCATGGGATCGCCACATTGTGTACCGTGATTCGTCACTCCACACAACGTTTTTCCAATGTTTAACGCTCCTTAGAAAAACCGAGGTGTCCTTTGTCATTTACCGGCGTAATGTGTGGCTTATGAGCAGCCGCTCGACCAAGTTTCCTCACCTCCCGCCTAACTGACTAAGTACTTGCAGTAGATCCTGATGCAGTCTGCAATTCTGTGTGGTGGTCTGAACAGATGTCTGCCTATTACACATTACGACCCTCTTCAACTGTCGGCGGACTCTGTCAGCCAACAGACGAGGTCGGCCTGTACGCTTTTGTGCTGTACGTGTCCATTCACGTTCCCAATTCACTATCACATGGGAAACAGTGGACCTAGGGATGTTTAGGAGTGTGGAAATCTCGCGTACAGACGTATGACACAAGTGACACCCAATCACCTGACCACGTTCGAAGTCCGTGAGTTCCACGGTGTGCCCCATTCTGCTCTCACACGATGTCTAATGGCTACTGAGGTCGCTGATATGGACTATCTGTCATTAGGTTGCAGCACCTAATATGAAAAACGTATGTTTTTGGGGGTGTTCAGATACTTTTGATCACACAGTGTATCTGTCTCTTGCAGTGTAGTTCAGCTTTGAATGAAAGTTACTTGGCCTGGCTCAGTAACATATAACTTACTGTTTGAAGTCCCCTTATACATCTTTTTCCGTCTAAACAGGCATCGAAAGGCCCAACGGTACCTAACGACCGCCGTGTCATCCTCAGCTGATTGGCGGCAATGGCTGCGGGTATGGAGGAACATGGCTTGGTTCAAATGGCTCTGAGCACTATGGGACTTAACTTCTGAGGTCATCAGTCCCCTAGAACTTAGAAGTAACTAACCTAAGGACACCAAACACATCCATGCCCGAGGCAGGATTCGAACCTGCGACCGTAGCGGTCGCGCGGTTCCAGACTGTAGCGCCTAGAACCGCTCGGCCACCCTGGCCGGCAGGAACATGCGGTCAGAAAATTACTCTGCCCGCCGTTTCAGTTTTCGTGGCTACTTCTCAGTCAAGTAGCTACTCAAGTGGCCTCAAAAGGGCTGAGGGCACCCCACTTGTCAACAGTGCCTAACAGACCCGGACGGTGACCCATCCAAGCGCTACCCATCCCCGACAGCGCTTAACTTCGGTGATCTGACGGGAACCGGTGTTACCACTGCGGCAAGGTCGTTGGACCTCTCGTAAGTGACAGAGCGTATTTCAAGAGATCGGCATTCAAAATATAAGCACTTTCGCTTCTGTGCGAGAGCACGCCAGAATTATACGCACGACTGTCACAGGGCAGAGAGCGTCCAACATCAGCGTGGAGCAGAGGAAGAAAGGGCGTGTACAGCATTAGTTACTCGTCAGTTATTTACGCCGCCAATTTATTAAAAAAATTATAACGGCCCCGGGAGATATTAAAACGGCACCACGCTTTGTAAATAGCGTATAAACACGCCGGTTAACTAGTGGAAGGTATAAAAAAATAAAAAAGGGAAGCGAAAGATGACCTGCGTGTTCAGTGGCTGGGAACGGCGTAGCGGCTTTGAAGTCACAAAAAGCGGCGCGTGATTCACGGCGGAGAAATCCGTGTGGATTTATGGGCGGCGCGTGCGTGTGTGGGCCGCGGGCTGCCGCACAGGTGCCGTGGGCGGCGGTGGGCGGCGGTGGGCGGCGAGGCCAGAGCGCCGTCCACACGGGCACTCCGCTCCTGTTCTGACGACGCCAATCACTCTCTCTGGAGGGGCATTGCTCCTCGGAGCTTGCGAGAGCTCAGCGCTAACGTGGCCCCACGTCACCTTGGCTGCTGTCTTCCCGGCAACTGGGCGTGTCTGACGTTGATTAGTTACGCATTCTGTACATACCGCCCAGTGACATTCTCATCAAGGGTTTTTCATTACATGTTGCAGCCTCAGGTCACGTGAATGCTAGACGGAATCGTTACCCATTTCAACTTCTTAGCACGCCACCATCAGATGATGTGTTTCAAAAGAAAGAAAAACAAGTGGCATTAATCCTAGCAATACCAAATCACTTTCCATAACACGAATACTTCACGCCCACCCTCCATAAAATTTTGAAAAAAATTCGTTACTTGTTGTTAACATGTACTTTTTTAAAGGGTACTGATGTGTAAGCAGGGTCCAGAAACTAAAAATCGTTTAGCACACTCTCGGAAGTGTAAAGGCACTTTCATTGATGTGTACTGCCAACGGTCTTTGACCACTATAAAACTTTTTTAAGTGCACATTTCGTTAATTGTTTTGATTTTAGCTCACAACATACTTTATAAAAAATACCGATGCGCAAGTAAGTTCCTAAACTTGAAAATATTGAATATATCTTTCACTGGGAAAAGTGACACCTAGTATTATACTTAAATTTTTATGTTAAGTTTTAATAAAAAATTTAAAACATTTTTGGAATCTGGTATAAAATATAGAAAAACTGACTAGATTACAATAGTTTCAAAAGGTGGGCATGAAGTACCCCTCCCAGTTGGTTCAAATGGTTCAAATGGCTCTGAGCACTATGCGACTTAACATCTATGGTCATCAGTCCCCTAGAACTTAGAACTACTTAAACCTAACTAACCTA
This sequence comes from Schistocerca piceifrons, assembly GCF_021461385.2. Taxonomy (NCBI): domain Eukaryota; kingdom Metazoa; phylum Arthropoda; class Insecta; order Orthoptera; family Acrididae; genus Schistocerca; species Schistocerca piceifrons. The sequence goes on along the minus strand of NC_060142.1, from coordinate 673,244,857 downwards.
AGGACAGCACACTACACCCAGTCATCACGAGGCAGAGAAAATCCCACACCCCGCCGGGACCTCCCACTTGGTATTGCGTGGCTTAAGATACCAGCCAACTGAACAGGTTACACTTTGAGGTGTAACTATGTAATGTATTCAAGTGTGTGTAACTGTATGCAGAAGTTACTCTGATGTCGTATTTAATTTTTCTAGTATTTTACCAGCCCATTCTTTCTTTCTTTTCAAAGAGGGTATCGGATTATTATTTGCTAAAATGTCTGAACTGGTAATGATTTAATTTGGGTGAAATGAGGGTGAAATGAATGATAAAAAACTTAGTTATTTAGCCACTTATCTCTACGTTATTTACACACAATTTATCGAAATAGCTTGGAACAAGTTAGAGTAAAGACTACGCATCCGTGATTTTGAGGGTTTGGCTATATGCGTGCCATTACTAAATTGCACACTTGAAACTGCGCTTCTTAGTGGAAGCAAGGCGTACGAAAGAAAAGACAGTTTCACATTTTTTGTCGAGCTGAGAAAAGTTTTCGTAATATAAAGTAATGCAAGAGGCGTAAACTCTTAGGAAAAATAAACTACAGCGAAAGGTGTGTAATATTCAATATGTCTAAGAACGAAGACGGCGCAACAAGGATGCATGGACAATAAAAAAATCCTCGGATTATAAAGGGGATAAGCCAAGGGATGCAGCCATTCTGCACTTTGTTCAAGATGTATATCGGAGACGATACGACGGAGAAAATAATAAATATAATAATTCCTGGGTGAAATTTAAATCCTGGATGGAACAATGTCAATGAAAAGATTCACTTATGACCTTTCTGTCCTCTCTGAAAGTGAGTATGAATTCAGAGACCTCTTTATTGGAATGTATAGCCTATAGAGCCCAGAATGTGGACTGATTGTAAACAAAAGAAAGGTGAAACCAAAGAGGAGTAGATTAACGATGGACTGGGAATAGCATGGCAGACAAAGTGAAGATATTCTGCTACCCTTGGAACAATGTAATTCATGGCAGACAAGACGGGGAGGATATAAGCAGCCGACATCCGTTTCACTGGAAGAATCCTCAAAAAAAGTTTACTCCACCCACGAAGAAGGTCGCTTACAAAACCCTACTTCTGTATTGAGTACTGCTCATCAACCAGGTAACCTTACCAGGTAGGACTGATTCATGAAATAGAGAAGGTCCAAAGGAGAGCAGCGCGTTTCGTCACAGGTTCCTTTAGTATGTGTGACAGCTTAAAAGAATGCTCAGCCATCTCCAGTGGCAGACTTGAAAGAGACGTCGTGCGTCGCGATGTTGTTTGCTTTTAACATTCCGAGAGCGTACTTTCGTAAAAGACAGCGTTCTACGGAAGTGCATTATGGACTATGGGAAAACAAGTAACGTAGTAAATTAAAAACGTTTGAGATTAGACATGGTGATGTAGGAGAATGTTGAAATGTAGGTTTAATAAACATTGAAGAGGTTCTCGGCAAAGTCGGCGAGGAAAGGAACGTGTGGAAGACACTAACTATATCGTTATGATACTAGAGGAAAGTGTAAATTGTTAGGGAAAACAGAGGTATGAATACTGTAAATGTTGGGTGTTAATGCTACATTGAGACAAAGGTACTGGCACCGTACAGACCATGGCGGTCTGCATCACGCACCTGTAGACGACAGTTTCGACGTCACACTTCACGTGTGACGCTTGTCCGTGAATGGTGTTAGTAACTTGGAGACAGAAGACGCGCCAAGCATAAAAAAAATCAAGCCGAAGCGAAGACACAGTCAGCAAGGAGTGTTCGGGTTTCCCGCGAAGCCCACAGAGCAGCTTATTGATCGCTTCAAGAGAAGAATGTTTTGTGATATTTCCTTCGCTTTTATCTAACAAGATGAAGAAATGAAAGACGGAATCATTATGAGCCATGAAGTAACATCTCGTTTATACGGAAAAGTAAAGATGCAGAACGTTCGGTTAGAGGGTTGCAAAAAAACAGCGTTGTCCTCGAATCAGTCCTAATAGCCTACAAATAGACTTTGGACATTGGGATGCGACATACATACCGCTACCATTGAGACTCGTAGTGATAGTCCAAAATTACACATGGGATACTGGGGTGCTGGAAGCGCAGCATCGCCATTTACATCTTGAGTGATAGGCTAAAAATTAGCTGCGGATGTTGAGATGTGAGACACACAGCACGACCACAGCGATCTTGGTAGCCTAAAACCAACTGTGTCTTGTACAGTTTTTGAATGATGTGACTTTGGCACTGGTTTCATCGCTGAGAAAACTAGTACGGGTCATGTGTGTGTGTTGGCTATGAATAACGGTACAATAAGATGCAGAGGAGAAAGTGTAGATTAGTTCACGTCCAGACAGGTCACTGCACTCTCACACACGAGTACACAGTGGACGTGTGCCAGTTCGATATTTGGGACACATTTATTTATGGATTACTCTTTTGCAGTGGTAAATAACCTTTGGCTTCCTTCCTTGTCAATATGATGATGTTTTATATTGCTCCAATTTTTTCAAGGTACCAAAAGATGTCAGTTCACACCAGTACTTCGTTTGTTAATAACTAGCGGAATATCCAGCTTCGCCCAGTTACTTTCAGACTTATTTTTACATGACATCCCCTTTAGTCTTCTACGCCCATCCCCATGAGTCCTAGCGGCGACCCACTCTCACAGTATTATTTGTTCCTATGTGGAAAGTCATATGTGAGGCTAGTTAGATTGAAATTACACTAACCGTTACAGAGCTATGCTCGATGTATCACCGCTTTCTCCATGCCATGTCATTACCATGAATTGCGACGATAATGGTTTCCATTGAAAGATTACTTTTTTTCTTTCCTTTCATAACTAATTTACTCTAAATACATATTTTATTGATGGATAATATTTTGGTGGGGTTCTCTGGAGAAGAAGTTTGTAGGGCTGACGGTAAATCGCTATGTCACTACATTTTGAAATTCATTTTTCCGACCACAGATTTCGAGCAACTACAGGATAAAAGTTGCTGCAATGCTTGCCAAAGGCTGTGATCGAAGCGGACCGCCTATATTCTCCTTCACTTGCAGCTCCATCTGTTTCTACTACAGAGTCAATTGTATAGGTACGAAGCTACTATTCTGCGGAGTGTCAGGTTCTAACTGTGTGTGTGGAGTTGGCTCCTAACATATCTAATGTGACATTACGTTTTCTTGTCAGGTTTTCCATTAATCTTTGTCAGATTTCTATGTATTTAAATCAAAAAAGTCACAGTAATAAGTTTTTATTTTCAGCAGACGAACAGTAACCATTCTTTATATGACCTGTTCTTTGAACTAACCTTTTTAGTGTATTAACGAGTTATGAATGTTTTATATAAACCCACCAGTATTGTCTGAGGATAATCTAATCAAGTTATATATATATATATATATATATATATATATATATATATATATATATATATATATTCGAGATCAGAAAATACAGATCTGTTTCTAGCCGAACAGTGGTCTTCATAAGGCACTGCTGTTCACCGCCAGATGACTCCACTGGATCTCGCAGTGTGAGAATTCTTTCCATGAGGTTTCGTCAAGGCCAAAATTTGTAATCTCACTTCCAGCTAAACAGCCAAAATTAAGAAGGCCCATTGTCACATTTATCAAGAACATCATACGACACATCTTTAGATTGTTTGACAACATGTCCTGGACGTCTGTCATAAGATACATGGGACCCACAAAGATTGTACCTGAGGTTGGCCTCGTAATTGCACACCACCTAGAAACAACTGAGAAGTGTTCTAAGGGATTCAGCTGCTAAAATTAGAAAAGTTCATTCGCACTTACTAGCCACTTCTCCTTGGTGAAATGCGTAGGTGATGAGTGCCACCACGACGACTGTGGTGTTGGTAACACTGAGAGGGCACGTGGAATGCAGCCCACTCCCCCGCCCCGAGCCATCATCTCGACGGACAAGTCATCACCGAGAGCAGCAGTCCGTTTCTGGCTGCAACCGATCACCTAATGATATTAATTCGTCTAATATTGTAGCTAATATGGATTTTGCACTACGTGTCTGCCTGATGCAGTTAACACACTAGTTAAGTCTACAGTACACAATATCAAGCGTGTATGGCGTAATCGTAATCAGCCTGGAGAATGTTCCCAGTTCCAGTCCGTTTCACATAGAATAATCCGGTTGAAAGTACAAAAACCGTTTCTAAGAATGTAATGACTGCTCCAGACATCACAAAGCGTACATACACTCCTGGAAATTGAAATAAGAACACCGTGAATTCATTGTCCCAGGAAGGGGAAACTTTATTGACACATTCCTGGGGTCAGATACATCACATGATCACACTGACAGAACCACAGGCACATAGACACAGGCAACGGAGCATGCACAACGTCGGCACTAGTACAGTGTATATCCACCTTTCGCAGCAATGCAGGCTGCTATTCTCCCATGGAGACGATCGTAGAGATGCTGGATGTAGTCCTGTGGAACGGCTTGCCATGCCATTTCCACCTGGCGCCTCAGTTGGACCAGCGTTCGTGCTGGACGTGCAGACCGCGTGAGACGACGCTTCATCCAGTCCCAAACATGCTCAATGGGGGACAGATCCGGAGATCTTGCTGGCCAGGGTAGTTGACTTACACCTACTAGAGCACGTTGGGTGGCACGGGATACATGCGGACGTGCATTGTCCTGTTGGAACAGCAAGTTCCCTTGCCGGTCTAGGAATGGTAGAACGATGGGTTCGATGACGGTTTGGATGTACCGTGCACTATTCAGTGTCCCCTCGACGATCACCAGTGGTGTACGGCCAGTGTAGGAGATCGCTCCCCACACCATGATGCCGGGTGTTGGCCCTGTGTGCCTCGGTCGTATGCAGTCCTGATTGTGGCGCTCACCTGCACGGCGCCAAACACGCATACGACCATCATTGGCACCAAGGCAGAAGCGACTCTCATCGCTGAAGACGACACGTCTCCATTCGTCCCTCCATTCACGCCTGTCGCGACACCTCTGGAGGCGGGCTGCACGATGTTGGGGCGTGAGCGGAAGACGGCCTAACGGTGTGCGGGACCGTAGCCCAGCTTCATGGAGACGGTTGCGAATGGTCCTCGCCGATACCCCAGGAGCAACAGTGTCCCTAATTTGCTGGGAAGTGGCGGTGCGGTCCCCTACGGCACTGCGTAGGATCCTACGGTCTTGGCGTGCATCCGTGCGTCGCTGCGGTCCGGTCCCAGGTCGACGGGCACGTGCACCTTCCGCCGACCACTGGCGACAACATCGATGTACTGTGGAGACCTCACGCCCCAGGAGTTGGGCAATTCGGCGGTACGTCCACCCGGCCTCCCGCATGCCCACTATAAGCCCTCCCTCAAAGTCCGTCAACTGCACATACGGTTCACGTCCACGCTGTCGCGGCATGCTACCAGTGTTAAAGACTGCGATGGAGCTCCGTATGCCACGGCAAACTGGCTGACACTGACGGCGGCGGTGCACAAATGCTGCGCAGCTAGCGCCATTCGACGGCCAACACCGCGGTTCCTGGTGTGTCCGCTGTGCCGTGCGTGTGATCATTGCTTGTACAGCCCTCTCGCAGTGTCCGGAGCAAGTATGGTGGGTCTGACACACCGGTGTCAATGTGTTCTTTTTTCCATTTCCAGGAGCGTATTTGCAATAGCCTCCCACGCTAAAATACAGACCACACACTTTCGGCAAATCACATCCAGTCAGTCCACATCTTTGTTATTAAACGACTAACCCTGTTCATGGCACCCAGTCCCACTCGCAGTTTACCTAACGGCGATAAGGGCAACAAAAATTTGATTTTCAGTATTTCATACAAATACTAACAGAATTTAAACATTTAAAATGCTGCCACAATCTACTCATTAAGAGGTACAGTCTTGTATTAGAGGTGTAACACAGTAACAGGGCCGGCCAGTGTGGCCACGCGGTTAAAGGCGCTTCAGTCAGGAACCGCGCGACCGCTACGGTCGCAGGTTCGAATCCTGCCTCGGGCATGGATGTGTGTGTTGTCCTTAGGTTAGTTAGGTTTAAGTAGTTCTAAGTTCCAGGGGACTAATGACCACAGCAGTTGAGTCCCATGGAGCTCAGAGCCATTTTTCGAATCCTGCCTCGGGCATGGATGTGTGTGATGTCCTTAGGTTAGTTAGGTTTAAGTAGTTCCAAGTTCTAGGGGACTGATGACCACAGATGTTGAGTCCCATAGTGCTCAGAGCCATTTGAACCATTGAACCACAGTAACAGGTTTTACAGTAAGAAACTGTGCCTATGACTAAAGGCAGCGTAGTTCGCCATAAGCAAATGCCCAGATAATACCCATCCAGTATTTAAGAACGAGAGCGCTCTAAGACTTCCTGCAAACTTTAAACATAATTTAAAAGCCTTTATGATCCATTTTGTAAGTCACCTCTCCCCCATCCCACCCATAAAATCGTGAAAGAAGAAAAGTTATCGCTTGCTACAATTTCACTGTTCATGCAGTGAAACGGACGCAACAGGCATGGCGTCCACGTACAAGCATTAAATGTTTCTGCAAAATTATATCATTGTATGATAGATAGTTCAGGGGACATGACGCCATAAACAGTAAGGTGCGTGGAAAACTTACTTTTGCTTAAAACGCACCGTAAATTACCCAGACCACATTCATCCACTGTTTGATAATGAGAGCTCTTACGGCCTTCCAAGAAACTTCAAAAATAATTTCAAGGCATTGTTAAACTTATCTCTCTTATATGATTAATGTCAGTATTTGACACTTTAACTTATTTGTAAAGTAAGCAGAAGTCGAAGTCTGAAGCTTTATATAGGTGAAGGGCCCCTTCATTTATACACTCCTGGAAATGGAAAAAAGAACACATTGACACCGGTGAGTCAGACCCACCATACTTGCTCCGGACACTGCGAGAGGGCTGTACAAGCAATGATCACACGCACGGCACAGCGGACACACCAGGAACCGCGGTGTTGGCCGTCGAATGGCGCTAGCTGCGCAGCATTTGTGCACCGCCGCCGTCAGTGTCAGCCAGTTTGCCGTGGCATACGGAGCTCCATCGCAGTCTTTAACACTGGTAGCATGCCGCGACAGCGTGGACGTGAACCGTATGTGCAGTTGACGGACTTTGAGCGAGGGCGTATAGTGGGCATGCGGGAGGCCGGGTGGACGTACCGCCGAATTGCTCAACACGTGGGGCGTGAGGTCTCCACACTACATCGATGTTGTCGCCAGTGGTCGGCGGAAGGTGCACGTGCCCGTCGACCTGGGACCGGACCGCAGCGACGCACGGATGCACGCCAAGACCGTAGGATCCTACGCAGTGCCGTAGGGGACCGCACCGCCACTTCCCAGCAAATTAGGGACACTGTTGCTCCTGGGGTATCGGCGAGGACCATTCGCAACCGTCTCCATGAAGCTGGGCTACGGTCCCGCACACCGTTAGGCCGTCTTCCGCTCACGCCCCAACATCGTGCAGCCCGCCTCCAGAGGTGTCGCGACAGGCGTGAATGGAGGGACGAATGGAGACGTGTCGTCTTCAGCGATGAGAGTCGCTTCTGCCTTGGTGCCAATGATGGTCGTATGCGTGTTTGGCGCCGTGCAGGTGAGCGCCACAATCAGGACTGCATACGACCGAGGCACACAGGGCCAACACCCGGCATCATGGTGTGGGGAGCGATCTCCTACACTGGCCGTACACCACTGGTGATCGTCGAGGGGACACTGAATAGTGCACGGTACATCCAAACCGTCATCGAACCCATCGTTCTACCATTCCTAGACCGGCAAGGGAACTTGCTGTTCCAACAGGACAATGCACGTCCGCATGTATCCCGTGCCACCCAACGTGCTCTAGAAGGTGTAAGTCAACTACCCTGGCCAGCAAGATCTCCGGATCTGTCCCCCATTGAGCATGTTTGGGACTGGATGAAGCGTCGTCTCACGCGGTCTGCACGTCCAGCACGAACGCTGGTCCAACTGAGGCGCCAGGTGGAAATGGCATGGCAAGCCGTTCCACAGGACTACATCCAGCATCTCTACGATCGTCCCCATGGGAGAACAGCAGCCTGCATTGCTGCGAAAGGTGGATATACACTGTACTAGTGCCGACATTGTGCATGCTCTGTTGCCTGTGTCTATGTGCCTGTGGTTCTGTCAGTGTGATCATGTGATGTATCTGACCCCAGGAATGTGTCAATAAAGTTTCCCCTTCCTGGGACAATGAATTCACGGTGTTCTTATTTCAATTTCCGGGAGTGTAGAATCGGTGGTTTACTGATTATTCAATAAGCAAAAAGTATATACCTGATGGAGGAGTTGTAAATACGTGTGCACAATAGTAGTAAAAATGACTGTTCAGGTGCGAGTAAGACTCGCGCATTGAGAGTTCCGTACAAACTTAATTATGTATACAGGGTGGTCCATTGATAGTGAATGGGCCGAATACCTCACGAAATAAGCGTCAAACGAGAATACTACAAAGAACGAAACTCGTCTAGCCTGAAGGGGGAAACCAGATGACGCTATGGTTGGCCCGCTAGATGGCGCTGCCATAGGTCAAACGAACATCAACTGCGTTTTTTTTTTTTTTAAATAGGAACCCCCATTTTTATTACATATTCGTGTAGTACGTAAAGAAATATGAATGTTTTAGTCGGACCACCTTTTTCGCTTTGTAATAGATGGCGCTGTAATAGTCACAAACGTATAAGTACGTGGTATCACGTAACATTCCGCCAGTGCGGACGGTATTTGCTTCGTGATACATTATCCGTGTTAAAATGGACCGTTTACCAATTGCGGAAAAGGTCTATATCGTGTTGATGTATGGCTATGGTGATCAAAATGCCCAACGGGCGTGTGCTATGTATGCTGCTCGGTATCGTGGACGACATCATCCAAGTGTCCGGACCGTTCGCCGGATATTTACGTTTATAAGGAAACAGGAAGTGCTCAGCCACATGTTAAACGTCAACTACGACCTACAACAAATGATAATGCCCAAGTAGGTGTTTTAGTTGCTGTCGCAATTAATCCACATATCAGTATCAGACAAATTGCGCGAGAATCGGGAATCTCAAAAACGTCGCTTTTGAGAATGCTACATCACCATCGATTGCACCCGTACCACATTTCTATGCTCCAGGAATTGCATGGCGACGACTCTGAACGTCGTGTACAGTTCTGCCACTGGGCACAAGAGAAATTACGGGACGATGACAGATTTTTGCACACGCTCTATTTAGCGACGAAGCGTCATTCACCAACAGCGGTAACGTAAATCGGTATAATATGCATTATTGGGCAACGGATAATCCACGATGGTTGCGACAAGTGGAAAATCAGCGACCTTAGCGGGTTAATGTATGGTGCGGCATTGTGGGAGGAAGGATAATTGGCGCCCATTCTATCGATGGCAATCTAAATGGTGCAATGTCTGCTGATTTCCTACGTAATGTTCTACCGACATTACTACAAGATGTTTCACTGCATGACAGAATGGCGATGTACTTCCAACATGATGGATGTCCGGCACCTAGCTCGTGTGCGGTTGAAACGGTATAGAATAGCATATTTCATGACAGGTGGATTGGTCCTCGAAGCACCATACCATGGCCCGCACGTTCACCGAATCTGATGTCTCCGTATTTCTTTCCGTGGGGAAAGTTGAAGGATATTTGCTATCGTGATCCACCGACAACGCCTGACAACATGCGTCAGCACATTGTCAATGCATGTGCGTACATTACGAAAGGCGAACTACTCGCTGTTGAGAGGAATGTCGTTACACGTATTGCCAAATGCGCTGAGGTTGACGGACTTCATTTTGAGGATTTATTGCATTAATTTGGTATTTACAGGTAATTACGCTGTAACAGCATGCGTTCTCAGAAATGATAGGTTCACAAAGGTACATGTATCACATTGGAACAAACGAAATAAAATGTTCTGTATTTTAATTTAAAAAACCTACCTGTTACCAACTGTTCGTCTAAAATTATGAGCCATATGTTTGTGACTATTACAGCGCCATCTATCACAAAGCGAAAAAAGTGGTCTATCTAAAACATTCATATTTCTTTACGTACTACACGAAAATGTAATAAAAAATTAGGGTTCTTATTTAAAAAAAATGCAGTTGACATCCGTTTGACCTATGGCAGCGCCATCTAGCGGGCCAACCATAGCGCCATCTGGTTTCCCCCTTCAAGCTAGACGAGTTTCGTTCTTTGTAGTTTTTTCGTTTGCCACTTATTTCGTCAGATATTTGGCCCGGTCACGATCAATGGACCACACTGTATAGGCGAATATCCATACCGGGAATAGAGAATATCGACAATTTTTGCCTGTTATCAACACTGATAGTGGCAAGGTATCGGTCCCAAGGATCCCAAGATTTTCGAGTATACTTTAATGTCAATAACGAGAATGTCACATAAAACCGCGCAGGAGGTAGTGGACCATTATCGTAAAAAACAGTAGTTCTCCATTCAGGTTCACAGGGTCACGATGGTAAAAGTCAAACATCAGGCAGGGAACGACTTTCTTTCGTTTCGGAATTTATCCATCATCAGATATCCAGGAGCGTTTATTACACATAGATTAGTTTGATAATGTTTGTTTAACATACAGCTTCAAACGCCATATCTACCTTCATTAATAGATCCTCTCATCATGGATAAATTCCGAAACCCGTCATATGGGCAAAAAAGCCATTACTAGCTTGATGTTTGACTTTTACCATTGCGAACCAGTCACCCTACATGCAGAACTACTGATTGTTTTAATATCAAGTTTTAGGCCGTATAACAAATGACAAAAATTTTTTTCATGTGGTTGTTGTTGTGGTCTTCAGTCCAGAGACTGGTTTGATGCAGCTCTCCATGCTACTCTACTCTGTGCAAGTTTCTACATCTCCCAATACCTACTGCAACCTACATCCTTCTAAATCTGTTTAGTGTATTCGTCTCTTGGTCTCCCTCTACGATTTTTACCCTCCACGCTGCCGTAAACTGGTGATCCCTTGATGCCTCAGAACATGCCCTACCAACCGATCCCTTCTTCTTGTCAAGTTGTGCCACAAATTTCTCTTCTCCCTAATTCTATTTAATACCTCCTCATCTAATATGCAGCATTCTTCTATAGCACCAAATTTCGAAAGCTTCTATTCTCTTCTTGTCCAAACTATTTGTCGTCCACGTTTCACTTCCATACATGGCTACACTCCATACAAATACTTTCAGAAACGGCTTCCTGGTACTTGAATCTATACTCGACGTTAACAAATTTCTCTTTTTCAGAAACGCTTCCCTTGCCATTGCCAGTCTACATTTTATATCCTCTCTAATTCGACCATCATCAGTTATTTTGCTCCCCAAATAGCAAAACTCCTTTACTACTTTAAGTGTCTCATTTCCTAATCTAGTTCCTTTAGCATCACCCGACTTAATTCGCTACATTTCATTATCCTCGTTTTGCTTTTGTTGATGTTCATCTTATATCATCCTTTCAAGACACTGTCCATTCCATTCAACTGTTCTTCGAAGTCCTTTGCTGTCTCTGACAGAATTACAATGTCATCGGCGAACCTCAAAGATTTTATTTCTTCTCCATGGATTTTAATACCTACTCCGAATTTTCCTTTTGTTTGCTCTACTGCTTGCTCACTATACAGTTTGAATAACATCGGGGATAGGCTACAACCATGCCTCACTCCCTTTCCAACCACTGTTTCCCTTTCATGCCCCTCGACTCTTATAACTGCCGTCTGGTTTCTGTAGAAAATGTAAATAACCTTTTGCTCCCTGTATTTTACCCCTGCCACCTTCAAAATTTGAAAGAGAGTATTCCAGTCAACATTGTCAAAAGCTTTCTCTAAGGCTAAAAATGCTAGAAACGTAGGTTTGCCTTTCCTTAATCTATTTTCTAAGATAAATCGTAAGGTCAGTATTGCCTCACGTGATCCAACATTTCTACGGAATCCAAACTGATCTTCCGCGAGGTCGCCTTCTACCAGTTTTTCCATTCGTCTGTAAAAAATTCGTGTTAGTATTTTACAGCCGTGACTTATTAAAATGATAGTTCGGCAATTTTCACATCTGTCAACACCTGCTTTCTTTCGGATTGGAATTATTATATTGTTCTTTAACCCTGAGGGTACTTCGCCTGTCTCATACATCTTGCTCACCGGATGGTAGAGTTTTGTCAGTGCTGGCTCTCCTAATGCTGTCAGTAGTTCCAATGGAATGTTCTCTACTCCCGGGGCCTTGTTTCGACTTAGGTCTTTCAGTGCTCTGTCAAACTCTTCACACAGTATCGTATCTCTCATTTCATCTTCATCTACAAATGGTTCAAATGGCTCTGAGCACTATGGGACTCAACTTCTAAGGTCATCAGACCCCTAGAACTTAGAACTACTGAAACCTAACTAACCTAAGGACATCACACACATCCACTCCCGAGGCAGGATTCGAACCTGTGACCGTAGCGGTCGTGCGGTTCCAGACTGTAGCGCCTAGAGCCGCTCGGCCACCACGGCCGGCATCTTCATCTACATCCTCTTCCATTTCCATAATATTGTCCTCAAGTACATCGCCCCTGTACAGACTCTCTATATACTCCTTCCACCTTTCTGCTTTCCCTTCTTTGCTTAGAACTGGGTTTCCATCTGAGATCTTGATATTCATACAAGTGGTTCTCTTTTCTCCATAGGTCTCTTTAATTTTCCTGTAGGCAGTATCTATCTTACCCCTAGTGAGATATGCCTCTACATCCTTACATTTGTCCTCTAGCCATCCCTGCTTAGCCATTTTGCACTTCCTGTCGATTTCATTTTTGAGACGTTTGTATTATTTTTGCCTGCTTCATTTACTGCATTTTTATATTTTCTCCTTTCATCAATTAAATTCAATATATCTTATGTTACCCAAGTATTTCTACTAGCCCTCGACTTTTTACCTACTTGATCCTCTGCCGCCTTCAGTATTTCATCCCTCAAAGCTACCCATTCTTCTACTACTGTATTTCTTTCCCCCATTCCTGTCAATCGTTCCCTAATGTTCTCCCTGAGGCTCTCTACAACCTCTGGTTCTGTCAGTTTATCCAGGTCCCATCTCCTTAAATTCCCACCTTTTTGCAGTTTCTTCAGTTTTAATCTACAGGTCATAACCAATAGATTGTGGTCAGAGTCCACATCTGCCCCTGGAAATGTCTTACAATTTAAAACCTGGTTCCTAAATCTCTGTCTTACCATTATATAATCTATCTGAACCTTCCAGTATCTCCAGGTCTCTTCCATGTATACAACCTTCTTTTATAATTCTTGAACCAAGTGTTAGCTATGATTAAGTTATGCTATGTGCAAAATTCTACCATGCGGCTTCCTCTTTCATTTCTTACCCCCATTCCATATTCAGCTTTTACGCTACTACGTGGCATAATTGCAAATTAAAAACTTCCGATTTTTTCCTTTACTTGTACTCTAAAACCTTACTTCTTATCACATTTCATGATTCTAGTCAACGGGAAGTACCATATAGGATTTTATGAGTAAGTTTGCGAGTATCAAAATATATGACATAAACAGCCTTACCTTCTGACTGCATTGACTTATAAGCTTCAATTTTTTACACCGCCAAGGACCGCAGATCTTAATAACTGATATAAATTTGAATGTGTTAAATCTACCTTTTTCGGAGAAAAAGGGATTTTCACAGTCAGATGGACGGACAGACAGTCTGCTAACAAATGGCGAAAGAAAGTTTCGTGTGATATAATTACAAATTTACAGTTTTCAGTTTGTATTGTGAAGCCTTTTTTGTGTCAAATTTCCTGATTCTAGTCCAAAGGAAAGTACCCTCTAGTTTTCGATAACTTTGCGAGTGCCAAAGTATGTGATATAAATGATCATGTCTTTTGATTGCATTGAATTAGAAGCTTCAATGTTTTACACCACCAAGGGACCTAAATTTTAGCATGTGACGTAAATTTCAACGTGATACGTCTACACGATCATGAGGCAAAGGGGCTTAAGAGACGGACAGACAGACAGCAAAGTCAACCTATATGGGTTATGTTTTTACCGACTGAGGTACGAAACCTAAAAAGGTAAAACAACGAATGAAACACTACTTCTGTAGCTGAAATTTTAAGAATCTCGTAACCTACATACGAAGCTACACAATTTTATTACAATATTCAAAATATTCACTTGAGACACTGTAATAGCCTCACTTTAGTTAAACCTAGTTCTGTGTTATTTTTATGTTTATTATGGAACTAAGTATTTAATATGTCGTTAAAGAAAAGGATAAAACTCATAATCGGCACATACTTGCTTTGAGATACATGTATCTTTGCGTTGGGAGTTGAACAGTGTCGTCTGAGAAGTACTGTGTGCCTGAGAAAAAACGTCTGTATTAAATATGAGCTGTACGATCTATGCTTATGAAAGCAGACAAATGACTGCAAAGAGGTCCATGTTGTGCTAAGATATCACGTCATAAGACTATAAACATTGCTTACACACAATTCTTCTTATGATCTGTGGTGAGTTGTACTTCTATTGAAGGCGTTGATGCACATCGTGGTAACATATGACTGTAATGATGTTATACCGAATTTGCAGCGTCTCTTGAAGCTACCCAGATGTTAATAGCAAAAGGCAGACAACAGCAAACAGAATGCTACAATAGGTTAAGACAGAATACGTTTTAGTGCCCATATGACCGACAATGTTATGTGATTGATTGCTGCCAGAGACACATAGCTACATTTCCACCACAGTCACAGCCAAATTTCCACCTCAGTCACAGCCAATCACGAGCCGTTATGATTCATAGTGACAAACATCCACGAGAAACTGCGGAGAGTCCGGGCTTCAATCCAAGGTTTGGTAGTCATCAAATTTTTCTCCGTAAGGTGAAAATTTTTCCCATCACCAGTATGTGCATCACCAGTCTAAGGATACAGCTGCAACGCAAAAGCAATTGTTAACGTCCTTTGCTGGAGAGGCTGGCTTGGTATGTGATGAGCTATTAGCGTTCAGTAAAATATAGTCTAATTGAACGGTCTAACAATTTTATCAGTGAGTGTACCTATATGTCTAGACCAGCGTAGAAATACTCCTATCAGAGCACAGAAAATGCGAATGTGTTCCTGTTTATTTAAGTTAAAAGACTCCGATTGAAAAGTGGGGTACCAGCTGCCTCAGCAGCTTTAAAAATTTCCCCAAACATTTTGGCATGCAAACATGTTCGCGCTTTTTTTAACATGTATCTCACAGAAAACTCTCACAAGCTCCTCTGACTGTAACTCGTCCACACCCAACAGTCGATCACTCAAGTGACTCATATTCATCCACTCCCAGTTGCCCTGTCTCACTCACTCATTCCGTTCAACTCATTGTCATTATCCGTTTGTGTCTCTATGTCGTTGTATCCTGTGTCATAGCCACAGTCTCCTTCGTTCTGTCTTACCACTACTGTCTTTCTTCACTCACTCTTTCTCTCTTGCTGCTAATATCTCATTCCTCCTTTCCTACTTCTGCTGTCTCTGCTCACTGTTCTCTCTCTCTTGTCGTCGTTGTCACATACGCTGTCTCTCATAGTTACTGGCTCTCACCCACTTCCACTTTCTGTTTCTCTTTGTTTCTACCTCCTCCCCCCTCTCCCTGGCATTGTTTCCTTCACTCTTTTCCTAGCACTCTTCTATCACTGTCAACTATGTTCACTGCCATTTTATCCCTCTCTTTCTCTCACAGTGCAATTGTCTTCTTCGCTCTTTCTATAACGTATCCACCCTCTGCTATCTTCCATTATTTATTACCTTTCTGTCTCTTTGCTACAGCCACTGTCTTTTTCACTCTCAGCGCATAAAAGTGAGAATATGTTCGCATGCCAAAATTTGTTTGGGAAAATTTTTAAAGGTGCTGAGGCAGGCAGAATGAGGCAGCTGGTGACCCACTTTTCAGTCTGTTTGTGTGGAGTTTTTTTTTTTTTTTTAATAATCAGGAAGATTTTCACATTTGTTATGCCCCTATAGGAATATTTTTCCACTGGATCTCTTATTTCCTCTGCTGCAGCAGGACATGTAACTCATATGAAAAGAAAGGTATTGTTCAGTAAAATTTAGGTAGTTTACTTCTGTGAAATTGAAATAACGTGAAGCTAATTTTACTCCTCAGACCGGATTTTATGTGCAAAACAATCCTGCATATGCTTCAATACTACACCGTTGAGTTCCCCGATGATAATTGAGACACTTTATAAAGTATTTCTCCGTCCTACGTCAAGTTTACGCCTCACACCGGTTTTTACTTGCCTGTTTTACGTTTATAAGTAGGATAACTTTGAACTTTCGTGTAATGGAAGCGGATGAAGACATCAAGAAAATTTTCAAGGCCGTTCGAGATCGGGGACATAGGAATACTTCGTAAAAATTAAAGTCATTTGCTGTGCATAGCCGTCTCGGAATCCGCGGCTGGATTTTGTTACCCAAAAAACAAGTTTTTGCGGCGGTTCTCGATAAAGTATCAAGATTTCTGAAAACGAGGAGATGGTTCTCGTAGATAAATTCCTACAGGATATGACGTTAAAATCTGAGAAATTTGCTGTGGTTATTTATTATGTAGATTTTGCCTCGTATTGGATTTTACTTGTAGAAGTAGGGTAAATTTTAATCTCTGTATCTTGGAATCGGACAATGGCATTAAGAAAATTTTGAACATTGTTCGAGTTAGGGATCTTAGGAATCCATTGTAAAAATTTCAGGCATTTTCTGTACATAGCCGTCCTGGAATCCTCGGCTTGGTTTTGATCTGATGGTGACGGCGAAAATACAATAACAAAACCTTTTCTTGGGGTTTTCCTAAGTTAAGTAGTGTGTAAGCTTAGGGACTGATGACTGCAGGTAAGTCCCATAAGATTTCACACACATTTGAACATTTGGTTTTCCTAAGACCGGCCTATGAATTAATTCTGTCTCCGAAAGTCCCATCTGGCCCACTGTAGACCACACCAAATGCAAAAAGAGCATATCGATTTGCTCCTTTTGCCTAAGCAGGAGGAAATTTGTAACACTGATACTTTGTACTGTAGAATAGTGACACTAAGACGACCCTTCTATTGGGTAAACAAATTGTCCCTAGTTCAGAGGCTATTCGAAACACTTGATCCTATCTTTTTATCACCAATAGAACCCGAGGTATGAGCACCGGAAAACCCCGTTTTTATACGCTGCGCTTTGGAACACGTTAGGTACGCATGCTGTCGCATGCATAACGATTACTCCGTCAGTAATGATCATCACGAGAGCAGAGATGCCAATCGGCGGCTGCCAGGGGCCAAGGGGGGGGGGGGGGGGGGGGGGTGACAGTGGTACCGGCCACGTCACGTGACGATCGCCGCCGCCCATCATGGGCCTAACTCACCAGGCTGGGTGGACGGCAAGGCTCGACGACTGGTCACCTGACCGCCAGCTCGCTCTGCCTAATTAGAAGCGGGCGCCGCGCCGTCCCGATGCTATCTGGCCCCTACCTCTGGCCCAGCGGACAGCTATTTAGGCCCGTGCCCGGCTCCATTACTGACGTCCGTCACACGAGTTGTGTTCTCATTAGGCTGTCCACTGCTTCGGCGGCAGACTGAAGGAAAGCCTAGTATAGGAGGCCGCTACCGCAATTCAGTTAACAACTACCGTCAAATGAAGTTGACCACTTCTGGATGTTGAACGTAAATATTTCTGAAACCAATAAAATCAATATATTAGTTTTTCTTCCAGAGCATGTGTAATAAAATTCGTAGTGTTTATTTTCTTTTGTTCTAACTCAGAGGTCGATAAATTTTTTTTGCTCAAGAGTCAATAATGACCGTTGTTGAGCGGTACTTCGAGGCGCGTATGTACGGATCTTTTCATTTATTGGGATCCTTCATACATAAATACACTACTGGGCATTAAAATCGCTACACCACGAAAATGACGTGCCACAGACGCGAAATTTAACCGACACGAAGAAAATGCTCTGGTATGCTAATAATTAGCTTTTCAGAGCATTCACACAAGGTTACCACCGGTGGCGACACCTACAACGTACCGACATGAGGAAAGTTTCCAACCGATTTCTCATACACAAACAGCAGTTGACCGGCGTTGCCGGGTGAAACGTTGTTGTGATGCCTCATGTAAGGAGGAGAAATGCGTACCATCACGTTTCCGACTTTGATAAAGGTCGAATTGTAGCCTATCGCCATTCTGGTTTGTCCAATCGCGACAATGCTGCTCGCGTTGGTCGAGATCGAATGACTGTTAGCAGAATATGGAATCGGTGGGTTCAGGAGGGTAATACGGAACGCCGTGCTGTATCCCAACGGCCTCGTATCACCAGCAGTCGAGATGACACGAATCTAATCCGCATGGCTGTAACGGATCGTGCAGCCACGTCTCGATCCCTGAGTCAACAGATGGGGACGTTTGCAAGACAACAACCATATGCACGAACAGTTCGACAACGTTTACAGCAGCATGGACTGTCAGCTCGGAGACCGTGGCTGAGGTTACCCTTGACTCTGCATCAGAAACAGGAGCGCCTGCGATGGTGTACTCAACGACGAAGCTGGGTGCACTAATGTGAAAACGCCATTTTTTCCGATGAATCCAGGTTCTGTTTACAGCATCATGATGGTCGCATCCGTGTTTGGCGACATCGCGGTGAACGCACATTGGAAGCGTGTATTCGTCATCGCCATACTGAAGTATCACCCGGCGTGATGGTATGGGGTGCCATTGATTACACGCGTCGATCACCTCTTGTTCGCATTGACAGTACTTTGAACAGTGGATGTTATATTGCAGATGTGTTACGACCCGTAGCTCCATCCTTGATTCGATCCCTGCGAAACCCTACATTTCAGCAGGATAATGCACTTCCACAAGTTGCAGGTCCTGTACGGGCCCTTCTGGATACAGAAAATGTTCGACTGCTGTCCTGAGCAGCACATTCTCCAGATCTCTCACCAATTGCAAATGTCTAGTCAATGGTGGCCGAGCAACTGGCTCGTCACAATACGCCAGTCACTACTCTTGATGAACTGTGGTATCGTGTTGAAGCTGCATTGGCAGCTGTACATGTACACGCCATTCAAACTCTGTTTGACTCAATTCCCAGGCGTATGAAGGCCGTTATTACGGCCATAGGTGGTTGTTCTGGGTAGTGATTTCTCAGGATCTATGCACCCAAATTGCGTGAAAATGTAATCACATGTCAGTTCTAGTATAATATGGAAAAAAGAACACATTGACACCGGTGTGTCAGACCCACCATACTTGCTCCGGACACTGCGAGAGGGCTGTACAAGCAATGATCACACGCACGGCACAGCGGACACACCAGGAACCGCGGTGTTGGCCGTCGAATGGCGCTAGCTGCGCAGCATTTGTGCACCGCCGCCGTCAGTGTCAGCCAGTTTGCCGTGGCATACGGAGCTCCATCGCAGTCTTTAACACTGGTAGCATGCAGCGACAGCGTGGACGTGAACCGTATGTGCAGTTGACCGACTTTGAGCGAGGGCGTATAGTGGGCATGCGGGAGGCCGGGTGGACGTACCGCCGAATTGCTCAACACGTGGGGCGTGAGGTCTCCACAGTACATCGATGTTGTCGCCAGTGGTCGGCGGAAGGTGTACGTGCCCGTCGACCTGGGACCAGACCGCAGCGACGCACGGATGCACGCCAAGACCGTAGGATCCTACGCAGTGCCGTAGGGGACCGCACCGCCACTTCCCAGCAAATTAGGGACACTGTTGCTCCTGGGGTATCGGCGAGGACCATTCGCAACCGTCTCCATGAAGCTGGGCTACGGCCCCGCACACCGTTAGGCCGTCTTCCGCTCACGCCCCAACATCGTGCAGCCCGCCTCCAGTGGTGTCGCGACAGGCGCGAATGGAGGGACGAATGGAGACGTGTCGTCTTCAGCGATGAGAGTCGCTTCTGCCTTGGTGCCAATGATGGTCGTATGCGTGTTTGGCGCCGTGCAGGTGAGCGCCACAATCAGGACTGCATACGACCGAGGCACACAGGGCCAACAGCCGGCATCACGGTGTGGGGAGCGATCTCCTACACTGGCCGTACACCACTGGTGATCGTCGAGGAGGACACTGAATAGTGCACGGTACATCCAAACCGTCATCGAACCCATCGTTCTACCATTCCTAGAACGGCAAGGGAACTTGCTGTTCCAACAGGACAATGCACGTCCGCATGTATCCCGTGCCACCCAACGTGCTCTAGAAGGTGTAAGTCAACTACCCTGGCCAGCAAGATCTCCGGATCTGTCCCCCATTGAGCATGTTTGGGACTGGATGAAGCGTCGTCTCACGCGGTCTGCACGTCCAGCACGAACGCTGGTCCAACTGAGGCGCCAGGTGGAAATGGCATGGCAAGCCGTTCCACAGGACTACATCCAGCATCTCTACGATCGTCTCCATGGGAGAATAGCAGCCTACATTGCTGCGAAAGGTGGATATACACTGTACTAGTGCCGACATTGTGCATGCTCTGTTGCCTGTGTCTATGTGCCTGTGGTTCTGTCAGTGTGATCATGTGATGTATCTGACCCCAGGAATGTGTCAATAAAGTTTCCCCTTCCTGGGACAATGAATTCACGGTGTTCTTATTTCAATTTCCAGGAGTGTATTTGTCCAATGAATATCCATTTATCATCTGCATTCTTTCGTGGTGTAGCAATTTTAATGGCCAGTAGTGTATGTTATGAGCCCCCATGCAAAAAAATTTATCCACTCTTTAGAAGGCGTCGCTTTTGTTGATAAACGACGTCCTTTAGTGTTCCCCACAGGTAAAAGTCCAGAGGAGTTAGGTCTGGGGAACGTGGTGGATACTCCACAGCACCTCTACGGCCTATCCATCTTCCTGGTAGATTTTCGTCGAGATACGCCCTAACACGATTTTGATAGTGGGCTGGGGCACCATCTTGTTGAAAGTAAAATCTTCCGTCTCCATACAAGTCTCGGATGGCACGTAAAATGGATGTCTGAAGCTTCTGAAGGTACACCTCGCCGGTAACTGTGCCGTCAAAGAAGAATGGCGCAGTGAAGCCCCGGTAAGACAACCCACACCACACATTTACTCCTGGCAAACTCACGGTTTGTCTACATGGACGTTCGGATTTTCGGCGGCCCAGTAGATGCAATTGTGGCGATTTACTGTACCACTGAGTTTTAACTGTGCCTCATCAGACCGACACAATCATCTCTGCATACTCTTCATTGTTGCGTACCATGTTAGTAAACCACTCGCAGTGCTCCATTCTACGATCTGGGTCGTCCTCGTTCATTGCGTGTAGCAATCGTGGGATGTAGCACTTCCACGTTGCTGTCTTCAAAATTCGCCGAACACTTGAGCGACTCACTCCAGTTTCACGGGCACACTGTTTCACAGACTTCTGTGGTGAGCGAGGAAATTTTGGTAACACACGACGGGAGTTAGCTGGACTTGTTTCTGTTACGGGTCGTCCAGATCGTTATTTGTGTACATCTTTAACACAGCCCTCGGTTTCAAATTTGTCTCGAATGCGACGAATCGTTAAATGTGTCGGTGGCTCTGTTTGATACCCATTTCGCCATTGCCGTTGAACCTCATTAATGTTTCCGTACTTAAAATACCACTGCAAAACTGACTTCCTTTCACTGAATGCGCCAGCCATGTTTACTCGAGTAACTAGGTGCAACTAAGAACGAAACACTGACTATCTGGCGACTGTCAACTGACAAAACAAAACAACGCAATACAACGCTTGTGTGGCGATTTACGGAACTACAAACTATTACACTAGCAAATATGAGACAACTCCGTCAATTAGTTTGCCAGTTATGGACTTTTAAACAGTGGATACATTTTTTTGGACCCCTCTGTAGTAACAGCGTGCTATGTTCGCCGCCAGTCCCGAATACGGATCGCCAAAATCCGGCACCATTCGGAACACAATGTGTCGGCTGTTCTCTGGTTCAGACTGTGCTACCATCAACGACTCCAAAGTTGTGACACTGTAGTTGACTGACAAAATGTTGTTTTTCTGTCTCTATTAGCGTATGGTTAGTTGATTAATGACAGTAATTGTACTTATATTTAAATGCATTATGCAATATGAGACACAATCACAAATATTTATTAAATTTTGTAATGTCTTTTTCGTTGTATTAGAACAGCCTTAATTTAATTTCATATTCCTTGCTACAAAGATGTACCAGTTGGCGCACATCGACAGCGCAGAAAGATACGTATATATCTTCTTTTCTGTGTTTACTTCGTAGATTCTTACTTAACTTGCGTGTGAGTTTCGTATAGGAGGCGTAATTTCGAGTTTTAGTTACTGTAATCGTAAATTCAGGCAGATTGTAGCGCAGTCGTTAGGCATTTGTACAGAATAGTTCATACATTCTTTGCGTGTTTCCCTTGCGTTATCTAGGCACGGACTCGTGTTTCAGTAACTGTTGTTCAACATCGATTAGAATGGACAGGGACTGTGATTGCTGTGTTCGGATGAGGGCTGAGTTGGCATCCCTTCGCTCACAGCTGCAAGCGGCGCTGACTTCGGCCGCGCAGCTTGAGGTTGTTGCCAATGGGCACCACTGTGGGGAGCCGGACTTGGGTATCACGGGGATGTCAACCTCGTCCCGTCTGTCCCCAGATCGGTCTGCCGCTGTGGTTGCCCCGGTTGCTGCCCGCAGTGGGGCTGAGCCCTCGCCTGTGGTTGACTGAGAGATCGTTCCAAGGCGTGGCAGGCAGCGAAAGACATCCCCGGAGGCTGATCAGAAAGCCTCCCCGGTGCGTCTGACAAACAGGTTTCAGGTACCGTCTCTGGCTGAGCCAGATGCAGCTGCCTGCCCTGTTTCAGAGGATGATTACTGGTAGTTGGGAGCTCCAATGTTAGGCGCGTAATGGGGCCCCTTGGCACACTCCATGTGCATTCCGGGTGGAGTCATTCCTGATGTGGAAAGGGTCCTTCCGGATGCCATGAAGAGCACAGGGTGCAGCCAGCTGCAGGTGGTGGCACATGTCGGCACTAATGGCGTGTGTCGCTTTGGATATGAGGAAATTCTCTCTGGATTCCAGCGGCTATCTGATTTGGTGAAGGCTGCCGGTCTTGCTTACGAGATGAAGGCAGAGCTCACCATCTGCAGCATCGTTGACAGAACCGACTGCGGACCTTTGGTGCAGAGCCGGGTGGAAGGTCTGAATCAGAGGCTCAGACGGTTTTGCGACCGTGTTGGCTGCAGATTCCTTGACTTGCGCCATAGGGTGGTGGGGTTTCGGGTTCCGCTGAACAGGTCAGGAGTTCACTACACTCAGCTGGTGGCTACGTGGGTAGCGGAGGCTGTGTGGCGTGGACTGGGCGGTTTTTTAGGTTAGAAGGCCTCGGGAAAGTACGGGGTGGGCTGAAATCTCAAAGGGTGCATGGCAAATACAGGACGTGCTTGGACCAAGGGTCGGAATTGTAGTTGTAAATTGTTGTAGTCCCTGAGCTTCAAGCGCTAATAGAAAGCACAGAAGCTGAAATCGTTATAGGTACAGAAAGTTGGCTAAAGCCTGAAATAAGTTCTGCAGAAATTTTTACGAAGTCTCAGACGGTGTTCAGGAAAGACAGATTAGGCAGAATTGGTGGTGGAGTGTTTGTGTCTGTAGTGAAGTCGAAGTAGATACTCCGTGCGAATTGGTATGGGTGGAAGCTATACTTAACAGCCGAACTAAGTTAATAATTGGCTCCTTCTAGTGACCCCCAGACTCCGATGATATAGTTGCTGAACAGTTCAGAGAAAATTTGAGTCTCGTAACAAATAAATACCCCACTCATACGGTTATAGTTGGTGGGGACTTCAACCTTCCCTCGATATGTTGGCAAAAATACTTGCTCAAAACCGGTGGTAGGCAGAAAACACCTTCCTAGATTGTCCTAAATACTTTCTACGAAAATTATTTCGAGCAGTTAGTCCACGAACCCACGCGAATTGTAAATGGTTGCGAAAACACACTTGACCTCTTAGCCACAAACAATCCAGAGCTGATAGAGAGCATCATGACTGGTACAGGAACTAGTGATCACAAAGTCGTTGTAGCTAGGCTCAATACCGTTTCTTCCAAATCCGCCAGAAACAAACGCAAAATAATTTTATTTAAAAAAGCGGATAAAGTGTCACTCGAAGCCTTCCTAAGAAGCAATCTCCATTGCTTCCGAACTGACTGTGCAAATGTAGACGATATGTGGCCCAAATTCAAAGATATAGTAGCAACAGCAATTAAGAGATTCATACCTCATAAATTGGTAAGAGATGGAACTGATCCCCCATGGTACACAAAACAGGTCTGAACGCTGTTGCAGAGGCAACGGAAAAAGCACACGAAGTTCAGAGGAACGCGAAATCCCGAAGATTGGCTAAAATTTACAGACGCGCGAAATTTTGCACGGACTTCAATGCGAGATGCCTTTAATAGGTTCCACAACGAAACATTGTCTCGAAATTTGGTAGAAAATCCGAAGAAATTCTGGTCGTATGTAAAGTACACAAGCGCAAATACGCAGTCAATACCTTCGCTGCGCAGTGCCGATGGTACTGTTACCGACGACTGTGCCGCTAAAGTGGAGTTACTGAACGCAGTTTTCCGAAATTCCTTCACCAGGGAAGACGGATGGAATATTCCAGAATTTGAAACACGAACAGCTGCTAGCATGAGTTTCTTAGAAGTAGATACCTTAGGGGTTGCGAAACAACTCAAATCGCTTGATACGGGCAAGTCTTCAAGTCCAGATTGTATACCGATTAGGTTCCTTTTAGATTACGCTGATACAATAGCTCCCTACTTAGCAATCATATACAACCGCTCGCTCACCGATAGATCTGTACCTACAGATTGGAAAATTGCGCATGTCGCACCAGTGTTTAAGAAGGGTAGTAGGAGTAATCCATCGAACTACAGACCTATATCATTGACGTCGGTTTGCAGTAGTGTTTTGGAGCATGTATTGTATTCATACGTAATCAGCATGGTTTCAGAAAACATCGTTCTTGTGCAACGCAGCTACCTCTTTATTCGCACGAAGTAATGGACGCTATCGACAGGGGATCTCAGGGTGATTCCGTGTTTCTGGATTTCCGGAAAGCTTTTGACACCGTTCCTCGCAAGCGACTTCTAATCAAGCTGCGGGCCTATGGGGTATCGTCTCAGTTGTGCGACTGGATTCGTGATTTCCTGTCAGGAAGGTCGCAGTTCGTAGTAATAGACGGCAAATCATCGAGTAAAATTGAAGTGATATCAGGTGTTCCCCAGGGAAGAGTCCTGGGACCTCTGCTGTTCCTGATCTATATAAATGACCTGGGTGACAATCTGAGCAGTTCTCTTCGGTTGTTCGCAGATGATGCTGTAATTTACCGCCTAGTAAGGTCATCAGAAGACCAGTATCAGTTGCAAAGCGATTTACAAAAGATTGCTGTATGTGGTGTGGGAGGTGGCAGTTGACGCTAAATAACGAAAAGTGTGAGGTGATCCACGTGAATTCCAAAAGAAATCCGTTGGAATTCGATTACTCGATAAATAGTACAATTCTCAAGGCTGTCAATTCAACTAAGTGTTAAAATTACGAACAACTTCAGTTGGAAAGACCACATAGATACTATTGTGGGGAAGGCGAGCCAAAGGTTGCGTTTCATTGCCAGGACACTTAGAAGATGCAACGACCAGGAGAGCGGTGTACCAACCACATGCGCTCCATATCCGCATCCAGTGGCGCCTATCGGCTGAGAATAACACGACGGTCGGTAGGTACCGTTCGGGAGGAACATACTTTAGTGTTATTCTACAAGAGACGAGCTTTAATAGGTATCAACAGGTCGCTGTGTGTCAGCAGCAACGAAGGGGCCGGGGGCAGTTGTATAATGTGGACTGCTTTCGCTGCATAACGCTGACTGCAATCAGGTAGTGGAGAGGATGAAGCGAAAAAGGTAAAACCAAAGTTAATGACAATGTAAATGAGTGTATTAAGACAGGTCCAAGGAGTACCCGTCTGGGATAAGACAACAAATGTATTGATAAGGGCTCACTCTGAAATACAACGTATCTAAGAAAGAAAAAAAGGTCGCACCAAGAGGGAAATACCCGAACGGTACGGAAAACAGTAGCTATGATGAACATGTAGAAGAACTTGATTACAGTTTCAGAAAGAGCTTCACGAATTGAACAATTGGGTACCGCGTTCGTCCTCCCCTGGTTCTTATACAAGCAGTTATTCGGCTTCGCGTTGATTGACAGAGTTGTTGGACGGCTTCCTGAGTGATATAGTGCCAAATTCTGTCCAATTGACACATTAGATTGTCAAAATCCCGGGCTGGTTGGAGGGCTGTGCCTGTAATGCTCCAAATGTTCTCAGTTGAGGATAGATCTGACGACCTTGCTGGCAAAGATAGGATTTGGCAAGCACGAAAACAAGCAGTAGAAATTTTCGCCGTGTTCGGGCAGGCATTATGTTGCTGAAATGTAAGCCCAGTATAGCTTGCCATGAAGGGCAACAAAACGGGACGAAAAATACTTTCTGTGCTCTTGCTTAATTTTATAAAACAAAATGTTATCCTTTATAATAACGTATATTCTCTAAATTAGAAAGTTAACTTGAGATTTTTGTTGTCCTCCTTTACTGAGATTTGGTGAGAATTTCCCGGAGCCCCTCCCTCTCTTGGGCTCACGCAGTTAATGCAAGTCTCCTAATTAACATTACATTTGCTCAACTTGGGCGCCGTTTGTGATGCTGCAAACGTCAATTAGTGACCGCAGTTCATCGACTCGAATTGTGATGGGGGTCGCAAGAGCAGCCGGCTTCGCCATTCTGTTCACTGTGCTGCCTATCTGCAGGTGTCATCTTCTCCTTCTCCTCCTCCTCCATCTTCTTCTTTGTCTTCTGCTGACTATCAATTCCCAGTTTGTCGGCCTCATGCCGTGGATGCACTGGACAAACAGACGCCTCTCTGACCTGAACTGAATGCTTTGCACGTGTGCATGCCTGGGTTTCCCTTATTTGAAGCAAGTGCTAGATTTCATTCGGTGAGTTCGCCGGTCGAATGGTTGAAATGGCTCTAAGCACTATAGGACTTAACATGTAAGGTCATCAGTCCCTTAGACTTAGAACTACTTAAACTTAACTAACCTAAGGACATCACACACATCCATGCCCGATGTAGGATTCGAACCTGTGACCGTAGCAACAGCGCGGTTCCGGACTGAAGCACCCAGAACCGCTCGGCCACAGCGCCCGGCTCTCTGGTCGAAGTCGCTGAGTATCAGTCAGTGAGCCAGACGTGTTATCCTCTAACGTTTATAAAGCTGATGTTTTTGTTTACAGTATGAATTTGTATTAAAACTTTTACAATACGTATGTAAAGCAGCATGCTGACAAGTCAAAACACATGAGCGAGCAAGAAGTTAATCACATGTGAGAAGAAGCTAAGCTGAAGTTCACCAACAAGAACTCTCTTTAGTGATTATATCAATCAGGAGGGCGACATACTCGTAAAGCTCAAAGGAATGTTCAAACAATGTTGTCTTCCATCTGCAAAGTAAGCAAGTGTTCAGCGAGATCTAATGTACACAGAGTGTATCTGAAATGAGGGCAGAAAATGAGAGTGCTGGTAGAGTGGGTATAACAAGCATATTTCACTTGCCAACCCAAGCCCGCATCCCTTAGTGTAGGGCGCTAGGCGTCGTTGAACATTGTCAAACGCCGCCAAGAGGGTAGGCATAGGACATGCCACCCGAGTCATCATGGTAACAGGTGCGCAGAGCAAAGATTTTAATGTATTTGTGGCATTAAGATAAAAACGACTTAGGGTTTAAGTCGTAAGACCTTCATTTACGAACGCTGTAGTCTACATAGTGGGGATGTTCGCCGGCCGCTGCGGTCGAGTGGTTCTAGGAGCTTCAGGACGAAACCGCGCTGCTGCTACGGTCGGAGGTTCGAATCCTCCCTCGTTCATGGATGTGTGTGATGTCCGTAGGTTAGTTAGGTTTAAGTAGTTCTAGGTCTACGGGACTGATCACCTCAGATGTTAGGTCCCACAGTGCTTAGAGCCATTTGAACCATTTGAAGTGCGGATGCTCCGGACAGGACAACAATACGGATTTTCCGCCCCTTACTGGGACATGAACACGTTGCTTTTGGCTGTACAAATGCGTGTTTGATAGATGTTGCATAGACGACAGCACATGTAGATACTGCGGAGTCTGGTTCGCCCTGTGCCAGTTTGTCATCGAACGGGGACACTCTTGCGTTTGTTACTGTGTGAAACAGGCAGGAAATGGAGCGCTATTCTTGGGAGGAAACGGGAGACGTGCATTGTTCTTGCGGCCGGCGGACGGAAATGTTCACACTGCCCAAAGTTTCTACGTCCTGCCGTTTTCGAATCGTCGAGCGCCCAATCCACGCCCATTTACTGCCATCCATAGGTACCTACGAGAGACAAATGCACGTTCTCGTAATGGCGTATGTGCAGTTATGGCCTACTTCGAAACCAGTTGTATTCATTTTGTGTTATATGTACGAAGGCCTGACGCGGTAGTCAACGGACAGAGCGTACACCAGGGCTTGAAGAGGATGCGTTACCACTGCTGGAAAACACACCCTCAACAAGCTCGCGGAGTGTTCCGCGGGAAATGGATGTAAGCCGTTCCACAATCTGGCGTGTGTGGCATGATTATTTGCACCCGTACTGCCTTGAGAAGGTTCATGTCTTCATGCCCTTAACCCAGACGATTTTCCACGTCGAATTGAATTCTTCCAGCAGGTTTTGGAAAGGAGTGCCATTCAAGCAGACTTTCCAATATTGGAAATTTGTGGTAAGGACTATGGGACCACACTGTTGAGGTCATCGCACTACTCAATCTAACTTAAACTAACTTACACTAAGGACAACACACACACTCATGCCCGAGGGAGGACTCGAACTTCCGACGATGAGAGCCACGCGAACCGTGACAAGACGCCTGTGACGTCACGGCTACCCCGCGCGGCGGAGACTTTCCAAACCGCATATCTTATACGGATGAGGCATCCTTTAAACGAGAATGTATGTTCAACAGCCACAATCAACACTGTGGGCACGGAAAAATCCGTACGCCGCCTTTGTTCGTGGTCAGCAAGTTCGCTTCGCAGCCAACATCTGGGCCGGCTTGGTAGGCGCTAATTTGGTCAGTCCATTCATGTTCCCCCGGCGACTGACCGCAAACAGATACTGACTCATTTTACGATAAATTGTGCCAGAATTGTTGGAACATGGTAAACTCAATGTGCGACAGCGAATGTAGTACCATCACGACGGTGCATCTGCGCACTTCGCACGTGTAGTGCGCATGCATTTGAATGAAGCCTTTGGTGAGAGCTGGATGGGGCGCAGTGGGCCGCTGGCACGGCCTGCACGTTCCCCGACGTGAGACCCACCGAGCTTTTTCCTCTTGAGCCACCTACACTACTGGCCTTTAAATTGCTACACCAAGAAGAAATGCAGATGATAAACGGGTATTCATTGGAGAAATATATTATACTAGAACTCACATGTGATTACATTTTCACGCAATTTGGATGCATAGCTCCTGAGAAATCAATACCCAGAACAACCACCTCTGGCCGTAATAACGCCCTCGATACGCCTGGGCATTGAGTCAGACAGAGCTTGGATGGCGTGTTCAGATACAGCTGCCCATGCAGCTTCAACACGATACCACAGTTCATCAAGAGTAGTGACTGGCCTATTGTGACGAGCTAGTTGCTCGGCCACCATTGACCAGACGTTTTCAATTGGTGAGAGATCTGGAGAATGTCCTGGCCAGGGCAGCAGTCGAACATTTTCTGTATCCAGAAAGGCCCATACAGGACCTGCAACATGAGGTCGATCATTATCCTGCTGAAATGTAGGGTTTCGCAGGGATCGAATGAAGGGTAGAGCCACTGGTCGTAACAGATCTGAAATGTAACGTCCACTGTTCAAAGTGCCGTCAATGCGAACAAGAAGTGACCAATGGCACCCCATACCACCACGCCGGGTGATAGGCCAGTATGACGATGACGAATACACGCTTCTAATGTGCGTTCACCGCGATGTCGCCAAACACGGATGCGACCATCACGATGCTGTAAACCGAACCTGAATTCATCGGAAAAAATGACGTTTTGCCATTGGTGCACCCAGGTTCGTCGTTGAGTACACCATCGCTGGCGCTCCTCTCTAGACTGCAGCGTCAAGGATAACCGCAGCCATGGTCTCCGAGCTGACAGTCCATGCTGCTACAAACGTCGTCGAACTGTTCGTGCAGATGGTTGTTGTCTTTCAAACGTCCCCATCTGTTGACTCAGGGATCGAGAGGTGGCTGCACGATCCGTTACAGCCATGCGGACAAGATGCCTGTCATG
This sequence comes from Schistocerca piceifrons, assembly GCF_021461385.2. Classification (NCBI taxonomy): domain Eukaryota; kingdom Metazoa; phylum Arthropoda; class Insecta; order Orthoptera; family Acrididae; genus Schistocerca; species Schistocerca piceifrons. The sequence goes on along the minus strand of NC_060142.1, from coordinate 673,214,368 downwards.
TCGACTGCTAGTGATACGAGGCCGTTGGGATCCAGCACGGCGTTCCGTATTAGCCCCCTGAACCCACCGATTCCATATTGTGCTAACAGTCATTGGATCTCGACCAACGCGAGCAGCAATGTCGCGATGCGATAAACCGCAATCGCGATAGGCTACAATCCGACATTTATCAGAGTCGGATACGTGATGGTACGCATTTCTCCTCCTTACACGAGGCATGACAAGATCGCTTCAGCAGGCAACGCCGGTCAACTGCTGTTTATGTATGAGAATTCGGTTGGAAACTTTCCTCATGTCAGCACATTGTAGGTGTCGCCACCGGCGCCAACCTTATGTGAATGCTCTGAAAAGGTAATCATTTGCATATCACAGCATCGTGTTCCTGTCAAATTTCGCGTTTGTAGCACGTCATCTTCGTGGTGTAGCAATTTGAATGGCCAGTAGTGTACAATCTGTTGTCTGTGAAACACTGGTGATGAGCTGATAACGAGCATCACGGCAACAAGAGTTATTGTGATCGCTTCTCAGTTTTGGTTATTGATAACTTGATACCAGTATCTGAGTTTAATTTGTACAGCACTGAAGATGATCACCATGTGATCGAAAATCGATTCTGCTATCAATAAAACATCAATATTACGGCCAACACTGACCTTCCTTTTAATTTAACATATATGGTCGTTGTGCACACAGCACTCCATGGAGTCGCCAAGCAATACATTAATGTGTTTCACTACGGAAAAAAGTTGGTGCAGATATGATTAAAGGAGTAGTACGTCAAATAAGCTACCCCTGATTCTGCTCCTCACACGAAATGCGGGTTCCCAGCGAACACAAAAAAGAGACGCTACAGTAATTCGTCAGTAGCTCTGTATAAGAACAAACGAGCTTTTCGCTTCCTGTCCCGGCCCCGACTCCGCGGTGATTTGACAGGTTACGCTGAGAACACAACTATCCGCGGCAGTGCGTAAAGGATTAGGGGGATGAAACGAGGCGAGACGGTGGATCATCAATTAGAGAGATCGGCCGGTAGCGGGCCGGCGGCCGATAAGCGGCGATCCGCATCTCGTTTGGCGCCGATCGGGCCGCGCTAAAGGATGGCCGCGGTCGCTGGCGTATCGCTCGGCATCTCGACGAGTGGCTAATTAAGGCCGAGCGGCTCCAGCCGCTAATGGAGTGTAATTCGTAGCAGCCGCGAGCCGCTCAGCGCTACCTAACAAGCTCCATTACAAGGCGGACACCGGGGACCGCTGCTGCTGTCTGGCTCACCAAAACGGCTTCAGGAAGAGCTCGTTTACTTCTGCGGTCATATGAAACGGAATAATAGAAAATGTACTTGAAAATGACAACTACAAAAAGGGAACAGGCTCTTTTTAGGAAATTCTTTCAAAATTTGGATGCCTTGCTTCTTCCAAGTGGAAATATCATCCACCCTGTAACAAATCTTAAAAATATATCAGTACTTACTCCATAGACCCATCATGAGGCACTTTTACGAAATATTACCCATGTATTCTGCATTCTTATTACTTCTCGCCGTCTTTACCAGTTTGGCTGTAGTTGCTGTCCTTCATGCAACTTTAACACTTCACGCTATGGATGTTCTCGACCTGCCTCTTCATTTTTAGCCCAGGTTTTTCCTTCCAGGACTTTTTTATGACGACGTCATTTCGAATTAGGTGTCCATTTAATTCAGTTTATCTTCGCTGTGTCGTATTAAACGTCTTTTTCTATTTAGTTTCATTTAGTTTTTGTTCATTTTATTTTCTTTCCGTCCAGGACGTTTTTGTGGCTCTTCTCCTTCTCCACATCCCTATTGCTTCTAATTTGTTCTTTTTCTGTTTTCACAGAGAACACTTTTAAAAACCGTAGCTTAACATGCTCCAAATAAACATCTTGACGAATTTCTTTCTTGTTTCTACATTGCGGTAATTGTTAGTTCATTGAAAGGGACCTGTAGCCACCTTTCATTAGTCCGGTAACCTATTTTCGCTAGCTTTTCTTTCCGTTCCTTGTTTCTCTTTTCTCACAACTCTCATAGTGGTGTGATTGAATGAATGTGGTTGTGTGTCACGTTGCTAGACGGTGGCGTAGTCTGCTGCAGAAAGTCTGCGATAGTCATACAGATTCAGCAGCTGTTGTACAGAATAGCCAACTCTCGCAGTGATCAAATAGACAAAGAGATTTGCGCTACTTGTGAGAAATCCACCTGCGTTGCCGGCCGGAGTGGCCGAGCGGTTAAAGGCGCTACAGTCTGGAACCGCACGACCGCTACGGTCGCAGGTTCGAATCCTGCCTCGGGCGTGGATGTGTGTGATGTCCTTAGGTTAGTTAGGTTTAAGTAGTTCTAAGTTCTAGGGGACTTATGACCACAGCAGTTGAGTGCCGTAGTGCTCAGAGTCATTTGAACCACCTGCGTTAGGTTGGTGGCGGAAATGGCATCTTTGGGTTTTCCGGGACACGAGGAGCATGGAAGAGGCTGGAAAAGAAAAAAGAGGGCAGTCTGCCGCCGGTACGGGAAGCGTCCACAGCGGTGCTCCAGTCGAAGAAGGGTGGGTTAGACTGACCGCGTGGCGCGTTATTACTTGGCGAGAGGAGAGCTGTTAGCTTTTGGTCTCGCTTTTCAACTCTGAAAGATTGCTTTGCCTTGTCGCAGCAAGGAATGCAAAACTTTGGCACATTTTTCTTTTAGAAAATTTCTATAGCAGACTTGGATCCGCCGGAAGAGCGCCACACAAAGGTGTCGATAAGAAGTGAGCACTCGCTCCTGTATGAATGTCTGTTTGCCTTCAGCTGTGCCTGTATAAACTTTTATTTTCCTAAATATCAATAGCTTTGCCTTCTCGTAAATTTTGCTTGCTTTACGTATCTTTCGTCCGTGGGGAGCCAACCACGTGGTTGAACGTTAGAGTTTGTTGGGCTACCGTCATCACTAACTGTCCGATCTCGTGTTTGTTTTAAAGAATGTTAACTGTTCATGATTGTGTGAGGGGATATTGTTGCAACTTGACCACAATACCTAGAATTTGCGTCTCCTCGAACCACGTGGTCACGCAAGTGTACTGCGAAACGTGTACCGTTTCACGAGTTATTGCGATCAGTTATCAGGCAACAGCAGTTGTATGAATGATTCACACCAATGATTTTAGGTGTAGATTATAACGGGGAATGTATCGATGCTTTTCTTTAATGTTTTAGGAATTAATGTTATCAGGAATTGTGTACATGCCTCACATCCATGTCTTAGGAATAAATGATTTTATCTACAATTTTTTCTTGTGTTCCGAGGTTACGTTTTTACACCTAAGCCACTCACCTCGTAGCTTTCCCGTTATCACACCCAACTCGTTTCCTTACGCACAGGTCTAGTGATTAGTTTCCCCTTTTATTTTAAAACAAATGCTATACATTAAGTCTTATTTTCAGGTGTGTTGCTGGGAGCTGATCTTCTGCACAGTGTTCATGCATTTTCTATTTTATTTTAAATGTTTGATTCTTGTGAACAGTCCACGGGCAATACTATTAATTACATCGCATCCCCTATGAGCGACATCACAACGTATGCATTTTTATGAGTTTTTGGTACGTGATCAAATTAATTTATTTTCCGATTCGGCCAAACCTTTGATTAGTTGTATGGTTAGAATCGGTGGCGACCCTAATCTTCTCACGTTAATTTCACAATCAATAAGTATTTCAATTCCCAATAATAACATAATAACCCGTAGAAACAGGTTAATTACATCATAAATGATTCTTACTTCTGAAGGCTTGTTTGGTTGTTGAAATTCTTCTTGTACAACTTAATATGTGCGCAGTTCGTGGTCTCGTGGTAGCGTTCTCGCTTTCCGAGCACGGGGTCCCGGGTTTGAGTCTCGGCGGGGTCATGGATTTTTCACTTGCACCGGGATGGCTGGGTGCTCTTTTGTCGTCTTCATCATCATCATTCATCGCCATTACGGTCGGAGGAAGGCAACGGTAAACCACCTCCATTAGGACCTTGCCTATCACGGCGGTGCGAGTCTCCCGCATCGTTCCCCTACTCTCTGCCAAGAAGCATGGGACTTTATTTCCAATCCAGTACTCATTATACATCTGATGTCTGTTCTTATTGTACGTACCAAGTGACAAAATTCGTTTGCTCGCCACAGTATAGTATTTGCTGTCTGAATGTTCCCTGTTACTTCCATTTATCGCTCACCATTAAGGGCATCTCAATCACGCTGCTAATATCCGCTGTGGGGGCACAAGCTACTGTATCGGTCAGTCCACCTGTATCGTTTCCAACTGCTGCGTAGAACATCAACTGAACATTAAAAACTGGGAACTGAGGAAATCAGCTTTTTCTGAACAGTGTAACAGATAAACACAAAAGTCTGTTTGATAGAACAAAGGTTTTGTCCAAGGGTCGGGATTCTGTTACTAAACAGGCTGTAATAATTAGAATGTGCGTGAACAACTTTAGCCAGCACAGTGGATATAATGTTAGCGGTGCAAGAAATGAGCTCTCGATGCGTAGTAAAAACAAATAAACAAAAAGATGAACCAGAGAAATTCGTGCGGCAGCGGCGTCGCCGCCAGTGCAGATGTTGGCAACACCTGTGGCAGCGTGGCGACGTACACCGACCAGTCAGAAGCTGTCCATAGTAGAGATGGGTCGAACTCGTTCATTCCCGTGAACTACTTCATTCATTTCACTCTTTGCCGTGAAGCGTGCAAATGAAGTAGTTCATTCATGAAGTACGGAAGCCTGGCGAAGTTGCCCAGTTCGCCGCTCAGCCGCGGCTACGCTAGCATCGCCTCGCTCGTGCAATAAAGCTTCGTAATACTTCCTAAGTTTACCAATAGATGGCTGAACAATGCAGTAACGTTCACGCAACGTTTTACACATTTACAGCGTCTGAGTTAACTTGAACAGAGCATGGTCGAAGGGGACAAAGGAAAGATAAACAGAGAAGCCTGTCGCATATAAAGAAGGTATTACGTTTAATGAAGCTCGACATTTTCTCACGAAGCGCCCAAAAAAGTCTTTATCTGCCAAGTGAAACCTTATTTGTTGTATTCATGGACTGAAAACTACAAAATAGAATGAGTATGTTTGCCACTGTCACAAAGTCTATATACCTACGTTAAGTAATTATCCAGAAGTTTTCTTGTAGATTTTATTTTTGTTGAGAGTAATAACCCTCAAAATTCAAAACGTAAACTGTCACCTGTAGTCATTGGTACCATTTCAGGTAAAATCCCTCTTTATTTTATTCGGAAAGCAGTTTTTCTGTTTCTTCACGCTTATACAATGGCTAGCAACTCGCGATCGCGTAAAAGTAGTGAAATTTGGGGTTTCTTCGCCGATTTAGGTGATGGGAAAACAAAGTGCAACTGTTGTTCTAAGAGTATTTCGCCGCGCGATTCGTCGACAGGCAGTAGAGGGAGGACTGAAGTGAAGGGAAAATGAGTGACGTAGCGCCGATGTGGGAGAGGGAGAGGGGAAGAGAGTGAGTGAACTAGAAAAAAGTGTGGAGTGTGCTATCTGTGAAGAGTTTGAAGCACCAGTTCATTGAAATTGAGTGGTTAGTTCACACTTCACTGGAGTGAAGCGTTCATTTGAACGACTCACTCACGAGCGCCCCATCACTAGTCCATAGGCTATACAAGGCCACCACAGCAGCCGCCAAGACTGTCAGTTGCTCCTGAGGAAAGAGGTGATGGTAATCATCGAAAGCTTGAGGTTTTACCCATGACTGAAGTGGCGAGAAGTTCGAGAGTGTCTTCATATTTCTTCATAAAAATGTCCGCTGGTTGGCTGGTAACGTGTTTGCCTAGCATGCAGAGGGCCCGGGTTCGATTCCCGACCGCGTTGGAGCTTTTCTCCGCTCGTGGACTGGTTGTTGTGTTGTCCTCACCATCACCGACACGCAAGTTGTCAAAGCGGCGTCACCTAAAATAAGACTTGCAACCCGGCGGCCGAACCACCCTGCACGAGGCCTCCCGCTCGACAATGCCACACGAACATTTTTTTCATAAAAACTCTGAGTTGTACTGTGGTAGAAAGTACACCTTCAATTCTAAGCAGCTCTATAAATGGCCGGGTTAATTGTTTCAGAGGCAGGAGGAGGCCAGCGGCGTACAACCGTTAATAGGCTCACGTGTAGTAAAGTGTGCTATTTAAATCAGCCTTCGTGTTGATGAAAGCCTTACCTCTTTTTACCCTTATTTAACCTGATCAGTTGAGACCCTTTCTAACATCGGACCAGCGTCTGGAACACATACGAACCACTTTTCAACTGCAATGACGTTTTATATTTTTCCAGTAGCGCATGTCAACTTCAAGAAATTGTTGAAGAAATACTATTTTCTAACTTCAGCGCAAAAAATTTCAGGCTTTATACTTCCCGATTTAAGTAAAACCAAAAAACTACCCCAGGGCAAGGCGTCAGGGCAGCACAAGTGCAGATATAACATCTAGTAACAATGTAAACTCTTGCAGGACTTGAAAATGCGAATAAATACCCAAAACGCTTTGTGCTAGGCATGAAAACACGTAACTTGTCCAATGGTTTATTATTTCAATCATTACTGACACACACACATTGTTTGAGGAACTTCAATTATGTCGACTGAAATTAAGGTGGTGTATTTTTTCCTGTGTTTTGTGTGCCAGATAAAGATATATTTACACAAACTGGAAGTAATATCATTGAAATTATTTTAAACACAACATGCACAATGTTGTTGTTGTGGTCTTCAGTCCTGAGACTGGTTTGATGCAGCTCTCCATGCTACTCTATCCTGTGCAAGCTTTTTCATCTCCCAGTACCTACTGCAACCTACATCCTTCTGAATCTGCTTAGTGTATTCATCTCTTGGTCTCCCTCTAAGATTTTTACCCTCCACGCTGCCCTCCAATACTAAATTTGTGATCCCTTGATGCCTCAGAACATGTCCTACCAACCGATCCCTTCTTTTGGTCAAGTTGCGCCACAAACTTCTCTTTTCCCCAATCCTATTCAATACTTCCTCATTAGTTATGTGATCTACCCATCTAATCTTCAGCATTCTTCTGTAGCACCACATTTCGAAAGCTTCTATTCTCTTCTTGTCCAAACTATTTATCGTCCATGTTTCACTTCCATGCGTGGCTACACCCCATACAAATACTTTCAGAAATGACTTCCTGACACTTAAATCTATACTCTATGTTAACAAATTTCTCTTCTTGAGAAACGCTTTCCTTGCCATTGCCAGTCTACATTTTATATCCTCTCTACTTCGACCATCATCAGTTATTTTGCTCCCCAAATAGCAAAACTCCTTTACTACTTTAAGTGTCTCATTTCCTAATCTAATTCCCTCAGCATCACCCGACTTAATTAGACTACATTCCATTATCCTTGTTTTGCTTTTGTTGATGTTCATCTTATATCCTCCTTTCAAGACACTGTCCATTCCATTCAATTGCTCTTCCAAGTCCTTTGCTGTCTCTGACAGAATTACAATGTCATCGGCGAACCTCAAAGTTTTTATTTCTTCTCCATGGATTTTAATACCTACTCCGAATTTTTCTTTTGTTTCCTTTACTGCTTGCTCAATATACAGATTGAACAGCATCGGGGAGAGGCTACAACCCTGTCTTACTCCCTTCCCAACCACTGCTTCCCTTTCATGTCCCTCGACTCTTATAACTGCCATCTGGTTTCTGTACAAATTGTAAATAGCCTTTCGCTCCCTGTATTTTACCCCTGCCACCTTTAGAATTTGAAAGAGAGTATTCCAGTCAACATTGTCAAAAGCTTTCTCTAAGTCTACAAATGCTAGAAATGTAGGTTCGCCTTTCCTTAATCTTTCTTCTAAGATAAGTCGTAAGGTCAGTATTGCCTCACGTGTTCCAGTGTTTCTACGGAATCCAAACTGATCTTCCCCGAGGTTGGCTTCTACTAGTTTTTCCATTCGTCTGTAAAGAATTCACAATATTACACATAAATTGAATTTCTTGTACATGTAGAGCAACTTTCAGAATGTAAAGAACATAATCTCACTGGCACACACAGCAGAAAAATTTATCGCCACATTATATGCGTTGGAAATTCTTCTTCTTCTTCTTCTTCCTCTTTTCATTCTGAGCATCTGAGGACCACGTTAATTTGTATCAGCTTCTTTTCTTCTGGTCTTTCCCTGTCCAATATTCTCTCATTCTCATAGTTTCTAACCTTCTTCACTCTTCTGCCCACGATCATTTTCTTCTGGGTCCAGTTCTGTCCTCGAAAACTGTCAAAGCTTGAATTTTTTTAATTAAAAATCATCCTGCTGTACATCTTTGCTTCCTGTATTTCCATTTCTTCTATATCCCTCTGAACCTCTTGGATCCAGCGTATTTTGGTTCTCTTGTTCATCAGAAACTGTATTATCTGCTATGTTAATCTCCCACGGTCCATTCTAAGGATGTGTCCGAAGAACATGCTCCTTCTTTTCCTGAAGATGACCAGGGCTCTCTTTATCTTTGTACAAATTTCTCGGTTTGCTCGTCTTCTAAATCGGCCCTCTTCTGTTTTTTGATGTCTAAATATCCCTCTGAAAGTCTTTCGTTACACCAGTTCTAACCTCTTAAGTTCTTCTGCTGCGTATAAGGCAGCATTGCGGATCACTGTTTGATGATGTCTCAGTTTTGCTTTGATCGAAATATTCTTTATATTGCAGATGTTCATGGACAGTTTGTATGCTAAATTTTGTTTATTCGTTCTCTCACTGATTCCTTTTCAGCCACCCCAGTTTCTGTCCATTCTCCCAAGTATTTAAAACTCTCCATCTCCTGCATTTTCCGTCGCTATATCGTCATCCGTCTACGAACTGCCTTGATGTTTGTCATTTACTGCGTCTTCCTGATAGAGATCTGTACGTCTGCTTCACCTTCTTGTCTCTGTAGTTGCGTGGTTTGGCTAACCGCTTCTTCTAATGATTCTGACAATATCACAGTATCGTCTGCGAATGCTAGACGATCTACCCATATTCCTATTTTTTTTGCACCCCAGTCGTATTCCAGCGACTCCTTTCATTTCTGGAGGCCACTCCCTGATCGCCTTATCAAGTACACAGAGAGCAATTGGAAGAGTCCGTCTCACTGCCTCACTCCGGTTTTAATCCCGAAGGCCTCTGAAAGCTTTCCTTTGAACTAGAGCTTCGCTATTGTGTTGCTTAAGGTTTGTTTAATCAGTTCACTGGATTTTCTGTCTAGACTCATCTCCTCTCAAATTTGGATCAGTGTTCGGCTATATACTGCATCGTAAGATTTATTGAAGTGTACGAATGTGAGCATGAAATTTTTGTTCCTCTGTTTTTGACACCAGATTACGTGTTTCGGATTCAAAATTGGCTGTGCGCATTATTTCCCCTTTCTGAAGCCTCCTTGTTACTCTCCAGTTTGTGGATTTAGTTGTTTTTCCGCTCTGATTAGTAGTGTTTATGAGAATACGTTACAGTGCACTGGTATTAATGATATTCCACTGTACTTTTTCATATACAGGATATATTTGTGCCAACGCTCAACCTTCTAGAAACTTCTCCTCTTTCTAAATTTTATTTACAATATGTGTCATTTCGGTGATTGTATTTTCGTTCGCATACTTCAAGAGGTCTGCAACGATACCGTCTTCCCCAGTAGCTTCGTTATGCTTCTGTGTATACTCTTTAAAAAAAAAAAAAATGGACGCACCACGGAGGAATTATCTGAATGGGACGGGAATCGATAAATGTTACGTGTACGTACAGACAGACAAATGATCACAATTTCAGAAAAATTGGATGGTTTACTCAAAAGAAAGATATTCACAAACTGAGGAAGTCAGTAATGAGATGGTCCAACTCTGGCCCTTATACAAGCTATTATCTGGTTTGGCATTGATTAATAGAGTTGTGGATGTCCTTGTGAGGTATATCACGCCAAATTCTGTCCAACTGGAGTGCTAGTACATCAAAATATAGAATTGGTTGAAGGGCTCTGCTCATAAAGCTCCAGACAACTGGGGAGAGATTTGGCGATCTCACTGCCAAGGCTGGGTTTGACAATCAGGAAGACAAGCAGTAGAAATGTAAGCCCAGGATGGCCTGCCATGAAGGGCAACAACATAGGGTGTAGAATGTCGTCGATTTGCCGCTGCACTGTAAGGATACCGCGAATGGCAACCAAAGGATTACTGCTGTGAAGTGAAATGGTGCCCCAGACCATCACTCTTGTAGTCAGATTCTGTGGTGAGTGACAGTCATGGAGGTATCCCACCACTTTCTGGGGCACCACCAGACACGTCTTCATTGGTCATCGGGGCTCAGTATGAATTCACTGAAGACAGTTTTCCTCCAGTCAATGAGATTGAGATTCCAGACAGAAGACGTGTCTGGAGACGCCCGCGACAGCGGTGGGATACCAACCTAACTGTCCTCTGCCATACAGCCCGACAACCAGTGATGGTCATTTCATAGCAGAACACCCTTTGTTTATCATCCACGGCATCCTTACAGCACGGCAGTACGTTGACGATATTCTACGCCCAGTTTTGTTGCCCTTCACAGCAAGTTATCCTGGGCTTGCATTTCAGCAGGTTAATAGCCTTCCGCATACGACGAGAATTTCTACAGCCTCTCTGCGGGCTTGTCAAAAGTCTTGGCCAGGAAGTTCGTCGGATCACTCCCTAATTGAGAACATTTGGAGTATTGTGGGCAGCGTCCTCCAACCATCTCGGCATTTTGATGATTTAACGCGCCAGTTGGACGGAATTATCCCTCAGGAAGACATCCAGAAACTTATCAATAAATGCCAACCACCTGGAAAACGGCCAGACGTCGACCAACGTTTTATACCTGAAGACATGACGCGCTATAGAAACTCGTTCTGCTGGGGAATAAATGTGACCGAAGATGGGAAAGTGTTATTTTATAAATTTGAAATACAGTCGCAAACTTCAACCAGTTCTATGGACGTTGAATGATGTTGTTGTTGTTACTGACTATAATGATGATGATAATGTGAACTGCCAGCAATTGAAGCAGAGACAGTGATAAAATTATGTAACAGTGGAGCTCGTTTCCAGTAGTCTGAAAGTAAGCTACAAAAGGATTGAGTACGATTGCGGCTTTCCGTGTGTGTGCTCGGTATGGTAAACACTGTCGCCTTTTGGAGCGGGCGCACCAAGCAAAAACAGAGCAGGTGTGCCGAGCATACCAGGCAGGAACAGAGCAGGAAGGCGCGGCCACCTGCTGTCTGCTGATGTGCCGCACGCTGCAGGCTTGCACCTGGTTTGTTGTCAGGAGCGCAGACCAGCCGGTCCGCCCAAACAGGGCAGGCGGCACCTTATACGTCAGCGGCGGGGCTGTGGTGGGGGTAGAGGACAGGAGAGAAGTCCTGTGGGAGTCGCCCGTAGGCACACAGCGACACTCGGCCACCTGGGAGAGCGACGCCGCAAACGTGTTCCGCGTCCCACATACAGTAACAGCCATCTCCCTCAGGTGGCGACGTACGCTTCACAGCATTCGTGTGTCATCATTTTTAACCCTAGTGGTGTACGAATGCCGGACATTTGCCACGCCGAACATTTGCCACACTTGCTCCTTCGCCAGGTAGCTTGAATGGCGATCCCTGAGGTTAAGGGACGCCCTTCCTCGTACTTCTTCTGTCCGCTTTCAAACCGCCGTCTCCGCATCTTACTCGACACAACCAGTACTTAAGGGACCTTTTTCTTCGACATCTTGGCGAAATAAAGAGCTACTTTTCCAAAATCGAAATATTTACAACTTTCGGGAAACGAAAGCAATACCGACGATTATGTCAGTATGTGATTAGTTCTGCCAAGTATAAATATAGATCCCTCTGTCTGTAGGGTAGCTTCCTTTCACGCATACTGATTGCGATAGAAACAGTCCATTGGCATGGGTGCAACAAGAAAGGAACGATGTAAAGAGAATGCGAATGTACGCTAATCATTTCTTTTTGATCACTTCATTTGTGCCTACTTTAATTACTAGAACTGCATGTACAAAAGACAACAAGGAAAGAAGAAATGGGTATGTGAATGTTTGAAAAGAAGAACGACATGCTCCATATTAATTTACTCTCTAAAATACGGTATCCCTTGCGGCGAAACATTAGTTAATAAAGTGTAGCGGGACAATCTTCAAAACATGACTGAAAATACGTTCACTAAATAGAGATAAGAACATCTATGATTGACATGTCATCTAAAGTCGACGTAAAATTTTAAAATGTTAGAAATAAGGAAACGAAGTAATACAGAATGCTACGCTTGTAGCGTACGTTGTTGTTCTACATTGTTTAGCTCTGGTATTTACAGGGTCACAGAGAAAGCACCCTAGGTTTTGGAGGGAAAAGCCGTAATTGTAATGATCTGCACTACAACAGAAACAAGAAGCACAAGTTAAGGAAAAATAACGTAATGTGTGTTTCAGCTCACAAGCGACATTGAAACAGATAGTTCCTGTGACTTAGTATGGACAGAGGTTATATTCGACAACCGGAATAAATTAACAACTGGCTCATTTTACCGACCCCCGGTCTCAGATGAAACAGTTGCTGAACAGTTCAAAGAAAACTTGAGTCTCATCACAAATATGTACGCTACTCACACAATTATAGTTGGCAGTGACTTCAATCTACCTTCCGTATGTTCACAAAAATACATTTTCAGACCCTATTGCTTCCGTAATTGTTTTTTAAAAATTATTTTGAACAATTAGTTCACGAGGCCATTCAAATTGTAAATGGTTACGAAAACACATTTGACCTCTTAGCCACAAATAATCCTGAGCACCACGACGGATACAGGGATTAGTGAACACACAGTCGAGCGAGGCTCAATTCTGTAACAAAGAAATTCACCAAAAGTAAACGCGAAATATATCTATTTATAAAAGCAGCTAAAAATTCGGTTGACAGCTTTATAGGGACAGTCTCCAATCCTTCCAAACTACGTAAGTGAAGACCATATGTGGCTTAAGTTCAAAGAAATAGTATCAACAGCACGCGAGAGGTTCATACCAAATAAATTAATAAGAGACGGATCTGATCCCGCATGGTACACGAAACACGACAGGAAGCTGCTGCAGTATCACCGAAAAAGGCACGTATAATTTAGACGAACGCAAAATCTCCAAGATTGGTGAAGTTTTACTGAGGTTCGAAATTTGGTGCGGATTTCAATGCGAGATACATTTAATAGTTTCCACAACGAAAGTCTCTCTAGAAATGTGGCAGAAAATCCGAAGAGATTCTGGTCCTATGTTAAGTAAGCCAGCGGAAAGGCTCAGTAAGTACCTTTACTGCGTGACAGCGATGAGGAGGAGGAGGGGGAGACAAGGGACCCAACCCTTCGTAGCACGTAAAATCGTGGCAAATGTTCGGCGTGGCAAATGTCCTCACACATTGGTGGTACACCTCTGAAACTGTCACACGAACTGTACACCAGGGTCACAGTGAACCTCAAATATTTTCTTGAGAAACTGCCTTAATGTAGAATACTTTATAATGAAATTGGATCTCATGTGGTGGGATACCTCCATGACTGTCACTCACCACAGAATCTGACTACAAGAGTGATGGTCTGGGGCACCATTTCACTTCACAGCAGTAATCCTTTGGTTGCCATTCGCGGTATCCTTACAGTGTCATGCACTTTTTCAATCAATGTTAGTATTAATACGCCCAAAATTCGAGACTAAGTAAAAACTGCCATGGAAGCTTTTCAATGACGAAAGTGAACCAGATGTAAAAACTTTATTTGCAGTTTAATTAGATGAAGATGCTATTCATTTAATAAAATGCACATATCAGACAAAAATTTGGAGGTTTTCTCAGTTACTAATAAATAGAATCAGTCATTGTTTCCACACTCTAGTAATATGGCCTACAATGTTATTGGTAAATGGCAGGCCTCTTCTATTGGGGACAACTGTATTCGAACAGTGACCATTCTTGCCATGGACGACTGTACTTTCTTCATTCCTGTCTGAAATTCGGCGGACTGATTAGTTTCGCAATTGTCCTTAACTGCTACTGGAGCATCAGCTTTGGAATCGCTTGCATCACGAAAGTCACTTATGTCATTTTCACGACTGAGTTCTGCTAACAATGCATCCCTGATAACATCTTCCCTTGGTAATATGTCATTCCTATGTCCCATTTTCACATAAATGTACTTCGCATTCGGCGATAGAATAGTTACACGGCGTATACTTCACAGTCAAAAATATTTCTGGCAAATAAATTAAACAACAATGTCTTACAATTTCAGTCGTTCGTCCTCTACTAGGTCTCTCTCAATGCTGAATTTACATTGGTGCAGCGGGCTGTGTATTCACAGTAACAAACAAAAAAACTCTGTGGTCAGATTGACTCTGGTGCACATTTCTAGGGTTAACACAAGCATGTACAAATCCTCCTAGCCCCTAAACAGCTCAATTCTGTCTGTGTAATCAATTTGTTGGGCTCAGACTACGATGACTTGATCGCTTAGTCAGTGCAACGTTTGTAAGGAAAAAAATTAAAAATAAAAAAGAAATAGGAGAAATGGAACATGATATGTTATCTAAAGAGTTACTAATGAAACGAAGAAAACTTATTCTCTCATTACTCAATGAAATGAAGATGTATCCACAAGAATGACGTATTTATCTGAGGATTTGGATTTCCTTGATAGGGACGCAAAATATCGCTGTGATAGAAGCTACAACATCACACATATTACGCTACTGTCCATTAAAATTGCTACACCACGAAGATGACGTGCTAAAGACGTGAAATTTTACCGACAGGAAGAAGATGCTGTGATATGCAAATGATTAACTTTTCAGAGCATTCATACAAGGTTGGCGCCGGTGACGACACCTACAACGTCTTGACATGAGGAAAGTTTCCAACCGAATTCTCATACACCAACAGCAGTTGATCGGCGTTGCCTGGTAAAACGTTGTTGTGATGTCTCGTGTAAGGAGGAGAAATGCGTACCATCACGTTTCCGACTTTGATAAAGCTCGGATTGTAGCCTATCACTATTGCGGTTTATCGTATCGCGACATTGGTGCTCGAGTTGGTCGAGATTCAATGACTGTTAGCAATATATGGAAACGGTGGGTTAAGGAGGGTAATATGGAACGCCGTGCTGGATCCCGACGGCCTCGTATCACTATCAGTCGAGATGACAGGCATCTTATCCTCATGGCTGTAACGGATCGTACAGCCACGTCTCGATCCCTGAGTCAACAGATGGAGACGTTTGCAAGACAACAACCATCTGCACGAACAGTTCCACGACGTTTGCAGCAGCATAGACTATCAGATCGGAGACCATGGCTGCGGTTACCCTTGACGCTGCATCACAGACAGGAGCGCCTGCGATGGTGTACTCAACGACGAACCTGGGTGCACGAATGGCGAAACGTCATTTTTTCGGATGAATTCAGGTTCTGTTTTCAGCATCATGATGGTTGCATCCGTCTTTGGCGACATCGTGGCGAACGCACATTGGAAGCGTGTATTCGTCATCGCCATACTGGCGTATCACCCGGCGTGATCGTATCGTTACACGTCTCGGTCACCTCTTGTTCGCTTTGACGGCACCTTGAACAGTGGACGTTATATTTCAGATGTATTACGAGCCGTGGCTCTACCCTTCATTCGATCCCTGCGAAACCCTATATTTCAGCAGGATAATGCACGACTGCATGTTGCAGGTCCTGTATGGGCCTTTCTGGATACAGAAAATATTCGACTGCTGCCCTGGCCAGGACATTCTCCAGATCTCTCACCAATTGAAAACGTCTGGTCAATGGTGGCCGAGCAACTGGCTCGTCACAATACGCCAGTCACTACTCTTCATGAACTGTGGTATCGTGTTGAAGCTGCATTGGCAGCTGTACATGTACACGCCATCCAAGCTCTGTTTGGCTCAATGCCCAGGTGTATCAAGGCCGTTATTACGGCCACAGGTGGTTGTTCTGGGTACTGATTTTTGAGGACCTATGAACCCAAATTGCGTGAAAATACAATCACATGTCAGTTCCAGTATAATATATTTGTCCAATGAATACCCGTTCATCATCTGCAGTTCTTCTTGGTGTAGCAATTTTAATGACCAGTAGGGTATGATAGCGACGCAGCAGTGTCTGCCGAAAGGAAAGAGCTATGAAGACCTCAAACAAGCAACTTTCATTTGACCTCAAGTACGGAGTAATATATTCTTGAAATACGAGGGCTATTCGTATAGTAAGTTTAGATCGGTCGATAAACGGAAATTATTATGAAAATCAAGAACGTTTTATTTGCAAAAGTAAGCCACACCTTACAGAAACTTCCCTACATAGTCGCTGCTCTGACTCAGACATTTGTCGTAGCGTTGTACCAACTTTCCAATACCCTTGTCATAGAAGGCAGCCCCCTGTGCTTTCCACCAATTCTCTACGCTCGTCTGTAACCCGTTGTCTGTTCCAAAATGTTGTCTTCATAGCCAGCCGTTCATGTGAGCAGAGATGAAACTCAGGACGAGCCACTTATGGGCTGTGTTGTTGGTGATCAAACACTTCCCATCTAAAACTCTGCAGGAGCATCTTCATTTCGCCTACAAAGTGCAGCTGAGGATTGTCATGAAGAAGGAAACGCATGACAGTTATGCTACGTGGGCTGCATGACATCAGGCGAAATCTCTCACCAGGCCTTCATACTTGGCGGGAGGTACTATTTTCTAGGCATCTTTTCGTGATCACTGTGAGCTCAGAATTGAAAATAACAAAGTCCCGCTTTAAGTGGGAATAATGGGGATACTACCGACACATCTGTGTGAAACTTCATCAGCTTTTCAAAGTGGTTTCCATTCGCGACTGATTGCAACTTACTTTCCAGATTGCCCTCATATAACATGCTGTGTACGAGGTCTTCAAAACTAAATAATACAGCTGTACGTTTTTATGCACTATGTATACTCCACGTTTGTTCTTTCTCTCCCACAATTTGTTCTGAAATAATTGATTCTCTTGAGGATGAGGTCTTTTCCGGAAGTCGGATCGATTGTTCGGGTTAGGGCAATGGAATTTCACATTCTGTGTTACAATTATTCTGGTCATGACACTCTTTTGATGTTATTTGCCGCAGGTATGGCTGACTTCCATGTAATAGAATAGTCTAACAGATCGTGACTGCTCTGTTTGAGAGCGCTTGATATGAAGCCGCAACGATAACAGATTCGGAATATATTGAAACGTCCCCTTAGAACAATTTCTGAATTACTGTGCTGATAAACCTCTTACATTATTTGCTTTTCAAACAGCTGAGCAAAACTGAACGTACTCAAACATTCACTAAAGTGACACACAATATTTTTAGCGCAACGCAATCTGACTTTCAAAAATCCCTACAAAAGAATGGCCCTGACTAACATTAACCTGTACCTTTCACAAATCACTTACCTCACAAAAATCTTGGTTACTCGAACTACTGCCAGCTAAATAAAAGATTCAAACTACGGAAGGCACTAACTACTGATAGGCATAGTTAGCAAATGAAAGATTTTGATAGACAATAAACAATGTATTTACCTCAATAGTGTTCAAAAGTCATAATGTATATAGCAGTTCATGATATCCAGTATCACAAATTTCAAAACTCCGCCATCTCTCTCCCCACATCCACCACTGCTGGCGGCTCACCTCCAACTGCGCAACGCTACGCGCTGTTAACAGCCAACAGCCCAACACTACAATGGCAGACAACAATGCAAACTAGCCACAGACTGCACACAGCACAGCCAGTGATTTTCATACAGAGCGCTCCGTAACGTTGCCAATAAGAAAACATAAACAACCTACTTACATAGCCCCCTTGCTACCCACAAAAAATTTTACAAATTGTTTTGGGCACTGGCCAATACAGATTTGAAAAAAAAATTTCATAATTACAGTAAGAAAGATATCAAATGCACACACTTATTAATACAAAGTTGGTCAAAAGTTATTTTTTCGCAGTCCATAAAGACAGTCCTGATCATTCATCACAGTAAAATTGCAGTGTTTTTCTCAAAGTCTGAGCGGTAAAAGAAAATGCACACGGAAGTAGTGGATTTCCAACGCAAAGACAGTGCTGACTCTCGACATACAGACAGGTAATGGGCCACAACAGAGCAAACCCACAGCAGAGTCATTCGAAGTTTTGAAGAATATTGGTAGGTAAGTCATCATAGAGTAGACCCACTGTAGTCCTGGTAGAGATTACGGTATTGGTGGGCCACCAGAGGTGCAGATCCACTGCAGTCCTTGTAGAAATAATGGTATTGTTGGGTCATCAAAGATGCAGACCCACTGTAGTACTTGTAGCGATGGCCAGCAGCCATCTGTTGTGACTGTGCAGGTGCACAATCACCATTGAAGAGTCTTGCGGATAATATAGCAAGTCTATAACCACCACTTGCGCAGTTTTTTGGAATTGTCCTTAGAACCAGCAATGCTGTTATCCAGTCCCTTGCTGAATTATTAACACACGTGCAAACACTAACAGTCCCTACTTCTCACATATTGTCCATATACTATGACCAACAGAAACGTGTGCAGTGAAATGGAACTTACAAGTTAATAATATGATGAACTGGTGTCAATTACAATTTTATAACATAAGAATACAATTACAAAGGTACAAAGTACGTCATTAAATAACATAACAATACAGATAACATTTGTAGTACAGGCTTTACAACAGAATAGAAATAAACATATACATCAGTGTTACAGGAATTATGACATAAGTAAATAAATATAATAATGAGAATAGTTTTCGAAACATTAATTTCACACATGAGAATTGAAACAGAACAGAATTAATAATGTGTAAATATCTTTACAAAGAAAATTACATATTATAAATGCAAATTATATTTGAGGATAACAGTATTCCTCGTCATTAGTGAATGTAGCTTAGTACCAGAAAAATTCTACAACATATATCATATTAGCTAAACATATAAAGACAGGAAGAACACAAATATACAAGAGTACACAAACATATAGCAGAATAATACAAGGAAAGGACAGGGTTTGTTTTACTGCAGTATTTTGCAAACAAAACTTTCTTTACTTCTCAGAGATCTCCCTTCGTTCTTCATTATTTCCAAAAGTCCTATCTATACCTGCTTTCTGTACTTCTCTTGTACAGCCTCTCAGTGCACTTCTTCAAATTCATCGGAACTCATTCTCTTATAGGCTACCCCCTCTTAAGCTAACTTAAATCTACTGAGCTCAGATGCTAAACTAAGGGACGAGGCAATGCAGCAGCACAAAACAATTAACACAAACAGCAATGACAAAAAAAATAGAAAATTGCAAAGCAAGCTACAGTAAATCTAAATTACCAAGCAATGCAACATTACAACTCATATGAGCCAATGTGCAGCAACAAGAAAAATAAATCAGTAGTAAAACTAACTTAACAGAGTAATACAAAGCGAAATTTAGTAGCACTATGCCTGGCAAACAGCAGCAGCCAATGCAATAACTTACATCTGAACATGACATAGCTCAAGCAGAAAAAATATTACATTAAAGACAACAATGCAGACAAGAGAAATGTATATTCACATCTTAATGTCTATGTAATTAAAGTGGTGCAGCACAAGAAGTTATTCTACAAAAAAATTACCAAGTAGTATGCAATTCCAGTGAAGGGAAATGTCTTTTTATGCTCCTTCCTTTTTTTGAATAGATCATAAAATTATTTACTGGATCTATAGGCATAAAATATCTATATTAGTACATCTATAAAATTTTATTTTAACCAATGCTGCAGTGCAGCTAGGAACTAGATATTAAACAAAATGAGCAAATAAATACATAAAGCAAGCCATATGGCATTTCTCTCAACTAGCAAGACAATAGCCATGAAATGTTTCTCATCATTTCATTTCAGTAAATATCATAAATTAAGAACTCTACAGTGTAATCATGTTTTCAAGTTTGAGGGTGTCGTATTTACGATGCTTTCTACAAAGGAATGTCAATAGCAAGGATAATGGCCTCTGTTTTCTTTTCTCCACCTGTGCCTCTGAAAGGCACACACTAATGGCTTTTTTTCCAGGCATCTGTCACACAGCTGGGTGCCCACAACACATTACGTGAAGGTGGTCACTTAACTTTCTTACCGAAATATTTACGACAGCAGCTTCCGCTACAGTGACAGTCTCATATAAAAATATTTCACAGGTCAAGAATTTGCGTTACAAATCTGTAGAAACAAAATGCTACTGATATAACAGTGTCCAAAAAGTTTCCGTCGGCATTGTAATACATTCATCCATTTACATACATTTCATAACTCTTAAAGTTCTTGGTTTCCAACAACCTTTTTCACAAACAAGAGTCCCTAACCACTACTCATTATTCCTTACCTTATTCGTCGACACTTCTTCAATATTTCATCATAACAGATACATAGCATAATCAAATAACTCATATAGCATCAGCCTATTAAACATAAACATACCTCAACAGCATAATACACATCGTCGTCATAATAATAACATCATAACAGATCAATCACATCTCAAAATAGTCGTAGCTTTCTGAATATTTTAAAACTTACAAAAAATTCTCTGCTCATTTCAAAAGTGTCATCTACCTCAAACATACTTTAAAAATCATGATCCCATACCAAATATATCATTCAAAGCTCTCATAGTATCACAATGGTTCTGAAAAAATATGAACAGTTCACAAAGTACAGACAAAATACAATTTCATAAGTGTGAAGTTATACAACGGTGTAATTATGTAAACATCTGTCACTGATGTAGTAAAAAAAACATGTTTGTCTCTCTCAGTTAAATGATCAGATAGCTGTGTAATTATGTGTTAGAGAAATATGGTACTGATGTGTAAAGTTGTGTAAGCAAATACCATATTAGCTAGGGCTCCTTGTGCCTGCCAAACACATGATACACAAAGTAAGCGTGTACTCCCCTGAGGATTAATGTAATTATACCCTCAGGTGTTACAGATTACAGCAATGGAATGAAATGTATCACGGAAAACCTTTGTATCATTGTACTTCAAATATCTTTAAAAATAAATGTTTTAAGTACAAAATTAATCACTCAAATATGTATACTGTAGCGATAAACTGTGCGTCTTGTAAGACAATCTCTGTGGAAGTGTCGTAGTTATCGTCCTCCGAAAGCTATGTTCCGCAAAAGTCAATGTACTTACCTCATGATCAACAAAAGTGAAATTCTTTGCGTATAGATATCTTAGTTATTATGCTTATTGCCGTGATGAAGAAAGTACTGTGCTGTAACGTATTGTTGTGCTACGGAAAAGGCTGTCTCATTGTAGCAATACCACAAAAGTTTCGACTAAAACATGTTTTACTTTCCACAATAATTCAGAAAAACTGTGCAGATATAAAACAGAAACACTGCAAAAGCAACATTGTAAATTGTCACCCATTAGTAGCGTCGTGATAAAATCGTGTAGCTGTCACATAAACTAACCACTGTGTCATCTGGTATCTCAAAGAAAGTACTTTAAATCCAGAATGTATCTTCAAGTAAACCAAAATGTTGCATTAAAATCTCATTAGCAGTACTGGTAAATGTTCTAAGTATGTGAGCCTTATAGTCGTTATGTAATCGTGCAACTAACAAGCAAGAATGTACATACACAATAACACTGTGACGTCTGTTCACTATAACAATGCATTCATAATTTCTGTTGAAATAAGTTCTCTTGGTTCTTGACTGGATATTTAACTTCAAACATTGTTGCATATTAACAGATTCTAAGTCTGACAAAGCCTACTAGTAATGTAAAGTGAAAAGTTATATGGCAAAGACAAAGTTAAAAAGCAGATTATCTCTCAATAAACGGTTTTACATGTGAAATGTGGTGTAACCCTTTGCTCTTCCTAGTACGCAGAGTTTCAACTTTAACGCAATTATCATGTGGTATACGTCGGTAAACGATACTGGAATTTTTCTCAAGGTTAGCGTCTATGTTATTTTTCCCTGAGACAGCAGCGGGCACACGTGGCTGCCTGCGGTGCGAGTCATTGTCTGTTTCTTTGTTGGCGCGCGTCGTTACTCGGATTAGGAGACCTAACTTCTACAAATTCACCTTGCCCAGAGGGCGCAGCCCTGTTTAAATCCCGCCAGTTCTGATGAAATTCAGGTCTGTCGTTATGTCGGTAGTTAACATAGTTTCTTGTTTGTCGGTCATGTGGTGGAGAATTTCTCCTGGAATCGTAACTGTGTGGTGGACCGTTGCATCTGATGTTATTCTGTCTCCCTTGATAATAATTATTTTGGTTCCCATATTGCCTGTTTCTATAGTTGTCTCTGTCACATTCATTACTATGGAAAAGCGATATTTTTCTGTAACTATTATTCTGCCAACGGTTGTCATACATATGGTGTCTGTTTTGGTCACGATTTGTGTTGTGAGAATAGCCTTGTCGTGTCCAGTTATTATTTCTTTTGTCGCGGAATTGTGACGGATGTGACCTGTAATTGTTGTGTTCCTGTTTTCGCGTTCCGCGATTGTCAGTGTCAATTTCTAATTCTTGTAAGAGTCCCTGAAAAGCCTCAATGTCGTCTTTGCAACGTCCTGCTAAAATAATATGTTGTAAATGTTCAGGCGGTTTGATTAAGCAAATGCGGATGAGTTCTGAGGGGCTGTATGGGTTTGACAGGTAATGATTCTTGTGCAACATGTCTTCAAAATATTTCACAAGACTGGAAAATTCAGATTGTTCGAAATGTTTCATCATTATGATGCTATGTTTTACTCGGTCTTGTGTAGATTGACACCAATATGCTAAGAGGAAGGCATGATAAAAATCTCCTTCACTGTGACAATTGTGAATGACCGATAGCATTCTTACAGCTGGTTCATTCTCCAATTAGCCACACATAAATTCTAATCTGTGTTCTAATGACCAGTTGGGAGGAAAACAATGAGAGAATTGATGAAGCCACGCTTGTGGATGAATGTCGTTGCCAGAATTCTTAAATGTTTTGAATTTATTGTAGTAATGAACAGCTTATAGTCAAAATCATCATGTCCGCGAGTCGCATGTCGGTCATTGTTACGTCGTTTCGGCGGTTCCATCTCAAAATTCGGTGTACCTTGCCAATTTCTTTCATAATTTCCGAAGTGTCCTGTGTTATTATTTTGTGGTTGTTTCGTATTTCTATGTCCCTCTTCCCGTACTGGAGCCCGAGTGTCCTCTGAAATATGTAGTTCTTGTATTACTTGTGCCAACTGATGTACTTCCCGGATTTCTCTTTTGTACAGTGTATTGATTTGGTTTTGATTTTGTCTGAATTTTCTAATTTGTGCATACTCTTCAGTATCAGTAAAGGCTACAGGTCTTGTGTCATTCAGATCGTCATCTACCTTTGTAGATAAATTATTTAGCTGATCCGAAAGTTCAACTACTTTCTCTGATAATGAACTAATTTCCTCCATGTGTCTTTCTGAACCAATTTTCAGAGTATCTACTGTGTCCTTTAAGTTTTCTTGAGTTTTTGCAAGTTGCGTAACCGAATCGGTAGATGCAACTGAGTCAATTTTAACTTGCAAGGTCTCATGATTTTTATGAACAATAGTTTGCAGTTCTTTTATGGCTGCTTCGTGATTCTGTAGTGCATTTTCATGCAGCGAAAAAATAGGTTGGAAATGCTCACAAATTTGTGTTTTTACGTCATTACAGACTTTTTGACATTTCGATTCAATGTTATGTAACTCAGTAGTTAAATCTTCACGTGTTTGTTCAAGTGTGGTGTCTAACTTCCGAAGATTTTGTTCCATTGTGTCTAACTGTTGCTGTGTTTCTCTCTGGTATTGTTCCATTGTGTCTAACTTTTGAACATTTTGTTCCATTGTGTCTAACTTTTGAAGCTTTTGCTGTGTTTGTCTCTGGTATTGTTCCATTGTGTCTAACTTCTGAAGATTTTGTTCCATTGTGTCTAACTTTTGAAGCTTTTGCTGTGTTTGTCTCTGATTTTTTTCCATTGTGTCTACCTTTTGAAGCTTTTGTCCCATTTGTTGCATTAATTGTAATAACAATGCACTGGTGTCTGAAACATGTTCCTCAGTGCTTTTCGGCAGTGAATTTGCACCGGCAACATTCACATTTTGACAAGCGGAAAATGTGTCTTGACTCATTTGAGAAAACGGTGATAACCCAAAACCTGAGTCTACAGTATTTGCAATATTGTGTTCTGTCATTCCCGATTCCTGCGGCGAGCTGTTGCCGACCGATCGATCGATAATGCTTCCCTGTTCACAACCTGTTTAACTGTCTACACCATTATTTGTCGCCCGCTCCATTTCCCTATGCACAGTTACCAAATTACTACTTTGGATATTAGTTAATTCATTACATGGTGGCGTTAACACACTGCTTTCGTCTTCACTGTCATTTCTCAGTTTACTTTGGAGCCTAGTATTACGTTTTTCACACGCCATTATTGTCACAATATTTCACACTACAACACAGAAAAACACAATTTGAAGAGCAACAATAAGAGAACACATTAACATAGCACTGAAAATAATATCTCGTTAATTGCAAGCACAGCTGCGAAATACTTGGTGCAAATCTACATACATGCCACAACTGTTTTACTGTACAACAATGAAAGGCTGCAACTACAAAGGAGAGTCTCTCTACAATTACGCACTAGGAATAAACAAACTCTACACTAATTACACAAACTACAAGAAAAAATCAGATCCTCGGCTAAGGGTCGACATATGAAACGTCCCCTTAGAACAATTTCTGAATTACTGTGCTGATAAACCTCTTACATTATTTGCTTTTCAAACAGCTGAGCAAAACTGAACGTACTCAAACATTCACTAAAGTGACACACAATATTTTTAGCGCAACGCAATCTGACTTTCAAAAATCCCTACAAAAGAATGGCCCTGACTAACATTAACCTATACCTTTCACAAATCACTTACCTCGCAAAAATCTTGGTTACTCGAACTACTGCAATACAGCGAGCGCCACTACTGCCAGCTAAATAAAAGATTCAAACTACGGAAGGCACTAACTACTGATAGGCATAGTTAGCAAATGAAAGATTTTGATAGACAATAAACAATGTATTTACCTCAATAGTGTTCAAAAGTCATAATGTATATAGCAGTTCATGATATCCAGTATCACAAATTTCAAAACTCCGCCATCTCTCTCCCCACATCCACCACTGCTGGCGGCTCACCTCCAACTGCGCAACGCTACGCGCTGTTAACAGCCAACAGCCCAACACTACAATGGCAGACAACAATGCAAACTAGCCACAGACTGCACACAGCACAGCCAGTGATTTTCATACAGAGCGCTCCGTAACGTTGCCAATAAGAAAACATAAACAGCCTACTTACAATATTTTTGCTTGTGTATGCACTTACAAAATGGATACACATGCTCGAGCACAGACACTCGTGTAACTGTGTGTTATCTAAAATCTGAATCTCAAGGCACTTGAGTGCTTAAAATACTTCCACAACATTGCATATTACTTTTGCCTTAATATAACAGATTTTCAAGAGTACTTTCAAAGAAGTTACGTTAACTTGTTTCATAATTTGTTGAAGATCATCTGCTCTAGAAGCAAGTGGTAAAAAGTCACCATCAAAATAAAGGTGGTTCCATTAACGCGGATTCTACTTCTTCCCAGTCGTAGGTCCTAAAATATTGCTCTAACGCTGCTGAGAACAATTATTATGGTGAACAATATCGTGACTTCACTCCTCTTCTAAATTTAAATTTTCACTGCACTTAAAATTTTAACACTTGACATATTTATTCCAATAAGGTCTGAATCACTGCCGTGTTTCTCAAGTGCTGTTATTATAGTTATTGTAGAAACTGTGTCAAACTCTTCCTCAAAGTTTGTTAAATCCCAAACAACGTGATGATTCAGAGTCCTTTCCCCCGTTCCTCAAATATGTTCTCGACATAAGACATCCACTCCTAAAGCCAGCCTGTCCTTTTTAACCCATTTAGACCTGGTGTCCAATCTGTTATACATAGACCTTTTATCCAATTTATGCCAATAAATGATCTAATTCACCTCTGAGTCCCAGTGGCCTGTTTACCGGACATCTGTGCTTTGGGTTTCGAGCTTCTTGCAGTCCTCTGTCGCTGGAATGGTGTACTACGAGAGGCGTTTCAAAAATACGTGCAAAGTCCGAGAGATGGCGCCACCGGTGCGTGTTGAGGTCATGTTTAGTTAGTAGCATCTTTGGAAAGAACGCACACCGAACTTCAGCCATATTGGTCTTTGTGTTTGGCATTCGTGTGAATCGAGGAAGTCAAGTGATTGTCAAAAAATGAACGAAAAAGAATTTCGTGTTGTGATTAAACATTACTTTATGAAAGGCAAAACGCCTCAGGAGAAGTTTGATAAACGTTACGGTGACTCGGCACCTTCGATTAGAACGGTTTATAGCCTCAGGCATGAATGTGTGTGATGTCCTTAGGTTAGTCAGGTTTAATTAGTTCTAGGTTCTAGGCGACTGATGACCTCAGAAGTTAAGTCGCATAGTGCTCAGAGCCATTTGAACCATTTGAAGAACAGTTTATAACCGGTTTTAAAATTTTCGGTCTGGCCATATGGGCACAAGTGATGCTGAACGTTCTGGACGCCCTGTGGAGGTTATGACTCCAGAAATCATTGATAAAATCCATGATATGGTGATGGATGACAGAATAGTCAAGGTGTGTGAGATTGCTAGTGCTGTGGGCATCTCTAGTGAACTTGTAAATAATATTTTGCATAAACATTTGGACATGAGAAAGCTATCCGCAAGAAGGGTTCCGTGATTGCTCACGCTTGACCAAAAACGGAATCGTGTGAAGTGTTGCAGGGATGGTTTGCACCTATTCAGGAGGAATCCGCAGGACTTTAAGCGTCGTTTCGTCACTGTGGATGAAACATGGATACATTACTATACTCCTGAAACCAAAGAACAATCTAAACAAAGGGTTACCAAGGGAGAATCTGCACCAAAAAAGGCGAAGACCATTCCTTTGGCTGGCAAGCCAATGGCGACTGTCTTTTGGGATTCGCAAGGGATAATTTTCATCTACTATCTGAAATATGGTAAAACTGTTACAGGTGCATATTTTCATCGTTATTGGACCGTTTGAAAACCGAACTGCAATAAAAACGCCGGCGACTGGACCGCAAAAAAGTCCTTTTCCATCACGACAATGCACCCGCACACACCTCAGCAGTTGTGGTCGCAAAATTAATGGAAATAGGATTCAAACTCGTTTTATATGCCCCCCTATTCTCAAGACTTGGCTCCCTCGGACTACTATTTGTTCCCCAGTTTGAAGAAATGGCTGGTGGGACAAAGATATTATTCAAATGAGGAGGTGATTGCAGCAACTAATAGCTATTCTGCAGACTTGGACAATTCCTATTATTCGGAAGGGATAAACAAATTAGAACAGCTTTGGACGAAGTGTATAAGTCTAAAAGGAGACTATGTCGAAAAATAAAAGAGGTTTACCCCAAACACATAAGTAGTTTTTATTTTTGCACGGACTTTTCAAACGCCCCTCATACGTCAGAAAATATCAAGATGGAGGGCCCTTAGTGAAGTACTTTAGATAAGTGGTATTTACAAATTAATTACTACAACAATCACATTTTCTACTGATACTCAGAAAAAAAAATAAGAAAGAGCATACTGTAAGCTTGATTTTAAGGTAAGAGACATGAGCCTGGGAACATACTTGAGTTGTTATGACACTCATAGTCGTCTAAAATTCTGTACGTCTGGACTCAGTGACAATATTTTTTTTTTTTTTTGTCCAACAAATCGGGCAGATTTATGAGATGAAATGCTGAAGGCAGCAGAGGATCAAATAAGTGAAAAGACAAGACCTAGTAGAAATCCTTGGACAACACAAAAGATATTCAATTTAACAGATGAAAGGGGAAAATTTAAAAACGCAGCAAATCGAAGAGGCGAAAAGGAATACAAACGTCTAAAAAATGAGATTGACTGAAAGTGCAGAATGATTAAACAGGAATGGCTAGACCAGAAATGTAAAGATTTAGAAGCATATTTCACTATGGGAAAGATGATACCGCTTACAGGAAAATTAAAGAAGCCTTCAGGGAAAAGAGAAGTAGGTGTATGAATAGCAAGACCTCAGATGGAAAACCAGGCCTAAGCAAAGAAGGGAAAGCTGAAAGGTGGAAGGAGTATATAGATGGTCTACGCAAGGTAGATGAACTTGATGGCAATATTATAGAAAGGGTAGTGGACGTAGATGGAGATGGGAGGGGAGGGGAGATATGACACTGCGAGAGGAATTTGACAGAGCTCTGGAAGATCTAAGCCGAAACAAGGCCCCGGGGGTAGACGATGTTCCGTTAGAACTACTGATAGCCTTCGGAGGGCCACCTCTTCCATATGTATTGCAACATGCATGAGACAAACGGAATACCCTCACACTTCAAGAAGAATGTAGCAATTGCAGTTTCAAAGAAAGCATTTGCTGACAGGTGCGAATATTACCGAACTATCAGTTAAATAAGTCATGGTTAATACTAACACGAATTCCTTGCGGAAGACTGGAAAAACTGGTGGAAGACGACCTCAGGAAAGATCAGTTTGGATTCCTAAGAAATGTAGAAACACGTATGGCAGTACTAGCCCTACAACTTATCTTAGAAGGCAGATTAAGGAAAGAAAAACCTACATTTACAGCGTTTGTAGGTTTAGAGAAAGCGTTTGACATTGTTGACTGGAATACTCCCTTTCAAATTATACAGGTGGTAGGAGTAAGATACAGGGGGCGAAAGGCTATTTACAACTTGTATAGAAACCAGACAGCAGGTTTTAAGAGTCTTGGGGTACGAAAGGGAGGCAGTGGTTAAGAAGGGAGTGAGACAGGATTGTAGCCTATCTCCGATGTTGTTCAGTCTGTACATTGAACAAGCAGTAAAGGAAACCTGAGAAAATATGGAGCAGGAATTAAAGTTCAGCGAGAACGAACAAAAACTTTGAGGTTTTCCGATGACATTGTAATTCTGTTAGGGACAGCAAAGGGCTTGGAAGAGAAGTTCAACGTAATGAACAATGTCTTGAAAGGAGGATATAAGATGAACATCGACAATAGCAAAAAAAAAAAAAAAAAAAAATAATGGAATGTAGTCGAATGAAATCAGGTGATGTTAAGGGAATAAGATTAGGAAATGAGACACTTAAAATAGTTGATGAGTTTTTCTATTTGGGCAGCAAAGTAATTGACGATGGCCTAAATAGAGAGGATAGACTGCCAATGTCCAAATAATTATTTCTGAAGGAGAGAAATTTGTTAACATCAAATATAGGTTTAAGTGTTAGGAAGTCTTTTTCTAGAAGTATTTTTGTGGAGTGTGATACTGAACGATAAACAGTTTAGACAAAAAGAGAACAGATACGTTCGAAATGTGGTGCTACTGAAGAATGATGAAGATTATATGGGTCGACCTCGTAGTTAATTAGGAAGTACTAAATAGAGTTGGGGAGACAAGAAATTTGTGGCACAACTTGACCAAAAAAGAGGTCGGTTGATAGGGCACATTGTGAGACATCAGGGGATCACCAGTTTAGTACTAGAGGGAAGTGTGGAGGGTAAAAGTCGTAGAGGGAGACCAAGAGATGAATACACTAAGCAGATTCAGAAGGATGTAGGTTGCAGTAGGTACTGGGAGATGAAGAAGCTTGCACAGGATAGAGTAGCATGGAGAGCTGCATCAAACCAGTCTCAGGACTGAAGACAACAACAACAACAATAATCTGCAATGGTAGCGTGGAGAAAGATGACTGTTTCTAAACAATTACTCTCTTACGTTAGTAACTCAAACAGTGGTTGATTCACAATAGACAGCACAAGCTAACAAAATATTTTGTGGATATTGTCCTGTAATTCGAGTTGAACGGTATTTTACATTTTTATCAGTATTTAGTTTTATTTGTACATCGCTGAAAGCTCTGGTACATAACAAATGTAGATTATGACAAAGAGATTCTCGACTTGGTAGGAGAAGGAGATGTGCCTGTTATTGATATCTAAGACAATAAAGAACGGGAATGGAGTGTATTTGCTTAATCATTCGGGGCTCTGTATAATCTTCATTACATCGTGAACATGATCTCTAAGAGTGCTGATGTATGCTATTGCCTGTTTTATTTAACAGCTGGTTAGAACATTGAAAATATTTTTCACTAAACAAAATTCAAGCTATCAAACTACTTGACTTTCTATATTTATAACGCACATGTATTTACTCCAAGATACTGGGTCGAGCAGTTTAAATTCTGCCAGTTACTCACAGTGAAGACTGATATAAGATTGTCAGCAGAAATATCGGAAGAAGAAATAATACTATTTCAGATGCAAGCCAGAAGCACTCCGTCTTCAGGCCACGAGTGGCCTACCGGGACCATCCGACCGCCGTGTCATCCTCAGTGGAGCATGCGGATAGGAGGGGCGTGGGGTCAGCACACCGCTCTCCCGGTCGTTAAGATGGTATTCTTGACCGAAGCCGCTACTATTCGGTCGAGTAGCTCCTCAATTGGCATCACGAGGCTGAGTGCACCCCGAAAAATGGCAACAGCGCATGGCAGCCTAGATGGTCACCCATCCAAGTGCCGACCACGCCCGACAGCGCTTAACTTCGGTGATCTCACAGGAACCGGTGTATCCACTGCGGCAAAGCCGTTGCCCAGACGCAACCCAGAAAGATGTCGGAATATTCTATCCAACGGCAGAACTTCAAGAAAACAACTGCTATTGAAATTCATCGAAGTTCACATATACACGACGGTAGCATTTCTGCCACACGATACAGTTATTAATATCAAGTTCAAGTTTTATGAAGTGTGGAAAATTCACCTCAACTCTCAGATTAGGAAGCTGTAGTTTGGACGTTTTTCCCAGGCGTGTCTCATCTGTGAAAGACAGTGTGGCGAATAACTTTGACATATAGAACTCATTTAGCTGTTTTCATAACCACTTTTACTATTATAATGCGGGCGAGCTCGTATTATGTTGAAAATCAAAAACATATAAAACAGTTCAGTTTTGGGACTCACGTTATGGTAACAATTTCAATTCAATTACGGAAGTTCAGCCAAGGAACAACCGCAGGTTACCCGAGAAGGCATCGTAAATACATTTTCTGCAAGGAGCACACTATCTAAATCAGCCGGATACTGTCTTCAGAATATCCACAGTTTTCAAAATGTGTTTCGCTGGTAGTACTCGGTCTACATACGTTTCCGACGCAACATAGACGCTCTATTCATTGCGTTCCCATGAACTCCCAATTGCACACTTGTTGTTTGACTTCCTGACTATCAATCTACTCAAAAATAAAAATAAACATGTTAATGGTAAATACATATTATAATACAGGGTGAGTCACCTAACATTACCGCTGGATATATTTCGTAAACCACATCAAATACTGACGAATCGATTCCACAGACCGAACGTGAGGAGAGGGACTAGTGTAATTGGTTAACACAAACCATAAAAAAATGCACGGAAGTATGTATTTTAACACAAACCTACGTTTTTGTAAATGGAACCCCGTTAGTTTTGTTAGCACATCTGAACATATAAACAAATACGTAATCAGTGCCGTTTGTTGCATTGTAAAATGTTAATTACATCCGGAGATATTGTAACCTAAAGTTGACGCTTGAGTACCACTCCTCCGCTGTTCGATCGTGTGTATCGGAGAGCACCGAATTGCGTAGGGATCCAAAGGGAACGGTGATGGACCTTAGGTACAGAAGAGACTGGAATAGCACATTACGTCCGCATGGTAACACCTTTTTATTGGTCTTTTTCACTGACGCACATGTTCATTACCATGAGGGGTGAGGTACACTTTCGACGGGCGTTTCATAGGACGTGGAGGACGCATAAATTGGCCAGGCCGTTCTCCTGATCTTACACCTCTGGACTTCTTTCTGTGGGGTACGTTAAAGGAGAATGTGTACCGTGATGTGCCTACTACCCCAGAGGATATGAAACAACGTACTGTGGCAACCTGCGGCGACATTACACCAGATGTACTGTGGCGTGTACGACATTCATTACGCCAGAGATTGCAATTGTGTGCAGCAAATGATGGCCACCACATTGAACATCTATTGGCCTGACATGTCGGGACACACTCTATTCCACTCCGTAATTGAAAACGGAAACCACGTGTGTACGTGTACCTCACCCCTCATGGTAATGTACATGTGCGTCAGTGAAAAAGAGCAATAAAAAGGTGTTAGCATGTGGACGTAACGTGCTGTTCCAGTCTCTTCTGTACCTAAGGACCATCACCGTTCCCTTTGGATCCCTTCGTAATTCGGTGCTCTCCGATACACACGATCGAGCAGCGGAGGAGTGGTACTCAAGCGTCAACTTTAGGTTACAATATCTCCGGATGTAATTAAAATTTTACAATGCAACAAACGGCACTGATTACGTATTTGTTTATATGTTCAGATGTGCTAACAAAACTAACGGGGTTCCATTTTAAAAAAACGTAGGTTTGTGTTAAAATACATACTTCCGTGCATTTTTTTATGGTTTATGTTAACCAATTACACTAGTGGAATCGATTCGTCAGTATTTGATGCGGTTTTAGGAAATATATCCAACGGTAACGTTAGGTGACTCACCCTGTATAACAAAAGTGATGCCTGGTTATACTTTTTACATGAACTGGCTGTAGTGACGCCACCGAGTAAGGTGGTTTTTGTAGACTACAGCTGTACCCATAAGACAGGCGCGAGCTTGTTGATAACAACACTGGAACGTGAAGCAGGAAAGTACATCGGGCCGACATGGGCACAAGAGTTGCCTAGTGGCGTGCTCAGTGGGAATGCGAGTAACTCTTGCCGCAAGCAGCCGTCACTTGAAAAGGTTCATTCGCGAAACAAAGGCACACTGCCGGGTTTAAATAGGTGACAGCTAAGTAATACCAGTGTCTTTAGTGTCACAGCTCTCTTGGACGACGGTGCTGCTGTACATGGGCGGCCACAAGAAGCTTCCGACAGTTCCAGTCTGTGGTGGGGCCCAGTTGGACCCTCTGAGTTCGCAAGGGACTCGGAGCCAGCCAGCAGCGGGCCACACCGAGCCTTCAGCCAGCACGGCCGCCTCCTGTCCGGAGGTCCCGTCGCACCCCGTCTGTTGCAGAGGAAATCCAGCCACCAGCATCCGCCTTCCACAGTCGCGGGGAGTGAGTCGGCGTGGTGTAGGTGCCACTTTCATGGGGGGCCGGAGCGCGGCCATCGTCGAAAAGTTCACTGGTGGGGTCCGTTGGTGTCGTACTGGTAACGTGGCTGCTTCCTCAGCAAAGCAGAGAGACCAAACCGCCGACTGAGCGGGATTCGACGTGGGCGGGACGACAGACAACTGAGGAAATTGGAAATGAGGTCCCATACTTCTTGGCAGAGCGTAGGGGAACGACGCGGTAGACTCGCACCGCCGTACTAAGCGAGGTCTTAATGGCGGTAGTTTGCTGTTGCCTTCCTCCGACCGTAATGGAGATGAATGATGATGATGAAGACGACACAACTGCACCCAGCCATCTCGGGGTCGGTCAAAATGGCTGACTCCGCTGGAAATCAAACTCAGGTCCTCGTGCTCGGGAAGCGAGAACGCTACCGCGAGACCACGAGCGGCGGACATCTGAGAAAAAGAAAAAGAAAATGTTTACAGATTGCCGCAGCGTCTCTCTGCAGCCATGTGGTGCCCTGTAACCCGCCCCACAGCCTCCACTCCAGCTTCCCCATACTTCCGGTGACATCACAGCAAAGATATCTGTAATGTTCCCATACTGTAGTGATGTAAAAAGTGAAAAGAAAAGAAAAAATAGCGCCATTCAGTATGAAATAAATCAGCTATCAGTAATTGAAGAAGACTTCCAAAACAACAATACCAGGAACTTCTATAAAAGTTCTAAACAAAGGCTTCAACCGTACCAACCACTTACCTTGTGCTTCAAGATTGATGGAAAATTAGCCTCAAAGAACAAAGAAAACCGTGAAATATTAGCAAGGCACTTCAGTAAGTTGTTAAATTGTGAGGAGTCCAGAACAAACTTTCCAGAATAAAATCTAGAATACACCCACACAAATTCTGAATCATTAAAGATGAATAATAATAAGGCCTCTGGAGAATAGTCAGTAACTGGTGAAATTTGGAAAATTGCAGGTGTGGGAACAGTCAAGAAGCTACATGGAATCTTTCAAAAACTCTGGGAAGCAGAATCTATACCGGAAGATTGGAAAACAGCATTAATTCACACAATCTACAAAAAAGAAAATAAAACTGACCTCAACAACTATAGAGCAATACCTTTCCTTTCAGTGACTAACAAAATTCTTTAAAAAGCATCACAAAACGGGCTGGTAAGCCAGCTGAATCAAGAATTAGACGAGTACCAAGGAGGGTTTAGAAAAGGACTATCCTGTGTGGAACAAATTTTAAAACTGAAATTCATAAACAGGTACAGAAAAATGCTATCTAAAAGCATTTCTACAACGTTTGTGGACTTCAGAAAAGCATATGATTCAATTGACAGGAAAACATTATTCAGCATCTTAAAATACTTTGGAGCTGACAACAAATCAGTGCCAATCATAAAAGGCACGCTAAAAAATACAAAATCAAATTTTTAGCTGAAACTTCCAAGACTTTTGAGATCAAAACTGGCATTAGGTGAAGAGATGGACTGTCCCTACTGCTGTTCAATTACGTTCTAGAAAAGGTAATCAGGGACTGGAGGAAAAGAACAGAAAAAGGAGGAATTAGAAGAATTACAATTCAGGGAAAAGGGGATAATCTCAGTTTTCATTGTCTGGCTTTTGCAGATGATCTTGCCATCTTTACTGAATCTGTTGTAGGCTACAAAATTTAAATATTTATTTGAAATAATACAACCAAATGCTTTAGACAAAGATGCTAGCCTAATAAGGCCAAGGGAAATGGAGGTGTCTTCACAAAAAACAAAAAACCTGTATAACGAGAAATCTATTTCCACAAAATGCAAAACCTTGGCATTAGAATACTGTCATTAAACCAGAATGCCTTTATGCACCAGAAGGCCTTTCGTTACATACAGCCAAACAATCAGGTAAATTAGAAAGAAGGAGAGGAAGATAAACAGGAAAATCTCGGGACCAAAATATGAGAATGAGAAATGGAAATTAAGAAATAGTAAAGTAGTTTATGAAAAATAGAGCGAACATCAGACACGATGAGGAAGAGAAGAGTGGCCTTCTATGTACACTCAAAAAGACTGGATGAAAACAGGATAACAAAAAGAATTTTTACCTTCTTTGACAGAATTCCAAAACATTAGTGACGTGTATAAATGAATTAACTTCTTTTAACAGACCTCCAGGAAGTGGAAATAATGGAGAAAGAAATATGAGAAAGAGAAATGTTCAGAGCTAAATTAAAAGGTTTCAAGGGCTTCCAGGAGATAACGATGAAAAAGACAAGCGCAATATGGGCAGAAGAAAGACGGGAAAAACACAGAAGGTATGTAAACGAACGACTGATGTGGATAGATTTGACAGTGTCTAGCAAGAAAATTAGGATTGTGCCAGTATATTCGCATTGTGAAGGGACAGATCAAGATAAGATGGATAGTTTTTATGAGGCACTCAGTGATGTAGTTGTTAGCGTAAAGGACAAGGACAGTGTTCTGCTCATGGGTGATTTTAACGCCAGGATTGGAAATCGAACAGAAGGGTATGAAAAGGTTATGGGTAAATTTGGAGAGGATATGGAGGCCAACAGGAACGGGAAACAACTCTTGGATTTTTGTGCCAGTATGGGCTTAGTAATCACAAACTCCTTTTTTAAACATAAGAACATTCACCGGTATACTTGGGAAGGCAGGGGAACCAGATCTGTCATTGACTATATAATAACAGATCAGGAATTCAGG
The DNA here is from genome assembly GCF_021461385.2 of Schistocerca piceifrons. Taxonomy (NCBI): domain Eukaryota; kingdom Metazoa; phylum Arthropoda; class Insecta; order Orthoptera; family Acrididae; genus Schistocerca; species Schistocerca piceifrons. The sequence continues at coordinate 673,178,348 of NC_060142.1, read as the reverse complement.
AAGGCTGTGAGGGACACACGTATATTCAGGGGATTCTTTGATGACACTGATCACAGTAGTGTGTAAAAGTAGGATGAAGCAAACAGCTTGGTGGAATGATACAGTCAAGGCAGCCTGTAAAAGGAAAAAGAAGGCGTATCAAAAATGGCTACATACCAGAACCCAGGTAGACAAAGTTATGTTGAAGAAAGAAACAAAGCCAAACAGATAATTGCAGCATCCAAGAAGAAATCGTGGGAAGACTTTGGAAACAGGTTGGAGACTATGGGTCAAGCTGCTGGAAAACCATTCTGGAGTGTAATTAGCAGTCTTCGAAAGGGAGGTAAGAAGGAAATGACAAGTATTTTGGACAGGTCAGGAAAACTGCTGGTGAATCCTGTGGATGCCTTGGGCAGATGGAGGGAATATTTTGAAGAGTTGCTCAATGTAGGTGAAAATGCGATCAGTAATGTTTCAGATTTCGAGGTAGAATGGGATAGGAATGATGATGGAAATAGGATCACGTTTGAGGAAGTGGAAAAAATGGTCAATAGATTGCAGTGCAATAAAGCGGCTGGGGTGGATGAAATTAAGTCAGAACTCATCAAATACAGTGGAATGTCAGGTCTTAAATGGCTACACAGGATAATTGAAATTGCCTGGGAGTCGGGAGAGGTTCCATCAGACTGGACAAAAGCAGTAACCACACCAATCTTTAAACATGGAAACAGAAAAGATTGTAACAACTACAGAGGTATCTCTTTAATCAGCGTCGTGGGCAAAATCTTCTCAGGTATTGTTGAAAGGAAAGTGCGAGTATTAGTTGAGGACGAATTGGATGAAAATCAGTGTGGGTTTAGGCCTCTTAGAGGTTGTCAGGACCAGATCTTTAGCTTACGGCAAATAATGGAGAAGTGTTATGAGTGGAACAGGGAATTGTATCTATGCTTTAAAGATCTAGAAAAGGTATATGACCGGGTTCCTAGGAGGAAGTTATTGTCTGTTCTACAAGATTATGGAATAGGAGGCAATCTTTTGCAAGCAATTAAAGGTATTTACATGGATAGTCAGGCAGCAGTTAGAGTTGACGGTAAATTGAGTTCATGGTTCAGAGTAGTTTCAGGGGTAAGACAAGGCTGCAACCTGTCTCCACTGTTGTTCATATTATTTATGGATCATATGTTGAAAACAATAGACTGGCTGGGTGAGATTAAGATATGTGAACACAAAATAAGCAGTTTTGCATATGCGGATGACTTAGTTGTGATGGCAGATTCGATTGAAAGTTTGCAAAGTAATATTTCAGAGCTAGATCAGAAATGTAAGGACTATGGTATGAAGATTAGCATCTCCAAAACGAAAGTAATGTCAGTGGGAAAGAAATATAAACGGATTGAGTGCCAAATAGGAGGAACAAAGTTAGAACAGGTGGACGGTTTCAAGTACTTAGGATGCATATTCTCACAGGATGGCAACATAGTGAAAGAACTGGAAGCGAGGTGTAGCAAAGCTAATGCAGTGAGCGCTCAGCTACGATCTACTCTCTTCTGCAAGAAGGAAGTCAGTACCAAGACTGAGTTATCTGTGCACCGTTCAATCTTTCGACCAACTTTGTTGTATGGGAGCGAAAGCTGGGTGGATTCAGGTTACCTTATCAACAAGGTTGAGGTTACGGATATGAAAGTAGCTAGGATGATTGCAAGTACTAGTAGATGGGAACATTGGCAGGAGGGTGTCCACAATGAGGAAATCAAAGAAAAACTGGGAATGAACTCTATAGATGTAGCAGTCAGGGCGAACAGGCTTAGATGGTGGGGTCATGTTACACGCATGGGAGAAGCAAGGTTACCCAAGACACTCATGGATTCAGCAGTAGAGGGTAGGAGGAGTCGGGGCAGACCGAGGAGAAGGTACCTGGATTCGGTTAAGAATGATTTTGAAGTAATAGGTTTAACATCAGAAGAGGCACCAATGTTAGCACTGAATAGGGGATCATGGAGGAACTGTATAAGGGGGGCTATGCTCCAGACTGAACGCTGAAAGGCATAATCAGTCTTAAATGATGATGATGATGATGATGATGATGATGAATTCAGAATTAGCAATATTTTCATGAGGGCACGGATCAGGCGAAAACCACTTTCTCCCACACTTTTGCTTTTTTAGATCTCACGTGTTACAAATTAGGGATAATCCGACTGTGTAGGACAGCTTCATAAAAATAGTAAATTGTAAAATGTAATTAATTACAATTTAGTACAAATCTACATCTATATCTACATACATACTCCGCAATCCACCATACGGTGCGTGGCGGAGGGTACCTCGTACCACAACTAGCATCTTCTCTCCCTGTTCCACTCCCAAACAGAACGAGGGAAAAACGACTGCCTCTATGCCTCTGTAGAAGCCCTAATCTCTCTTGTCTTATATTTGTGGTCTTTCCGCGAAATATAAGTTGGCGACAGTAAAATTGTACTGCAGTCAGCCTCAAATGCTAGTTCTCTAAATTTCCTCAGTAGCGATTCACGAAAAGAATGCCTCCTTTCCTCCAGAGACTCACACCCGAGTTCCTGAAGCATTTCCGTAACACTCGCGTGATGATCAAACCTACCAGTAACAAATGTAGCAGCCCACCTCTGAATTGCTTCTATGTCCTCCCTCAATCCGACCTGATAGGGATCCCAAACACTCGAGCAGTACTCAAGTATAGGTCGTATTAGTGTTTTATAAGCGGTCTCCTTTACAGATGAACCACATCTTCCCAAAATTTTACCAATGAACTGCCTTCACCACAACTGCCATTACATGCTTGTCTCACTTCATATCGCTCTGCAATGTTACGCCCAAATATTTAATCGACGTGACTGTGTCAAGCGCTACACTACTAATGGGTATTCAAACTTTACGGGATTCTTTTTCCAATTCATCTGCATTAATTTACGTTTATCTATATTTAGAGTTAGCTGCCATTCTTTACACCAATCACAAATCCTGTCCAAGTCATCTTGTATCTTCCTACAGTCACTCAACGACGACACCTTCGCGTACACCATAGCATAATTAGCAAACAGCCGCACATTGCTATCCACCCTACACAAAAGATAATTTATGTAGATAGAAAACAACAGCGGACCTACCACACTTCCCTGGGGCACTCCAGATGATACCCTCACCTCTGATGAACACTCACCATCGAGGACAACATACTGGGTTCTATTACATAAGAAGTCTTCGAGCCACTCACATGTTTGGGAAGAAATCCCATATGTTCGTACCTTAGTTCGGAGGCTGCAGTGGGGCATCGAGTCAAAAGCTTTCCGGAAGTCAAGGAATATGGCATCCGTCTGATACACTTCATCCATGGTTCGCAAGACATCATGTGAAAAAAGGGCGAGTTGCCGTTCGCAGTAGCGATGCTTTCTACAGCCGTGTTGATGCATGGACAGCAACTTCTCTGTCTCAAGGAAATTCACTATATTCGAACTGAGAATATGTTCGAGAATCCTGCAAGAAACCGATGTTAAGGATATTGGTCTGTAATTTTGAGGATACGTCCTTCTACCCTTCTTATATACAGGCGTCACCTGCGCTTTTTTCCAATCGCTCGGGACTACGTTGGGCAAGAGATTCGCGATAAATGTAAGCTAAGTAAGGAGCCAGTGCAGTAGAGTACTCTCTGTAAAACCGAATTGGAATCCCATCAGGACCTAGCGATTTATTTATTTTCAACCCATTCAGCTGCTTCACAACCCCATGGATGTATATCACTCTGTCCTCCATACGGGAATCTGTACGAGACTCAAACAGCGGTATTTTTGTACGATCCTCCTGCGTGAAAGATTTCTCAAATGCTAAATTTAAAATTTCAGCTTTCGTTTTGCTGTCTTCTGTTGCCAGGCCAGAGTGATCAGTGAGTGACTGGATGGAAACCTTCGACCCGCTTACCGATTTTACGTAAGACCAGAATTTCCTTGGGTTTTCAGCAAGAGCTTTTGCTAAGATATGACGGTGGTAGTGGTTGAAAGATTCGCGCATCGCTCTTTTTACAGCAGCACGAATCTCTACTAACTTTTGCCTGTCTTCATTCTCCCGATCTTTCTTGTACCGCGAGTGCAACTGTCTTTGCTTCCTGAGCATTCTCCGAATTGCGCTGTTAAACCACGGTGGGTCTTTTCCGTCCGTAACCCACTTTTTCGGCACATACTTGTCCAATGCGTGATTTACAATGTGTTTAAAATTTTCCCATAATTCTTCCACGTCCATCGTACCGGAAGTAAATGAAGTCGATTCATTTACTACGTGGGATGCTAACAACTGCTTATCTGCTCTTTCTAGTAAGAATACTCTCCTAGCCTTCTTGACCGACTTTTTAACTTTCGTAGCCATAGTCGTAATGACAACATCATGATCACTATCCCTGTCTCAACACTGACACCGTCGATGAGGTCTGGTCTGTTCGTGGCTACCAGATCTAAAATATTTCCATTACGCGTCGGCTGGCGATTTAGCTGCTCAAGACAGTTTTCGGATAATGTGTTCAAAAGTAATTCACACGACGGCTTGTCTGTACCACCTGTAATGAATCCATAGACATCCCAGTCTATACTAGCTAGGTTGAAGTCGCCTCCGACTAATGTAGCATGATCCGGGTACTTCTGCGATACAGATTGTAGACTCCTTTTGAATGATTTTAGAACTGTCACGGTGGAACCTGGTGGCCGGTAATAACACCCAACAATTAACTTTATTTTTCCTAGCCCTGTTAAACTTCACAATCACACTCTACTTCGACCTCAAATATTTGTTATGATGCGTTTCAACGTTTGATATCTCATTTTCTGGCACATGACATCTACATCACATACATCACACCGGAAAATGTACATGAATGTGTCTGAAAACAGGTATGACACTTTAAAGCTTGTTATCAAGTGAGGTTTAGCAGTGGTTAGCACAGGGAACTCGCATTCTGGAGGATGACGGTTCAGATCCCCGCCCACCCATCCTGATTTACGTTTCCTATGAATCGCTCCAGGTAAATGCCGGGATGCTTCCTTTGAAAAGGCACGACCGATTCCCCTCCCAATCCTTGAGAGAATCTGCGCCTGTGTTCCCTCTCTAATAACCTCGTTCAGGATGGAATGTTAAACACTGATCTTCCTTCCTCTTCTTTTTCAAAACTCGTTGAAGAAATTATTTCTTACTTGAGCAGAATGGCTGCAACAGAAATGTGAGGAAATTGAAGAATAATTAAAGAATCGGAAATACGATTTAATGTAGCGAGAAGAAAACAACTTTGATTTCAAAAAGAGAAAGGGGAATACTAATGTGGATGATAAAAGATGAGATTAGTAGTGAAATTGCAGAAAATCAAATAATAATAAATTAATGGAAGAGGTCCTTCGAAGAATTGTATGAGATACAAGTTAGACCTGATGGGTTGGGTACGGAGGATGAAAAAAAATTACTTGAAGAGGATGAAAGATTTCCAATAATTATAGAAGACTTTGAGATGGAACATAAGAAAATGAAATGTGGAAAAGCGCCTAGAGGAAACTGGATTGCCCTCCGATTGATGTTGCTCCATCGGTGCAAAATTTATGAGGAAGGTGAGTGACCAAATGACTTCACAGAAACAATTATGGTGCCAACCCTGAAGAATGTTACTGCCTTGAAATACACAGAATATATGACAGTAAAACATCAAATTTAACCCCCCGCCTCGAAAATAAGAACAAACAGATCAAGATTGATAGCTCATTTCGGAAAAATTATACTAAGAATATTGAATAGAAGACAGCAATGTAAAGATTAGAAGGATATGGATGAAGAACAGTTCGGCTTCAGAAGGTGCAAAGGTACAAGATATGCAACTAAACTGTAACGAATATTGGCGGAAGACACCTAGAAACAGATATGCCGCATTTGTTGACTTGGAATACAGTTCGATGGACCAAACTTTTTAGTGTGCTGAATAAGATTGGAATTAACTGGAAAGAAAGGAGACTATCAAGTAATTTATATGCAACACAGAGAGTAAAAGTAAGAATCAGAGATGAGATGACAGTAGGAATTAAAATTCGGAGAGGGATTAGACAAGGCTGTTGTCTTTCACGTACCCTGTATAACATTAATTTGGCTGCTTTAACTAAAAACTACTTCCAACAAAGGAGTGGTTCCTAAATGGGAGGAAGGATAATTAAATGTGTAATATTTGCTGATGACATGGTATTAATGAGTGAAAATGGAAAGATGGTTAACAGTATGTTAAAAAAAGTGGACATCAGCTGTCAGGAATATGGAAGAAGATAAATGTGAATCCTACCAAGGCAAGGTTTTTTCTACACAAGTGATGAGCTTGTAGAGCAGTTTAATAACTTCAGGTACCTAGTATGAAAAATAACTAGCAACGTGTAAGGATCATTTTCTGTGACTCATTAAATGAGCAATTAAGAAAGAGTTCATTAACGTGTTTGAATGTTGACCTGCATGGTGCCTAAACATGCATAGATAGGAAAAATGCTTGGATACTGTTGAGGAGTAGAATTGAAGATGAATGGAAGGTGTGAAACTAGTAGGTAAGACATCTTCCGCAAATGAAAGGTAGTGTTGCCTCCTTCAACTGTGGAACGAAAGTTACTGCTTGCGTGTAGAGACATCGCCTATACTCACTTTTAATCTTTTCCGGACAGCGAGCTAGCTGCTAGAAGCGGCGGCAGCGCGGTGAGGAAAGCTGACGTGGCAGTCAAAATGGCGGTGTCCAATTTTCCGGTCTGGTGGGCTGTCCGCCCCAAGCCGTCAGCGCGACGTCACACCCTCTGCCGCTGTTTACCAGCCCTGCACAGCACACTTCACAATACACAGAGGCCCAGTCTGAGCTCTCTTTTTCTTAGCGCCAGGCGCTCTGTTGCAGAGCTATTAGGCACGTTAGTAGATGCCATCTTCTAATCTACGTCACAGCTGAAATTATTAAACCTAGACCGAGCGAGGTGGCGCAGTGGTTAGCACACTGGACTCGCATTCGGGAGGACGACGGTTCAATCCCGTCTCCGGCCATCCTGATTTAGGATTTCCGTGATTTCCCTAAATCGTTTCAGGCGAATGCCGAGATGGTTCCTTTGAAAGGGCACGGCCGATTTCCTTCCCAATCCTTCCCTAACCCGAGCTTGCGCTCCGTCTCTAATGACCTCGTTGTCGACGGGACGTTAAACACTAACCACCACCACCATTAAACCTAGAGGTTTAAGGAAAGGTACTAAGTTATGGAAAGTCAACCCAGGGTCCTAGACTTAATAATGTCTAGTCTGGGAACGAGGGCTACTGATAGTGACAGATTACAGGAACGATCACACAAACTTGTGTTGGAGATGCGGATGCCATGATGCCATGCATTGGGAGAGTCCTAAAGAAATGTAATTCGCTTAAGAAAGAAGTGGCATACAAAACACTGGTTCAACCAACTGCTGCGTGTTGCTCGTCCATCTGGGGCCTTTGTTAGGTGAGATTAATAAGGCAGATAGAGAAGATCCGAAGATCATTCAGAATGAGCGAGGGCATTGTGGATAGCAGATGCTACAGGAGGGGCGTTGAGTATCATTGAAAGGATTGCTACTGAAATACGAAGCGTACGTTCCAAGAAGTGTCAGGCCTCATATTATTTCTTCCCACATAGGTAGCTGTGAGGTCGCCTGTGACGTATAAATGTAGATGTGTTGTTACTGAAATTTTTCTATACTTACAATAAAGATCACACAACTAAAAAGTGTATGTTAATAATGTGAAGTTAGAGCTGGTGTAGTGAGGGAGGACAGTAGGATGAGTAAGTATCATGGAATCTAAAAAGCAGTAACTATAACTGAAAAATTATTTCATACGGGATTCTCTGTGACCATACATGTCCACCAGCTGATTCTACCATGTCATTCAACTGACTTGATGTAATGAATTCGGTTACAATTACGCTGTGGCTGTAAATGGAACTCTCTGCTTCATTTCAAACAATTTGCAGGTATCAATCTTTGGACGCACCATTCCGCGCTGCAGATATGACAGAGCCAGACGAACACAAGCACGCTTGAGGTGCTGACTTCTCGATCATTTGCCAAGGATGCATGTCTTGGACACGAAACGATTTCGACGCCACTCACTGTGGTCAGATACCAATGAGATTCTTCTCAAACAATGCGAAGAAACTCCCGTCCTGCTAGAGGGAGGTTCTGGGAGGACACTCGAGCAACAAAGGATTCAAAGCGATATCAAAAAGACGCCGATCATACTCATTTTCAAGAAATCTCTTTAGACAGGTGCGCAGAATTGCATGTTTATATCACTGATGTCAATCTGTTGCATAGTTATGGAACACGTTTTATGCCTTTTGGAGATCGAATATGTCAACAACGACAGTTCAAGGAAGGAGCCAGTGATCATGTAACTGATTGGTCAGCACGGCTCACTGGCGTGCCGAAGGTCAGAATTCGATTTTTTACTGGTAGGTGGACTTCATGGGGTGGTCTCAGTCTCTTGATGCCTACTGAGGTGCTATTTGACGAGTAGTAGCGGCTCCAGGTCACGAAAACTGACGAAGGCCTGGAGAACGGTGTGCTGACCCCACGCCCCTTCATACTGCATCCAATGACGCCATTTGCAGAGGATGACACGGCGGTCGGTCGGTACCAACGGGCCCGGCAGGGCCTGTAGAAGGATTTTGTGTTTTACTTTCTTACCGATGATGATGGGTACGTAAAAATCATGATAATCGCACACTGCTGCGAAAAGGAAAGGGATTTTTTTTTTTCTCAAGTCATCTTTCTTGCATTCTTGCTGTTGGATTGATGTTGCTATCCATTTTCTCTTATCTTGTGCTAATCTTTTCACCTCTATAGTCGCCATCCCCTACAATCGGTTTCGCTTATACCTGTTGCAGAGTGGACTGGCCATAAGGCTTGCCATCAGTCTCTACTGCTGCATGGTCCACCTCAGCGACAAAGGGAGAGAGCACTAAGTAAATTAAATCAATATCTTTGAAACGAGATCTGGGTTATTCAGAAAATTATCTTTCGTTTGATCTGCAACTCAAGTTGATTAAATTGTTATTTCAAAAGTCGTTAATTATTCGCTCTCAGACTAATTTTCCCCCATGATTTGAGATCACCAGCGGCTTGTCCAACCAGCGGACTATGGGCTCATGAGGACGGACGAATTTTCTGGGTCCTAATTTGATTATTCTACAATATCTCAACATGGTGAATACTGGCAGAGGCTAGCCAGAGGTTAGTTTCAAATTCAGGCCACGGGTACTTGTCGCTGAAGGACACGAGAATGCACGCCGTTTTCGCAGAAGTTGCCGCCTCTTCAGCATTCCCAATCCCTGGACGTGGTGTCTGATCGATGCACGCAGGAACTAACGGTAACCGCGGCGCTTGCTAGGATGGCTGGGAAGCTTACTCTGTCGAGGGCTTCTCGGCCACAAAAGTGTCGAGAGACGTCACGATATACTGTGACTCTTTGATTGAGTGGTGTGCAGTTACACGGTCGTGAGTTCGGGACCAGCCGCCATCTTAGCGTCAGCGAACATGCTATGGACGCCGTTTGTCGCCACTGATCGTTCCGTTCGCGAGGTTGCAGATTTAAATTCATCTCCGAGTTCACGTTCAGTAGCATTCGTAGTTGCGTTGCTAATCGTTCAGTACGCTATAGGCCGGGCGCTATTTAATATGACACCGAACTAGTTTTTTGAAGTGGTCTGCCCAGGCTTCCGTTACCACTCATGTTACTGAACAATGTGATCAATGTTTCCTCTCCAGACGCTTTCAAGAGCTGGACTGTTATAATCCAATGCTGTTCATGTAATTGAATGTTTTATATTTTACGTTCTTGTCCTCCAGCAAGAATCAGTAGGGCCTGGCGTTCACAAATTTACCGTCATACTCGAGTACCTCGCCAATTTATGACGTGTTACTGGAGGAACAATATAACAGATTTTAACAAAAAGACTCATTTCTCTTGTCTGCTGTTTTCCTCTGTTGTCCTACTGATTACGTCAATTAACCATCAACTGAACCCCTGTCAGAGGAAAACTAGTTCAGTGCCAGCCAGTCGAGACAACAGCCGAACGGTAGATGAATGGCAAACCTCACCACTTGCAGAGAAAGAGAAACATCGTCTGTACAGGTAATTATTTGGCCACAAAACTCAGCAAATTAACCTTCACCATTTTTCACGCCATCGTCTACAGAAGCCAACGACCACTACACTGTGTTTCCAGTCCCTATAAATTTTCCCTTCTACTCTTCTTTCTGTGGCCAGGGTAACCATTACCGGATACCGCAGCACATGTTCCATTAATCAGACCTTTTTTTTCTGCTAATGACATTCTATAAACTCCTCCTTACACCTTTTTTAGTATTTGTTCTTTTTATACTTTACCTGTCCTCTTAATTTTAATCATTCTTCAATAGCAGCAGTTTTTATTTGCTTCCAGTTTCACACTCCAGAAATTTCCAGTGATCGACGTTTCACTTTCGCACAGTGCTCTTCTTCAGAGATACGCCGTCAGGAACTTTTTCCTCGTGTACACGTCAACGTCTGACACCAGTAGAACTCTTTTTCGAAGAACGATCTTCTTTGTATCTACTATGTTGTGGAATGTTGTGAGGAAGAGACTTCTCTCGCTCTCCCACACGGGGAATATTGCATGAAAACAGTGGTTTCATCACAACTGCACTCTTCCAAAGCAGGAATCACATACTGCACAAGGAGATCTCGATAACGTATAGACGTCATGGTAAACCTGACAGGGCCCCTGGGTGTATCCTCTTCAAACAAGAACGACCAAGTTAAAGGTGCTTGTGAATCCACACCACACAGTCGCATATTGCAAGTGCATAGCTGTTTATGCAGAACACGCAGTTTAACAGTCCGCCAATTCGGCAGTTCCGTGTATTCACTGCACCCCGTAGTGCTAATTGTGCCTTGTCAGCCAATAGAATATTGCCCCGCTACATGTCACCAACTTCGATCCACGCCATAAATCAAAGAGCGAATTCAGATTACTGCTGCGGTTCCTGAGGCTTCAATTGCTGCACCCTCTGGGTCGTGTACGGGTACCGGTGTAAAGTAGACCTCAAATCTCTCTGTATTGTTGACCATGGGATGGACAATTTGCATGACGCTGCGGTAACACTAGCACCACCCGTAACACGGGCTGCATGGTCAGTTACAGCAACAACAACCTCGCCAATAACTTCCACGTGGATAGGAAGCCTTCTTCTCCCAGGTCACCAGTGTCTTCTAATTTCATTGTCATCTTCTTTAAACCATTTAATGTTAGTGGGCATCTCCTTACACCTTTCAGTCGGCGATACTTTCCTAATGCAGAACTGTAATTGCTGCCGTCTACATAAAACAGTCTCGTTAAAAGAGCACCGTCTCTCTTGTAGATAACCATAGTGTTCACTCACGCTGCGGCTTGTCAAGTGACAGCGTGGATGCCACACCGTCATACAAACAGTGTAAGCACCTGGTGACTACAACTGGAACTATATCTTTTTTTTTTCAGTGTAAATCGATTCCCATCAATGCCTCAGCATATCTACAGAGTTTCGCTGCTGTATCATGACTACTGCCCAGACTGGATTTGCAATTTAGTTACACATGTAACAACTCGGTACTTGCAGTAAGCTGTGTTGCAGTATGCAGTCATTAATTTCCAATACTTAACACTGTACTTTACTTCGATACGTTTTATGTAATACGAGGCTGAGTCAAATGAAAACCTTAAATATTTTTTTAAATATTATTTATTGTGCAGAAGTGGTACAAAGCTGTATCACTTTTCAACATAATCTCCCCCACGCTCAATGCAAGTCCTCCAGCGCTTACAAAGTGCATAAATTCCTTTAGAAAAAAATTCTTTTGGTAGTCCGCGCAACTACTCATACACTGCGTGGCGTACCTCTTCATCAGAACGGAACTTCTTTCCTCCCATTGCCTCTTTGAGTGGTCCAAACGTATGGAAATCACTTGGGGCAAGGTCTGGTGAGTATGGTAGATGAGGAAGACACTCAACATGTAGGTCTGTGATTGTTGCAACTGTTGTACAGGCAGTGTGGGGCCTTGCATTGTCATGTTGCAAAAGGACACCTGCTGACAGCAATCCACGTCGTTTTGATTTGATTGCAGGCCGCAGATGATTTTTTAGGAGATCTGTGTATGATGCACTGGTGACAGTGGTCCCTATAGGCAAGTAATGCTCCAAAATGTCGCCATTTTCGTGCCTAAAGAGAGTCAGCATAACCTTCTCTGGTGATGTTTCTGTTCGAAACTTCTTTGGTTTCGGTGATGAGGAATGGCGCCATTCCTTGCTCGCTCTCTTCGTTTGCGGTTGGTGGAAATGAACCCAGGTTTCGTCCCCAGTAACGATTCTTGCAAGGAAGCCATCACCTCCTCGTTCAAAGCGCGGAAGAAGTTCTTCACAAGCATCAACACGTCGTTCTCTCATTTCGGGAGTCAGCTGCCGTGGCACCCATCTTGCAGACACTTTGTGAAACTGGAGCACATCATGCACAATGCGGTGTGCTGACCCATGACTAATCTGTAAACATGATGCAATGTCATTCAGTGTCACTCGGCGGTTTTCCTTCACTATGGCTTCAACTGCTGCAATGTTCTGTGGAGTCACAATTCGTTGTGCCTGACCTGGACGAGGAGCATCTTCCACTGAAGTCACACCATTTGCGAACTTCCTACTCCTATAGACTTGCTGCTGTGACAAACATGCATCACCGTACTGAACCTTCATTCGTCTATGAATTTCAATAGGTTTCACACCTTCACTATGCAAAAACCGAATAACAGAACGCTGTTCTCCCCTGGTGCAAGTCGCAATTGGGGCGGCCATTTTTATACTGATACTGCGACGGTATGTGTGCATCTGCACTATGCTGCCACCTACAGACCATTCTGCACGCTGTTTGTAGCACGCAACTTACAGGATAACAGCGTGAAATTTCTATTTGTTACTACAAATTTACGGTTTTCATTTGACTCACCCTCGTATATTGCACGTGAGTAAATGAAAATCGTTACAGCAGTGTTCGATACCTTGATCCGGTTCAGCAGCTATATCCCTCCGCGCTTTGGCCTTTTTCAAAACGTTCTTGTAAGCTGTGTCACAAGAAGTTGTTCTCCTCGCCTCCTAAATAAGTTTTTTTTCTGTTTGTATTTTTTCGTGCCCCACGCGCCAATCGATACGGCTAATATGCCTCGTGTTACCGCTGCCTCAGCCACCAGTGTGCCAACACAACAGTGAAATCATGGAGGTAAGAATAAGGGGAGATGGCGCTACGTATCCCAGCCGTACTACGTTTTGAAGCCATGGGGGCGTGGCTCGCTGCCATGACACTCTGACCAAAACATTGCCAGTGTGTGCTATAGCGCTGCGTGTATTACAGTCGCTAATTGCACCATATACGCATGTAACGTCATCAGATTCGTTGTTTCAAAGTTTTTGTTTAAAATAAAATCTCGTAAAGGAGAAATTCCGCATTTCTTCTGATTAAAAATAGTTTTTAATGTAATATTACGAATAGCTAGCCTTCAATGTAAACGATATAATTTTGTTAATTCAGTAATAAACGTGTATCACAAACTAAATAATAGAAACTGAAAACTAAGTTAGCTATACCCTCCCTCCAAAGCCCCATAAATACGTCTTGTTTGTAATACGCACTGGGACATTTCAGTTACGTTACACTACTGGGAAACACTGTTCATTACCACCAATATTTACTGAAATACGGTGCATAGAATGGCAAATCTACACAGTGTCCTGTTTAGGCCTATACTTTACGCCAGTTAATGTAGTGTTAGCTTTTAATTTGGTACATGATGAAGACAAAGTGAGTTACTCAACACTTCGATTATCGACGATACGTACGTATTATACTGAAACGTGAACTTGAAAACTAAGAATTTAATTCTTTGAATTAACATACCTTTTGCAAATGTTTTGGGTCTGTAGGGAAAACTGATGGTACAGCATTTTCTCGGAGCCTTACTGTTGAAAGGCAAGTTCGGTCTATGTCCTCTTCTCGGAAATGCTGAGAACATATAGTGCTCCATTTAGACGCACGCCAATTCTTCCTCCTCACGGCATTCTCCCACAGAGCTTTCCGACTTTCATTTTTAGGAAATCTAAAATCATACAGGAGAAAAACACGCTATAGTACAAGTACCGATGTAGCACACGTTCATTCACAATGAAATTGTAAAATCACACTTAACGAGACAACTTACACATGAAATGTTATTCTCTTCGATTTCGCATCACAATCAGAACAATTCGTACATCCGAACACCACACAAGTCACCATAATAGCGCAAAATCCTTCCAAAAGCGAGCGACAAGCCTTTGCACACAACCTTACAGCAGCAATGTTTTGGTCGGATTGAGATGGCTACCCTCGGCTTCACATAGCTTCACAGCTGTGACGTCACGACGTCTCCCTCTATTCTTACCTCCATGAGTGAAATGCACCACGGTGGCAGACCAGTACTTTTCGATATAACATGGCGCCGACCCCGGTGGCAGGCCAGTGGTCACCGTGTCTCTGTTGTCCTCTGCGTGTCTGACACGATGCATCGATGGGCACTTCAGCTCTAGGTCGCAGGCGGGACACCCAGGACGAGTTCTGTCTAGCCAGGCCTTAAGGGATTCTGCCACCAGAATAAAAGTGGAGCTCACAATGGCCAGTACTCTTGTCTTGCACCCAATAGGTATATGAGCCCGCCACTGTTCGCCATTCACTCACAGATGGGTGATAATCTCCCAGCAAAGATATATCAGATGATGGTGCAAAACTGGGGATCTCGGATGACGCTAAAGGCTCCAGATGTGCCGCAGCCTTCTTCACAGACACCTCGACATCACTGAAGCCCATTGCAACACCTTGAAACCCGTCGACCGTGGTCAACGCATCTTCCAACTGTTTCCCGACAGTGACCAGTTCCCAATTTCCCCTGTATATGTACACAAAAGAAGCAGCGACTAACTATCTTTACTTGTGTTCGAGTGCACGATGAGAAACACACTTCTGACTCAGCAATACTTTACAATAAGATGGATTTTGGAAACTTCACCTCACTTTCCGATATCTATGCAATGAAAAATTGATTTAGTTTCTCAACTAGCTACACATCAACGTCGACATGTACGTGACTAGTCTGCAATTCACACTTAAGTGTTTGGCAGATGGCTCATAGAAACACTTTCAGACTATTTCTCGACCGTTACACTCTCGAAGAGCACCTGACAAGAATCAAAATAAAAGTCTTTTCGTGCAAGCTCTGGTTTCCCTTATTTTGTTATAATACTCATTTCTTCTGATGTACAAGGGAGTGTACATTATTCTTACTCAGAGCAGAAAGTTGGTGATTCAAATGCTGTGAAAAGACCTTGTCGCAACGGAAAACAATTCTCTCTTACTGACTGCCACCACAATTCGCGTGTCATATCCGTGACACTCTCTCCTCTATTTCATGACAATACAAAACGAACTGGCTTTCTTTGAACTTTTACGATGTCATCCATCAATTATAAATGGTAAGCACCCCATACCATGCAGCAGGACTGCAGAAGAGAACGGACAAGCGTAGTGCAAGCAGTCTCTTTAGTACATTTGTTACACTTTGTGGGTATTCTACCAATAGAAGATTGCACAGGATAGAGTAGCATGGAGAGCTGCATCAAACCAGTCTCAGGACTG
Organism: Schistocerca piceifrons; assembly: GCF_021461385.2. Classification (NCBI taxonomy): domain Eukaryota; kingdom Metazoa; phylum Arthropoda; class Insecta; order Orthoptera; family Acrididae; genus Schistocerca; species Schistocerca piceifrons. The sequence goes on along the minus strand of NC_060142.1, from coordinate 673,162,602 downwards.
AAGACCACAACAACAACAACATTACCATATGTGGTTGGCCATACAAACAACATTTTTAATGTGATGCTTCCAGTTTAAGTTGTTAATAATTATAACCCCTAGGTATTTAGATGAATTGACAGAGTTTATAGTTGTGTGATTTATCGTGTCACCGAAATGTAACTTTTTCTTTTTATAAATACGCATGTGGAGGATATCACCTTTACTGTTGAGGGTCAAATTCCACTTTTCGCGCCATACAAATATCTTGACCAAATCATACTGCAATTCGTTTTGATCTTCTGTACTTGACGATAACCGACAACATCATCTGTAATCAATTTAAGAGCGCTGCTTGTCTCCTAATTAGTTTATATAGATAAGAACAGCAGACTTCTATAGCACTTCCTCGGAGAATCCCAGATACCTCTTGTGTCTCATTAAATGACTTCCACTCAGTAACTACGAACTGTGGCATCTGTGTCAAGAGGTCACGAATTCAGTTACACGAGGGAGACTATACTCCTCAGGTAGGCTGTTTGATTACAAGTCACATGTGAGGAACGGAAGGCTAGAGATGTGGAACAGCGTGAGATCCCCTGTTAATATCACTCTTTAGCTCGTGTGAATTATGTGCCAGTTGTACTTCATTGCATCTCATAACGCTCGAACATATATGTTTCCAAAATCCTACGATCGATGACTCACTGTTTGATCCCCCCCTCCCCCCCCCCCAAATCAATCAACCAACCAAAATCCTACAGTATCATTAAATGGGGCTATAATTCAGCGGAATACTTACACTTCCTTTCTTGTGTATTGATGTGACCTGTGCAACATTTCAGTCTTTAGGCAAGAAATGTCGACGAGCCAATGGTTGTATACAATTGTTACAAATGCAGCTATTTCATCAACATACTCCGAAAGTAACCTAACTGGTATTCAGTCTGGCCTAGATGACTTGCCTTTATTAAATAACTTAGTTGACACGCTACACAAGTTATATGCTTCCAAATTACTCATGTTGGCACATGTTTCTGTTTCAAATTCTGGAATACATACTGATTCTTTTTTTGGTGAAGGAATTTCCGAAAACCATTTTACAAAGTTCGCTTTAGTGGTGCTGTCATCGATAACGTTACCGTTGATATCGGGCAGTGAAGGTACTCATTGTGTCTTGCCGCCAGTATACTTTATATACGACCGTAATCTCTCTGGATTTTCTGCGAGATTTCGAGACAGAGATTTTTGCTGTGGAAATTATTAAAAGCATCACGCATTGAAACCTGCGTTAAATTTGTGACTCCCATAAACCATTGCCAGCTATGAAGATTTTGCGTATTTTTTTTTTTTAAATTTAACATTCTTTTTTCGTTTCTTCTGCAAGAGGGTGCTAACCTGTTTTGTGTACCATGGGGAACTGTTTGTCGCCAAGAGGTCTAGTATGTTGTCGCAACCACTTAAACTTCGTGTGGGCACATGAACTAATTGCGCAATATAATTTTCTGAGGAAGCATTCAGTACAACTGTGGACAATGTGTGCACAATGTTTTATGCCCACCCGATAAACCATAGTGGTACGTATAGGTTAACAACTCAAGTTTCATAAAAAGTAGATTCAGAAAGCCTGTCCGTTTGCGTTCAGCTATGCAGTGCCAGGACAAGTGGAAGTTTTCGTAAGGGAAAGCGAGGAAAATGTGGAAGGAATAACATAATAATGGAGCTCCATTTTGGTAATAAAATAAAATGTAAATGTACCTCACGTCGGGTAGATCGTTCGCCGGGTGCAAGTCTTTCGATTTGACGCCACTTCGGCGACTTGTGCGTCGATGGGGATGAAGTGATGATGTTTAGGGCAACACAACACCCAGTCTCTGAGCGGAGAAAATCTCCGACCCAGCCGAGAACCGAACCCGGGCCCTTAGGATTGACATTCTGTCGCGCTGACTACAAAACTACCGGGGCCGGACATTTTGGTAATAAGTTTGTACTATTTGTTTCTAGTGCAGATAAATTCCAACGATGAACGTAAGAAATTAACCCTTTGACTGCTCTACACGTGTTGCCTCGCACCAATGCTGCTGCCCCCGGGGACGCGTTTAGGAATGCCGCTGATCCTTCCATCGGGTGCTCTAGACACGTTTTTGCACAGGCACTTACAGCAGCCTTTGCGCTCCCTACGTGCTATGAAGTGCTGCTAATCAAATCCCTGTGTGCTCCAGGCGAGTAAACGTATGAGGCACTTAGCGGCCAGGTAGAGTGCCGAAGTAGCCGCATTTTCCAACGTTTGGTGTGTTTACATCTGCTGATGTGATCTTATTTGTATTGCTGTTTCCATCTTCGTACTTGATCGAGAAAGTGGTATGCCACTGAGGTTGTACAGATGAAGAAATCGTGAAGATGGTGACAGGCAGTTACACCTGGTACTTGGCATCACAGGATACAAGAAACTAAAGCAGAAAATCAGACACCTCCACACAAAAAACATTTCAGTAGTGGTGCTGGAGAGACTAGTTGGCAAGTTGATATCATTACATGCAGCTATAAAGAATTCTGAAAGAGTTAAATAAAAAAAGTGTCAATAAAAACTGAAATAATTAAAACGTACTTAACCATTACATCTTGTGGCATAATAAATAGGTTTCGATTAAAGCTGACTAGCCCACACAGAATATCATGAATATTAATCTGTGTAGTGCCATAGTATTCTTTTTTGACTAGGCATTAAAAGCTGTTAAAAGAAGCATATAATTTCAGAAAAAATTTGCACTTACTTCCATGGCTCGATAGACATAAAATTTTTGAGTATTAATCATACAAATAATACGCACTTCGTTGCAAGCTGCAATTTACAATAATCCTCGTTTAGATATTTCCAACCGTTTATGACCTACAATGAGTGTTACAACCACATGATTTGTGTTGCACACACACAGAACACTGGATGCATAGTGTGCAACCCACCCACAGGTACAATATCCAGTATATAGGGAATGGTGATAAATATTGTCTTGCCCTCAGCTTTGAATAAAATTTAACTATATTAGTTACGTTTCATACAAAACACTAAATGACGTAAAATGAACCATACGCAAAGTCTACGCAATATGTTTGTACTTCTACAAAACTCTTAAAAATTTCGCGCAATGTTTAACTTAATTTAATGCACCACAGTAACTAAGACAAATAACAAAAAGAAATTCAGTCCTCTATCGAGAGAGGAAACCAGTTTGTAAGATGTGAAAGAATCAACTTTTTTCACTGAATACTTTTCCTGAAATTGGATGTAAAGTATTTCATAACGGTCGGCATGTCCGCTCAAGTGCACTGCTGCAAAAAAAAAAAAAAAAAAAAAAAAAAAAAAAAAAAAAAAAAAAAAAAAAAAAAAAATGGTTCAAATGGCTCCGAGCACTATGGGACTTAACATCTGAAGTCATCAGCCCCCTAGAACTTAGAACTACTTAAACCTAGCTAACCTAAGGACATCACAGACATCCATGCCCGTGGCAGGATTCGAACCTGCGACCGTAGCGGTCGCGCGGTTCCAGACTGAAGCGCCTAGAACCGCTCGGCCACAGCGGCCGGCCGGCCGCACTGCTGCGCAGTAACTGCATTGTACCGCTTCTTATTGGACCGCTAGGCGAACTTTCCTCTTGTGACGAAGTGTTAAGGTCGCTGTCACATACAAAACAAATCGTACATGAAATTACCGAAGACTTCTCATGAAACGGAATCAACAAACGTGGAGTGGGAAAGTTGTCACTGTGGTTCTCTACGATTGCTGATATATTAGAGTGATACAACGCATAGATTAATACTTCCCTTGAGTTGTTATAGTCATGGGTATATGGACAGCAGGTATTATGGAAGAGTAACTATTAAAGAATACTAAGCCACTGAGGTTAATCCAGTGTGGTTCAAATGGTTCAAATGGCTCTGAGCACTATGGGACTCAACTGCTGAGGTCATTAGTCCCCTAGAACTTAGAAATAGTTAAACCTAACTAACCTAAGGACATCACAAACATCCATCCCCGAGGCAGGATTCGAACCTGCGACCGTAGCGGTCTTGCGGTTCCAGACTGCAGCGCCTTTAACCGCACGGCCACTTCGGCCGGCCAATCCAGTGTGACACGCCGCTTTCGGTACATGGCTCTGCCTACTAAAAACTCCAGGAAAGATGTAATTCTTAAGTCTGAAACAGTAATCACATACTTATGTGTTTATCATTGCATAATTCATTTCCAGGGGAGCTTTAAAGTGAAAAACTTAAGTTGTCAGAGTGTCTGTATTTATTTTGAATTGGGGGTGGCAAAAGCCACGACAAAATCGCAAGCCCGGTACTCCGGGAATATTCAGCATGAGATATCCAGCCTGTGCGTCATAACAAGTGCCGGCCGACGTGACCGAGCGGTTCTAGGCACTTCAATCTGGAACCGCGCGACCGCTACTGTCGCAGGTTCGAATCCTGCCTCGGGCATGGATGTGTGTGATGTCCTTAGGTTAGTTAGGTTTAAGTAGTTCTAACTTCTAGGGGACTGATGACCACAGATGTTAAGTCCCATAGTGCTCAGAGCCATTTGAACCATCATACCCAGCACACTGGTAGGGGCCGGAACGTGGCCACCCATCGCAAATAGCAGTCAGTGTAAGGCGACAACAAATCCGCTCTCACCGCGGAATGCACCGGGCACACGTGTAGCAGCCAAAGGACTAACGTGCCAAGTTTGGTAGCAGGCTTGAAGATCAGCAATTATAAGACTAATACGAAGACCTTGGCTCTGAACAATGGTAAGTGACAAGTTGGTTGTTTTGAGAAATTTTGTGGGAAAGTTTCAATAAAATCTCATAAGTAAAATATTTCAAGTACCTGCATTGTGATTTTTTATTGAGATAAGAAATTTCTTTCATATATTTTAGAGTAACGACATATTTTTAAAATCATAAACTGTATCCAAAATTTTAGTCTTAAAATATATCAGTTAGCACATCTTTATCTACAAATTGAGTATACGTAAGTAGCGTTAGCTTTGACTTACCTCAGTTTACTTGCTGGGTAAGTAAAAAAAATTACTGTGATGCCTCTTAGAAACATAAATTTAAAAGTTCCGAATTGCTTCCGTTTATGATACTAAGATTTACATTACCAGTATTTCCAGGAATGAAACATAAAAAACTCAATAATTAATCCATAATTCAGCACAACATAAAATCAATTTTATTGTCATCTTACTACAGCACGTAAACAATGTTAAGAATGGCAAAAAAATGGTTCAAATGGCTCTGAGCACTATGGGACTCAACTGCTGTGGTCATAAGTCCCCTAGAACTTAGAACTACTTAAACCTAACTAACCTAAGGACAGCACACAACACCCAGCCATCACGAGGCAGAGAAAATCCCTGACCCCGCCGGGAATCGAACCCGGGAACCCGGGCGTGGGAAGCGCGAACGCTACCGCACGACCACGAGATACGGGCTAAGAATGGCACGTAACATATACCTTCACTGCGCGATAACAACGTTGAAGTCACTGATGACAGCGCCACTAAAGCAGAGTTACTAAACACGGATTTCCGAAACTCCTTCACCAAAGAAGACGAAGTAAATACTCCTGAATTCCAATCAAGAACAACTGCCAAGATGAGAAACATAGAAGTAGATATCCTCAGTGTAAGAAAGCAGCTTAAATCACTTAATCAAGGCAAGGCCTCCGGTCCAGATTGTATACCAGTCAGGTTCCTCTCAGAGTATGCTGATAAAATAGCTCCATATTTAGCAATTATATACAACCACTCGCTCACAGAAAAATCCGTATCTAAAGACTGCAAAATTGCTCAAGTCACACCAATACCCAAAAAGGGAAGTAGGAGTAATTCTCTGAATTACAGGCCTATATCACTAATGTCGATTTGCAGTAGGGTTTTGGAACATATACTGTATTCGAACATTATGAAGTACATCAAAGAAAACGGTTTATTGGCATATAGTCAACACAGATTCAGAAAATATCGTTCTTGCGAAACACAACTAGCTCTTTATACTCATGAAGTAATAAGTGCTATCGACAGGGCATGTCAAATTGATTCCACATTTTTAGATTTCCAGGAGGCTTTCGACACCGTTCCTCACAAGCGTTTTCTAATCAAACTGCGTGCCTACTGAGTATCGCCTCAGTTGTGAGACTGGATTCGTGATTTCCTGTCAGAAAGGTCACAGTTCGTAGTAATAGACGGAAAGTTATCGAGTAAAACAGAAGTAATATCCGGCGACCCCAAGGAAATGTTGTAGGCCCTCTATTGTTCCTGATCTATATTAACGACATAGAAGACAATCTGAGTAGCCGTCTTAGATTGTTTGCAGATGACTCTGTCATTTACCGTCTTGTAAAGTCATCAGATGATCAAAACGACTTGCAAAATGATTTAGACAAGACATATGTATGGTGCGAAAAGTGGCAATCGACCCTGAATAAAGAAAAGTGCGAAGTTATTCACATGAGTACTAAAAGAAATCAGCTAAATTTCGATTACGCGGAAGTCACACAAATCTGAGGGCTGTAAATCCAACTAAATACTTAGGGATTACAATTACAAATAACCTAAATTGGAACGATCACGTAGACAATGTTGTGGGTAGAGCAAACCAAAGACTGCGATGCATTGGCAGAACTCTTAGAAGGTGCAACAGGTCTACCAAAGAGACTGCTTACACTACGCTTGTCCGCCCTATTCTGGAGTATTGCTGTGCGGTGTGGGATCCGCATCAGGTAGGACTGACGGATGACATCGAAAAAGTACAATGATGGGCAACTCGTTTTGTATTATCGCGAAATAGGGGAGATAGTGCCACAGACATGATACGTGAAATGGAGTGGCAATCATTAAAACAAAGGCGTTTTTCGTTGCGACGGGATCTTCTCATGATATTTCAATCACCAGTTTTCTCCTTCGATTGCGAAATCATTCTGTTGGCACCTACATAGGGAGAAATGATCACCACGATAAAATAAGAGAAATCAGGGCTCGCACAGAAAAATTTAATTGCTTTTTTTCCCGCGTACCGTTCGAGAGTAAAACGGTAGAGAGACAGCATGAAGGTGGTTCATTGAACCCTCTGCCAGACACTTTATTGTGAATAGCAGAGTAATCACGTAGATGTAGATGTAGGTCTGCCACAACGCCGTAAAGTAAATTCACATAAAATGGGGTAAGATACAACTTATTGCTGTTTACTTGCGTGATTAATTATTGACATTTTCTAATTAGCAACAAGTGTTGGAGTGGTCTTGCAGTCTGGAGAACTTATCACTATCTTTATCTGAGCCTAGTTATCCACATTATCCTCGGATTTTCTACAAATCGGCCTTCAAAAGCTCACATTACTGCTACTACCAACCATATTTTTGGGATATACCATGCACTCATCTAAACAAATGTGCCTTTAGTGAAAATCTGAAATTGGAAAGCTGCCATATTTCGGCTTATCATCGAACCATCGAGTAATATGAGTGAAGCACATCACTTTGCATGTTGAGCTTGCAACAACAGCGCACTGCTGTATGTAATCAACAGATTGAGAAGAGAAACATGTAAATTTACAATGAAGTCGAAGAACCAGTCAATGAGTTTGATATTAGGGCAGCTGAAGGCAATGACTATATAGAAAAGGAAGAAAATTGACGAATGAGTAAGCATGGCCTGGATTTTTTTAAAAGTAGAGAGGGATATCAGTAATAAACTCCCGATGTGTATGAAAGCCACATTTTATACTCAATACGTATTATACGTTTTGACATAGGGGAGTGAGACAAGGACTTTTAATGTGAAAACTACTCATAAGCTGAATGTTAGTCAACGAACTATCGAGATGTGGGTATTGGGAACTATTAGGAAAGAGACAGTAAAATCAATAAACTGTACTGAAGAACTGACTGTAGTGAACGTTGACATGTATACATATTGGGCGTAAGTTGTAACATGTTGTAATCTTCAGTCCGAAGACTGGTTTGACGCAGCTCTCTTTGTTAATTATCCTGTGCAAGCCTCTTCATCTCCGAATAACTGCTGCAACCTACATGCTCCTCATACTGTTTACTGTATTCATCTCTTGGTCTCCCTTTACGATTTTTACCCACCACTCTTCCATCCAACACTAAAATGGTGATCCCTTGATGTTTCAGAATGTGTCCCATCAACCGGTCCCTTCTTCTAATCATGTTATGCCTCAAATTTCTTTTCTCCCCAATTCTGTTTAGTACCTCGTCATTAGTAACGTGATCTACCCACCTAAACTTCAGCATTCTTCTGTAACACCAAACATCAAAAGCTTCTACTCTCTTCTTGTCTAAACTGTGTATCGTCCATGTTTCACTTCCATACATGGCTACACTCTATAAGAATATTTTCAGAATAGACTTCCTATATTCGATGTTAACAAATCTCAATTCTTCAGAAACGCTTTTCTCGCCATTGCCAGTCTATATTTAACATGGTCTCTACTTTGGCCATCATCAGTTTTCTGCTGCCCAAGCACAACTAATCTATTACTTTCAGGGTCTCGTTTCCTAATCTGATTCCCTCAGTATCACCTGGTTTAATTCGGCTACATCCATTACTACTTTTTTGCTTTTGTTGATGTTCATCTTATATTTTCCTTTCAAGACCATGTCCGTTCCGTTCAACTGCGCTTCCAAGTCCTTTGATGTCTCTGACAGCCGGCCGGTGTGGCCGTGCGGTTCTAGGCGCGTCAGTCTGGAACCGCGTGGTCGCTACGGTCGCAGCTTCGAATCCTGCCTCGGGCATGGATGTGTGTGTTGTCCTTAGGTTAGTTGGGTTTAAGTAGTTCTGAAGTCTAGGGAACTGATGACCTCAGATGTTAAGTCCCATAGTACTCAGAGCCATTTTGTCACTGACAGAATTAGAACGTCATCGGCAAACGTCAAAGTTTTTATTTCTTCTCCTTGGACTACGTCAAATTTTTCTTTGGTTTTCTTTACTGCTTGCTCAGTGTACAGACTTAGTAACATCGGGAGAAGCTACAGCCCTGTCTCACTCTCTTCTCAATCAATGCTTCCCTTTCATTCCCCCCGACTCTTGTAACTGCTGTCTGGTTTCTGAACAAGTTGCAAACAGTCTTTCGCTCGTTGTATTTTACCCACGCTAACTTCAGAATTTCAGACAGATTTTTCAGTCAACATTGTCAAAAGCTTTCTCTAATTCTACAAATGCTATAAATGTAAGTTTTCCTTTCCTCAACCTGTCTTCTAAGAAAGTAATAGGGACAGTATTGCCTCGCGTGCTCCTACATTTCTCTGGAATCCAAACTGATGTTCCCCGAGGTCGGCTTCTACCGATTTTTTCATTCTTCTGTAAACAATTCGTGTAAGTATTTTGCAACCATGTCTTATTAATCTGACAGTTTGTGTAATATTCACACCTGTGACCACCTGCATTCCTTAGAATTGGAATTATTACATTCTTCTTGAAATGGGAGGGTATTTCGCCTGTGGCATACATCTTGCGCGCCAGATTGAAGAGTTTTGTCGTGGCTTGTTCTCCCAAGGCTACCAGTAGTTCTGACGGTATGTTGTCTATTCCCGGGACCTTGTTTCGACTTGCATCTTTCAGTGCTCTGTCAAATTCTTCTCACGGTATCGTATGTTCCACCTCATCTTCATGTACGTCTCCTTCCATTTCTACAACACTGCCCTCAAGTACATCTCCCTCGTACAGACCCTCTACGCACATGAGACGCACTAAATATAGTTTTAAGTTCACGCGCCAAATACAATATGGCAGCCCGTAAGTACTGCTTGTGACGTGGAGAGCGTTCTTGCTTTTTATTGGTTCTATTTTACGTGGCTCGTTTCCGAAATATCGCAGAATTATCGCATCAGTTAACTCGTCCCGTGCGACGACGGATTTAACATAATGTCGTCGGATTTACAGTCGAGTTGACGGCCTCACTTCAGCGTAAAAGTGTAATCGTCAACACGGAAACTTGTTAATTTGTGCTTAGTTCAGAAGTAGTCGGAAGTTCTCATCCATGACGAACAACTTTTAAAATTTTTTATAAAAGGAATCCCTGTCGAAATAAATTTTGTTTTTTTAATTCTGCGTACCGGTTTCCGCCGATAAGCCCTTCCTCAGACACACGCTTAGCAGCTTTAAACACTAACATAAAAGCAACGTCAGTTACGATATGAAATGATGTATTACCCAGATGACGTGAGGAGCCGGTGCACGCAGCCCTGTGTTGTCCCGACTCGTACCTGGCACGAACAGCGGACTAGCTAGCAAAAGCTGAAGGGCAACTCCGTCCACAGCTCCTCCGTAATATAAATGATCGACATCCACAAATAAACTACACAAACAGAAATTCTCGTATTTTACATGAAAACGTAAACTTGCTCATAATCTACTAATACATCTAAAAAAAAGTTTAATATGCCGATAGCAACAGCAAGAATATTGAAAATTGCCCTCTGTCGTGTACTTGACCGAACTGTTAATTCGCGTTTACGTTCTCATGGTGACTAGCATAAAACATTTTTTCTGATAAGGACAGTCCCACAGAATAGAGAGTATACAGAATGGAATCTCGGCTGCAATCCAAGTGCCAAAATTTAGTGCACATGCACAAAGTCTGCCGTATTGAAACCGAGTAAACAGCTGTGTCTGAAGCCAAAGCCGAACGGGCACGTTTCGTTTATTCTATTAAATGTGCGTTTTAGCTGCTGGGCTTACCTACAAGTAAACAGGTGTTCGACATACTGTAAAAGTTACAAATATACACTAAAGAATCACAGAAATTGGTACACCTGCCTAATATCGTGTAGGGCTCCCGCAAGCACGCAGAAGTGCCGCAACACGACGTGGCATGGACTCGACAAATGTCTGAGGTAGTGCTGGAGGGGACTGACACCATCAATCCTGCAGGGCTCTCCATAAATTCGTAGGAGTATAAGAGGGTGGAGATCTCAACTGAACAGCACGTTGCCAGATATGATCAGTAATCAGAACAGAGAGTATACAGAATGGAACGTCGGGTGCAATCCAAGTGCTGTTTTCCTTGACTTCCGGAAGGCGTTCGATACAGTTCCGCACAGTCGCCTGATAAACAAAGTAAGAGCCTACGGAATATCAGACCAGCTGTGTGGCTGGATTGAAGAGTTTTTAGCAAACAGAACACAGCATGTTGTTATCAATGGAGAGACGTCTACAGACGTTAAGGTAATCTCTGGCGTGCCACAGGGGAGTGTTGTGGGACCATTGCTTTTCACAATATATATAAATGACCTAGTAGATAGTGTCGGAAGTGCCATGCGGCTTTTCGCGGATGAAGCTGTAGTATACAGAGAAGTTGCAGCATTAGAAAATTGCAGCGAAATGCAGGAAGATCTGCAGCGGATAGGCACTTGGTGCAGGGAGTGGCAACTGACCCTTAACATAGACAAATGTAATGTATTGCGAATACATAGAAAGAAGGATCCTTTATTGTATGATTATATGATAGCGGAACAAACACTGGTAGCAGTTACTTCTGTAAAATATCTGGAAGTATGCGTGCGGAACGATTTGAAGTGGAATGATCACATAAAATTAATTGTAGCTAAGGCGGGTACCAGGTTGAGATTCATTGGGAGAGTCCTTAGAAAATGTAGTCCATCAACAAAGGAGGTGGCTTACAAAACACTCGTTCGACCTATACTTGAGTATTGCTCATCAGTGTGGGATCCGTATCGGATCGGGTTGACGGAGGAGATAGCGAAGATCCAAAGAAGAGCGACGCGTTTCGTCACAGGGTTATTTGGTAACCGTGATAGCGTTACGGAGATGTTTAGCAAACTCAAGTGGCAGACTCTGCAAGAGAGGCGCTCTGCATCGCGGTGTAGCTTGCTGTCCAGGTTTGGAGAGGGTGCGTTTCTGGATGAGGTATCGAATATATTGCTTCCCCCTACTTATACCCCCCGAGTAGATCAGGAATGTAAAATTAGAGAGATTCGAGCGCGCACGGAGGCTTTCCGGCAGTCGTTCGTCCCGCGAACCATACGCGACTGGAACAGAAAAGGGAGGTAATGACAGTGGCACGTAAAGTGGGTCGCTTGCGGAGTATAAATGTAGTTGTAGAATGTTCACGTCTAGGGAAATTTAAATTCAGAAGAGTGATCCTGGATCCACTCTGTAGCAGTTCTGGACGTGTGGGATGTCGCATTGTCCTGCAGGAATAGCCCAAGCGGAATGCGCAACGGACATGAATGGCTGCAGCTGATCATGCAGGGTTCTTACGTACGTGACACTTGTCAGAACCGTATCTAGACGTATCAGGTGTCCCATATCACTCCAGCTGGACACACGCACATCATTACAGAGTCTCCACCATCTTGAACAGTCCCCTGCTGACAAACAGGGTCCGTGGATTCATGAGGTTCTCTCCATACCCAGACACGTTCATCCGCTTGATACAATTTGAAACGAAACTCATTTGACCAGGCAACGTGTTTCGCGTCATCAACAGTCCAATGTCGGTGTTGACGAGTCCAGGCGAGGCGTAAAGCTTTGTGTCGTGCAGTCATCAAGGGTACGCGAGTGGGCCTTCGGCTCCGAAAGCCCATATCGACAATGTTTCGTTGCATGGTTCGCACGCTGACACTTGGTGGCCCAGCACTGCAATCTGCAGCAATTTGCGGAAGGGTTGCACTTCAGTCAAGTTGAACGATCATCTTAAGTCGTCGTTGGTCGCGTTTTTGCAGGATCGTTTCCCGATCGAAGTGATGTCGGAGACTCGATATTTTACCGGATGCCTGAATCACGGTACATTCGTGAAATGTTCGTACGGGAAAATCACCACTTCATCGTTACCTCGGAAATGCCGTGTCCCATAGCTCGTGCGCCGACTACAACACCACATTCAAATTAACTTAAATCTTGATATCCTACCACTGTAGCAGCAGTAACGGATCTAACAACTGGGCCAGATACTTGTTGTCTTATATAGTCGTTGCCGACCGCAGCGCCGTATTCTGCCTGTTTACATACATTATGTGATCAAAAGTTTCCAGATACCAGCCTGAAAATGACTTACAAGTTCGTGGCACCCTCCATCGATAATGATGGAATTCAATATGGTGTTGGCCCGCTGTTAGCCTTGATGACAGCTTCCACTCTCGCAGACATACGTTCAGTCAGGTGCTTGAAGGTTTCTTGGGGAATGGCAGCCCATTCTTCACGGAGTGCTGTATTGTGGAGAGGCACCGATGTCGGTCGGTGAGGCCTGGCATGAAATCGGCGTTCCAAAACCACTTGAAGTTGTTCTATAGGATTCAGGTCAGAACTCTGTGCAGGCCATTCCATTATAGGGATGTTATTGTCGTGTAACCACTCCGCCACAGGCTGTGCCTTATGAACAGGTGCTCGATCGTGTTGAAAGATGCAGTCGCCATTCCCGAATTGCTCTTCAACAGTGCGAAGCAAGAAAGTGCTTAAAACATCAATGTAGGCCTGTGCTGTGATAGTGCCACGCAAAACAACAAAGGGTGCAAGCCCCCTCCATTAAAGACACGACCACACCATAACACCACCGCCTCCGAATTTTACTGTTGGCGCTATACACGCCGGCAGATGACGTTCACTGGGCATTCGCCATACCCACACCCTGCCATCGGATCGTCACATTGTGTACCGTGATTCGTCACTCCACACAACGTTTTTCCACTGTTCAATCGTCCAATGTTTACGGCTCTTCACTCCAAGCGAGGCGTCGTTTGGCATTTACCGGTGTAATGTGTGGCTTACGAGCAGCCGCTCGACCATGAATTCAAAATTTTCTCACCTCCCACCAAACTGTTATAGTACTTGCTGTGGTCCCTGATGCAGTTTGGAATTCCTGTGTGATGGACTGGATAGATGTCTCCCTATTACACATTACGACGCTCTTCAACTCTCGGCCGTCTCTGTCAGTCAACAGACAAGGTCGGCCTGTACGCTTTTGTGCTGTACGTGTCCCTTCACGTTTCCACTTCACTATCACATCGGGAACAGTGGATCTGGGGTCGTTTAGGAGTGTGGAAATCTCGCGTACAGACGTATGACGCAAGTGACACCCATTCGCCTGATCACGTTCGAAGTCCGTGAGTTTCGCGGAGCGCCCCATTCTGCTCTCTCACGATGTCTAATGACTACTGGGGTCGCTGATATGGAGTACCTGGCAGAAGGTGGCAGCACAATACACCTAATATGAAAGACGTATGTTTTTTTGGGTGTCCGGATACTTTTGATCTCTGTATTTGAATAAACATGCCTATAACAGTTTCCTTGGCGCTTCAGTGTATAACGAGTAGTAGTAAGAGGAAAGACCACACTGGAAAGTAACTAACGGTTCCCACAAAGCGGCTGATAGCAGTACATGAGAAAAAATTAGTTTTCCGATTTTCTCGCTGTAAACGATAAAAGCTCATTAAATTGTAAAAAAGTGCTATATGTAAATGTAGCAAATCCACTTCAGGTTCTGGAGCTAGTTTTTTGGCAGTAGTTCTCCTCCTCCTTTAAAATAATAAAAACGACTTTTTCGCATTTGCGTAGTCCTTCACTACTGCATGTAACACCTCCCATTCGATTCTGAGGAAAGTAATCAGCGCAAAAAATTGATTTATTTAGTAACTTATAGGCATCAAGGGATGACAAATTTAGCATTGGGGGGCAGCGTGGAGGGTAAAAATCGTAGAGGGAGACCAAGAGATGAGTACACTAAGCAGATTCAGAAGGATGTAGGCTGCAGTAGGTACTGGGAGATGAAGAAGCTTGCACAGGATAGAGTAGCATGGAGAGCTGCATCAAACCAGTCTCAGGACTGAAGACCACAACAACAACAACAACAACATATCCATCTCACAACTCGGTGATGCAGTGTCTGCTTTTTTGATATTGGTCATAGTCACTGTGATAATTTCTATGTACTTTGCTGCATAAAATTAATAGGACATGCGATGAAAAATGTGGTCGCTGCAAACTTTACGTCTGATTCATTTTAGATTGTACGTTACTGTATACTAAATTTAGCAACGTATCAAAATTGTTTTTAAAGTTTTAAGAAAGGTCACATCTCACTACAGCATTGAAAAAATAGAAGTTAAAAAACATTAGTTGAGCTCTCTGGCAACGAGCGTGCTGCCTGATGGCGCCATATGCAATAGCCTGCAGTAGAGTGGTGAACAGTTCGTGCAAGTAGACGCGCGTTTCTCAAGTTCGTGATCGCGATTTATTGTACTTATTGCTGGAAGAAAGTGATAAAGAAGAAGATACTCCACACCAAAAGTTACATAACGGAAAAGCTGACACACATCACATATTTAGAACAAAGTGTGATAGAAATTTGTGTGCGACATTTATCAGTCATCATTTATTGAACAAATATTATTTACCGGGTGATCAAAAAGTCAGTATAAATTTGAAAACTGAATAAATCACGGAATAATGTAGATAGAGACACACAAGCTTGGAACGACTCGGGATTTTAATAGAACAACAAAAACACGAAAGTTCAAAAAATGTCCGACAGATGGCGCTTCATATGATCAGAATAGCAATAATTAGCATAACAAAGTAAGACAAAGCAAAGACGATGTTCTTTACAGGAAATGCTTAATATGTCCACCATCATTCCCCAACAGTAGCTGTAGTCGAGGAATAATGTTGTGAACAGCACTGTAAAGCATGTCCGGAGTTATGGTGAGGAATTGGCGTCGGATGTTGTCTTTCATCATCCCTAGAGATGTCGGTCGATCACGATACACTTGCGACTTCAGGTAACCCCAAAGCCAATAATCGCACGGACTGAGGTCTGGGGACCTGGGAGGCCAAGCATGACGAAAGTGGCGGCTGAGCACACGATCATCACCAAACGACGCGCGCAAGAGATCTTTCACGCGTCTAGCAATATGGGGTGGTTCTAATAAAACCCTATGTCATTCCAAACATGTGTGTCAATTTTTACCTCTCTATCTACATTATTCCGTGCTTCATTAAATTTTCAAATTTATACTGACTTTTTGATCACCCGGTGTATTACATAGTATGTTAGAAACTCACAGGTCTGGGCCTAATTCTAAACATTTCCATAAATTAAATTTTAATGCAGTTTACTGTCTTCGTTTAACATAATACCTGTGTGTTCAGAATAAGATTTTCACTCTGCAGCGGAGTGTGCGCTGATATGAAACTTCCTGGCAGATTAAAACTGTGTGCCCGACCGAGACTCGAACTCAGGACCTTTGCCTTTCGCGGGCAAGTGCTCTACCAACTGAGCTACCGAAGCACGACTCACGCCCGGTACTCACAGCTGTACTTCTGCCAGTACCTCGTCTCCTACCTTCCAAACTTTACAGAAGCTCTCCTGCGAACCTTGCAGAACTAGCACTCCTGAAAGAAAGTATATTGCGGAGACATGGCTTAGTCACAGCCTGGGGGATGTTTCCAGAATGAGATTTTCACTCTGCAGCGGAGTGTGCGCTGATATGAAACTTCTTGGTAGAGCACTTGCCCACTGCAGAGTGAAAATCTCATTCTGGAAACATCCCCCAGGCTGTGGCTAAGCCATGTCTCCGCAATATCCTTTCTTTCAGGAGTGCTAGTTCTGCAAGGTTCGCAGGAGAGCGTCTGTAGTTTGGAAGGTAGGAGACGAGGTACTGGCAGAAGTAAAGCTGTGAGTACCCTTGCGTGAGTCGTGCTTCGGTAGTTCAGTTGGTAGAGCACTTGCCCGCGAAAGGCAAAGGTCCCGAGTTCGAGTCTCGGTCGGGCACACAGTTTTAATCTGCCTCGAAGTTTCATAATACCTGTGTGTTACTTTCCGGATGAAAACATTGTTCAAAATGGTTCCAATATCTCTGAGCACTATGGGACTTAACATCTGAGGTCATCAGTAACCTAGAACGTACAACTACTTGAACCTAACTAACCTAAGGACATCACACACTTCCATGCCCGAGGCAGAATTCGAACCTGCGACCGTGGCAGCAGCGCGGTTCCGGACTGAAGCGCCTAGAACCGCTCGGCCACATAGGGCGGCCTGTTCATTGTTACCTGAAGCTAAAAGCAGTGGCAGTCCACAGCTTTGCACATGTCGACTGTAAAGAATTTAAAAGCTTATATGATAAGAATTTAATTAAACATTAACACAACTTGTTTCATTAGAGTTTCCTTTCTTAAAAGTTTTCATTTAGTCGGTTAGATGAGTTCAGTTCCCTAAGAAAGTCCGTTTCGAGCCGTAGTAATAAGCAGCTATCGTGCTGTGTTCTCTCAGTTTCAATACGCCGTCGAGTGCAACGCTTGACTTTGTACAAATGAAAGGATCCGCTATCTGCTTTTCCTTCTGTGTACTGTGTATTATGTGGCAGGGCGGCAGCTTGTACTGCAGTCGGAGTTGTAGCTTCTCCCGCTGACGCGCCAATGTAGCACGATGTCCCGTCCAGTGCTCGGCGTTATGCAGTGTCTAGGCACAACTCGTCCACCTGCTCACACAGACTATTTGCTTGTTAAAATTACCAACAACAGTTTAAAACTGATTACAATGAAACATAGTAGTGGCTTCAACAAATTACTGCCATCTGTCGCGTAGACAATCGAGCTGTATGGTTGTGTTTTGGCTGCTGTGTAACTGGTATTATGTCAAACATCTTCAGGAATAAAGCACAAAATCTGCATACCAAGGTGGGTTACGCAAGTTATCATCATCAGCACCAGCAACATTTTAACATCCACAGCTGGATAAAAGCCTGCTATAGACCTTTCCAAGCATTCCGTCTCCAACTGTACTGTTTGATGTACTCATATGCGTGTTTTACGAAGTCTGCCGCTGTGCCATTAGGTCGTCGCCGTGGTCTATCGTTACCTTTTGGAATCCAGGAAAGAACTTCCTCCGGCTGCCTACTTTCTGTTCGTCTGGTTCCATGCCTAGACAACCACCTTTCAGTTTCATTATGGTCAGAATCAAAATGTTCACTGCAGTCCATTCCTCAATGCGCTTGTTAGTTTCCCTGTCTCTCTCCTAATAATTCCCAATATCAACCTCTCGATATATATATATATATATAGCGTGAGTCACCTAACGTTACCGCTGGATATATTTCGTAAACCACATCAAATACTGACGAATCGATTCCACAGACCGAACGTGAGGAGAGGGGCTAGTGTAATTGGTTAATACAAACCATAAAAAAATGCACGGAAGTGTGTTTTTTAACACAAACCTGCGTTTTTTTAAGTGGAACCCCGTTACTTTTGTTAGCACATCTGAACATATAAATAAATACGTAACAGTGCCGTTTGTTGCATTGTAAAATGTTAATTACATCCGGAGATATTGTAACATAAAGTTGACGCTTGAGTACCACTCCTCCGCTGTTCGATCGTGTGTATCGGAGAGCACCGAATTACGAAGGGATCCAAAGGGAACGGTGATGGACGTTAGGTACAGAAGAGACTGGAGCAGGTGACTCACCCTATATATATATATATATATATATATATATATATATATATATATATACTCCCTCTAAGCACGCTTATTCAATCTCGAGAACGCGTCGTTATTGGTACGATTTGTTGTTATAAAATCACTTATAACGTCATATTTTCGCATTTAGTTTTTTTTCTTTTTCGTATTTTAACTTGATTTACTGGTCTTTTTCACTGACGCACATGTACATTACCATGAGGGGTGAGGTAAACGTACACACGTGGTTTCCGTTTTCAATTACGAAGTGGAATAGAGTGTGTCCCACTGGAAACGCGTCGAGGTATGTGGTATCAGCATGATGGTGCAGCTGCACATTCCGCAATTAACACTAGGCTGACCCTTGACAGGATGTTCGACGGGCGTTTCATAGGACGTGGAGGACGCATAAATTGGCCAGCCCGTTCTCCTGATCTTACACCTCTGGACTTCTTTCTGTGGGGTACGTTAAAGGAGAATGTGTACCGTGATGTGCCTACAACCCCAGAGGATATGAAACAACGTATTGTGGCAGCCTGCGGCGACATTACACCACATGTACTGCAGCGTGTACGACATTCATTACGCCAGAGATTGCAATTGTGTGCAGCAAATGATGGCCACCACATTGAACATCTATTGGCCTGACATGTCGGGACACACTCTATTCCGCTCCGTAAATGAAAACGGAAACCACATGTGTACGTGTACCTCACCCCTCATGGTAGTGTACATGTGCGTCAGTGAAAAAGACCAATAAAAAGGTGTTAGCATGTGGACGTAATGTGCTGTTCCAGTCTCTTCTGTACCTAAGGACCATCACCGTTCCCTTTGGATCCCTACGCAATTCGGTGCTCTCCGATACACACGATCGAACAGCGGAGGAGTGGTACTCAAGCGTCGACTTTAGGTTACAATATCTCCGGATGTAATTAACATTTTACAATGCAGCAAACGGCACTGATTACGTATTTACTTATATGTTCAGATGTGCTAACAAAACTAACGGGGTTCCATTTAAAAAAACGCAGGTTTGTGTTAAAAAACATACTTCCGTGCATTTTTTTATGGTTTGTATTAACCAAATACACTAGCCCCTCTCCTCACGTTCGGTCTGTGGAATCGATTCGTCAGTATTTGATGTGGTTTACGAAATATATCCAGCGGTAATGTTAGGTGACTCACCCTATATATATATATATATATGCTCCCTCTAAGCACGCTTATTGAATCTCGAGAACGCGTCGTTATTGGTACGATTTGTTGTTATAAAATCACTTATAACGTCATATTTTCGCATTTAGTTTTTTTTTTTTCTTTTTCGTATTTTAACTCGATTGTCATTTGAAGTACGCCGTTTTAAGGCAACGGCACATTGAAGAACAAACAATTGTTGTTGTTGGTAGGATTGTTGTAATCAAATGTCAGTTAGTAACATATCGGGATGAAAGCCTTCAGTAGACCGTAACACAAAACGTAGGACCGAGCGAAGTGGCGCAGTGGTTAGCACACTGGACTCGCATTCGGCAGGACGACGGTTCAAACACGCGTCCGACCGTACTGATTTAGGGTTTCCGTGATTTGCCTAAATCGCTACAGGCTAATTTCAGAATGGTTCCTTTGAAAGGGCACGAATTACTTCGTTCCCCATTCTGCCCTAATCGGACGGGACCAATGACCTCGCATTTTGTCCCCTCCTCCAATTCAACCAACCAACAAAATATAGGATAGGTCATCATAGGTGTTCAGTGTAGTAGAGGTGACAGTGAAGTCACGATACGAAAAGGTGGGTATGGAGGTCACATCCCACCGTACTCAGATTTTATTTTCCCACCTTGGCGTTTAATAAATTGTTGTGAGTCTTTCATATTAAATTAATAGAAATAATTTCTGTATTATTTAATGTTATGCATGTATCAGTGCGCTCTCTTCGGGGGTGACTTTGTTCCATTTTAACATTTACATACTAAAGTCCTTCCTGACTAGATGTATATCTTTCCTTTTTATGGATAATGAAATTTTTATTTATATATACTGCAGACAGAACAACAAAAAAATGGTTCAAATGGCTCTGAGCACTATGGGACTCAACTGCTGAGGTCATTAGTCCCCTAGAACTTAGAACTAGTTAAACCTAACTAACCTAAGGACATCACAAACATCCATGCCCGAGGCAGGATTCGAACCTGCGACCGCAGCGGTCTTGCGGTTCCAGACTGCAGCGCCTTTAACCGCACGGCCACTTCGGCCGGCACAGAACAACATGACTAGCACACGGACAAGGGAGGAAATGTGCGTTTTAATAGAGTTAATGTAGGAATTTTACTCACTTTTATTTTCGTAAAGAAACTGTGTGCTTCGCGACCAAAATAAAGCCGACAACTGCCACTGGAGAACGCTGAGAGCGTAAAATCATCTTACCCAGTTAGTCCTGTGTGCCGACGGCGCCGTCTCTCGTCCTCGATGGTGAGTGTTCATAGGAGGTGAGGGTATCATCTGGAGTGCCTCAGGGAAGTGTGGTAGGTCCGCTGTTGTTTCCTATCTACATAAATGATCTTTTGGATAGGGTGGATAGCAATGTGCGGCTGTTTGCTGATGACGCTGTGGTGTACGGGAAGGTGTCGTCGTTGAGTGACTGTAGGAGGATACAAGATGACTTGGACAGGATTTGCGATTGGTGTAAAGAATGGCAGCTGACTCTAAATATAGATAAATATAAATTAATGCAGATGAATAGGAAAAAGAATCCGGTAATGTTTGAATACTCCATTAGCAGTGTAGCGCTTGACACAGTCACGTCGATTAAATATTTGGGCGTAACATTGCAGAGCGATATGAAGTGGGACAAGCATGTAATGGCAGTTGTGGGGAAGGCGGATAGTCGTCTTCGGTTCATTGGTAGAATTTTGGGAAGATGTGAATCATCTGTAAAGGAGACCGCTTATAAAACAATAATACGACCTATTCTTGAGTACTGCTCGAGCGTTTTGGTTCCCTATCAGGTCGGATTGAGGGAGGACATAGAAGCAATTCAGAGGCGGGCTGCTAGATTTGTTACTGGTAGCTTTGATGATCACGCGAGTGTTACGGAAATGCTTCAGGAACTCGGGTGGCAGTCTCTGGAGGAAAGGAGGCGTTCTTTTCGTGAATCGCTACTGAGGAAATTTAGAGAACCAGCATTTGAGGCTGACTGCAGTGCAATTTTACTGCCACCAACTTATATTTTGCGGAAAGACCACAAAGATAAGATAAGAGAGATTAGAGCTCGTACAGAGGCACATACGCAGTCAATTTTCCCTCGTTCTGTTTGGGAGTGGAACAGGGAGAGAAGAGGCTAGTTGTGGTACGAGGTACCCTCCGCCACGCACCGTATGGTGGATTGCGGAGTATGTATGTAGATGTAGATGTAGATGAAGCTCCATCGTTCTGTGTGACGACGGCTTGAACAACCGTACGATAAGATGTCAGAAACCGCATAAATCGGAATCGCTCTTTTTCTACGGTAGCTGAAAACAGACAGGGAACACGGCGTTTGGTCGCTGTCAAGTGCACGCTGTAGCCGCGTCCTGTGCCGGCGACAGAAAAAGCCTCAGGCTGCCACCACCGCCCCGAATTGTAAAGCTCGACGAAGCGACTTCTCTCACCCTCGGCCTTCGCTTCAAGGCTCTCGCGCCTAAGAAACAAAAGCGAATCGAAGGCAGAGGCACGAGAGAAGCGGCCCGGCCGGACAGTGGCGGCGGAGGGTGGTTCCCGCGCCCGCAGGTGCGACGCGGCGGCCGACCGACGCCTTTGTGTCGTCACGTCTGGAGCGCGGCAGAGGCGCGGCGCGCACAATGCGTGTAGCGACTGCCGTGACCGTCCCCGAGTCGCACCTGCCGTTTATGGGCCGGCGGCCGCATTCAGCGGCACGTAGCGAGGCCGCGGCGGCGAATAACAGCGGACCACCAGAGGCGGCGGCGGGGTTCACAGGGGCCACGTGTGGGACCGAGAATACACTGCCGGAAAAAAATGCAGCGCCAAAAAGTAATTAATGTAGAGTAGTTAATATAGAGTAGTTAAGTTCTCTCCGTTGTTGTTGTTGTTGTTGTGGTCATCAGTCCTGAGACTGGTTTGATGCAGCTCTCCATACTACTCCATCCTGTGCAAGCTGCTTCATCTCCCAGTACGTACTGCAGCCCACATCCTTCTGAATCTGCTTAGTGTATTCATCTCTTGGTCTCCCTCTACGATTGTTACCCTCCACGCTGCCCTCCAATGCTAAATTTGTGATCCCGTGGTGCCTCAGAACATGTCCTATCAACCGGTCCCTTCTTCTTGTCAAGTTGTGCCACAAACTCCTCTTCTCCCCAACTCTATTCAATACCTCCTCATCACTTATGTGATCTACCCATCTAATCTTTAGCATTCTTCTGTAGCACCACATTTCGAAAGCTTCTATTCTCTTCTTGTAAGTTCTCTCCAAGAAGAGAAATTTGTTAACATCTAGTATATATTTGTCAGAAAATCATTTCTGAAAGTATTTGTATGGAGTGTACCCACGTATCGAAATGAAATATGGGCGATAACTTGTTCAGACAGGAACAGAATAGAAGCTTTCGAAATGTGGTGCTACAGAAGAATGCTGAACATTAGATGGGTAGATCACACAACTAGTAAGGAGATACTGAATAGAATTGGGGAGGAGAGGAATTTGTGGCACAACTTAACTGGAAGAAGGGATCGGTTGGTAGGACATGTGGAGATGACGAAGCTGGATAGAGTAGCATGGAGGGCTGCATGAAATCAGTCTCTGCGATGAAGACCACAACAACAACTTTTAAGTTTTGGGAATACGTTTGTCTAGGTAACATTGCAGGGTCACAGATTAATATAAGTGCGAGATAAGCCATTGCATACGCGAAACCCTGGCACATTAAGAACCGGTGTAGCCGCCGGACTGTTGAGTGTAATCGTGCAAACGTACATGCATGTGTTGCAGAGGTGCCAGATGTCATTTTGTAGGGTCGACATCCACGCCTGTTGCTCTTGGTCGATTAAGGTTATTTGTGGTTGACGTTGTAGTTGTCTGGTGATGTCTTATATGTCCTCGATTTGTGTTAGATCTGGTGATTGAGCAACGAAAGCAACAAGTCGACACAATGTAGAGCATGTTCGGATGCACCAGTGGCATGTGGGCAAGCGTTACGCTGTCCAGAATCACTCCCTGGAACACTGTTCATGAGCGGGAGCACAACATGTCGAATCACGAAGGACGACTTTGCAGTCATGGTGCTTGAGATAACCACGAGAGTGCTCCTGCTATCATATGAAATCGCACCCCAGAGCATAACTCCAGGTGTAACTCCAGTATGTCTAGCACGCAGACAGATTGCTTGCAGGCCCTCAACTGGCCTTCTTATAACCAAAAAACGGCCATCGCATTGTCACAGAACCAAAACAAAATAGTTCTTATCTCAGGACCCGATAAAAGCTTTCAGGAGGCTTCCCATGGCTATCAGATGGATGCCGGACTGGAAGTCCGCCCCGAAACCTTCCCAGTTGGGATTCTCTCCACTCCACATCCAAGCCTGCTGCGACATTTGGCCGAAAAAAAAGAAAACGCAATGGGACGGCTCTGGCATGCTATGCTACTAGTTGCAATAAAAAATAAATAAATAAGCTCTGACAGACACAACGTCAAAGGTAACATTTTCGCATGAACTATCTCTACATCTCCAAATAAATACACATATCAGGCAAGGCAATGCTTTATATCCAACTTTTCAACTATGATGTAGAGCCAATTGTAAGAATTTGGAATGAAAACCAGAAAGGATCCAAAATACCGCCAATCAAGAACAAAGGCGTTGCAATAAATTGCGTAGCATTTGTCAGTTTTTTGCCACACCGTCAGATGCAGCTGTGCATGTCGATCTTCTGGAAGAGACAGCCAATGTAATAGGCTTAAGAAAATCTGCAGAGGGAAAAAATTATGACAAATACAAAAGTACTCCAAAATATTTAATGACAGCTACTAAATAAACAGAAAAGGTAAAAAAAAAAATATTTCGGGGAGACCAATTGAGAAAGCGATTTAGAAGAATCTGCTGTAAAGGAAAGGATACCCAAAATGCAAAAGCGATTGCTATAATTAAGCGCCCGTCTAAAAAAAATTAAAGTAAAACACTGCAATACAGTAGTGAAGCGAGAGTGCCTGCTTGCTAGTGAACGCCTAGTATTAAATTATGAGCTTGATAAATCAGAAATCAGAAAGAAGAATTATACGGATAATATTAGGTCCTCAGAAAAATGCAGCAATTTGTACACTAAGACCTAACGGAGAAATTTATCAGAACATATAAAATATACCAGCCACAATAAAAAAAGGGAGACTACTACTTTTTGGATGTATTTACTGAATGGATGACAATGGACTAAACCAAACGGATCTTCAAATATCTAAGGGAAAAGAAATGAACAACCACCTAGATTCAACAGGTCAGGAAAGAGTTGGAAGGAATAGCATAAGAGAAGACATTGTACTGGTAAGAGAGATTTATAGGAAAAAGTTTTAGAACTGGAAGGATTCCAAGCAAGGCAGGAGGGAAAAGCAAAATGGTGCAAGAAGGTCAGAAGACAAGAAAAAGAAACATATCGAGTGAAACAAGATGTGTACTGTTACCAATCACCATTATTTAACTCCAAGTCGCGTTTCAAATCCATTATCTGGTGCCTTTACATTTGTTAGTGTGACGTATGTGTGTGATGTGTTGCGATTTTGGAAGAACTTGTGTCACTGTCTAGTGGAGAAACAAAACACTATTTCAGAACATGGTTTTGGACTTTTTTCACTAAAACTAATGTATTTCTAACGGTAAAAATAAAATAAGTAAAATAGAATACCTCCCATGGTCGTTGGGTTCTTTCACTGTAGTAATTCATCACAGTTAGACTGTCATATTTTGTTGACAAAGATGACGTCTGGAAACTATTTTACGTGCAAGGCTCGTATAGCAAAAGAGAAACATTATCACAAAGTGCAAAGAATGTACACACAAACACGTACCTTAGTATTTACTATAAATATTTAGTTATGTTATCGTGACATCTTCAAAATGTACAATGGATTGTCCTGAGTTACAAATGTACCACCATACCAACAGCTTATACACCCTGTAAGCTTGAAATTATATGCACATCAACTAATGGCACAAATTATACATCTATCAGCATAGTTTTCAAGCATTAAACAATGTATTATCTCAGCCTTTAGTTAGATGTAGAAGATATAATCTTAAAAACGCTCTGCTTTGGAAAGTTTGCTCTCATCCAATCACTCCTTCCACTCTCTCTCTCTCTCTCCCTTCTTTTCTCTTTTTCTTCCTCTCCCTCTGCCTCCAGTTGTTCATCCCTATCTCCTAATCCCAACCAAAATAGTTATTTATGTATAATTTTACCACTGTAGCCAACTTAATTATTGTACGTAAAGCTTGCAACGTATCACCAGATTATATAAACGAGTATGAAATTTAAGCTACATAAATTTTATAGAATCGAATTTATATACCATGGGAAATACTTATTCCAGGGCATGTATTCAACAACTCAAAAAAATCTCCAAAATCCTTTAAAACTTTTTCCGTAATAATGTTATTATAGTGTATATCCTTTGTACTTTGCAATAATTTTCTCTTTTATTATATTATCCTTGCACCTAATAGTTTCCAGATGTCTTCTTTGTTTACAAAATATGACAGTATACATGTGATGTGTTCCGACAGCGAAAGGAACCAGTGACGACTGGAAGTATTCTCTTATTTAACTTTCACCTTTAGAAATATGTTTAATTTTTGTCCCAAAAATAGCCCAAAACCGTGTTCTGATATAGTGTTTTGTTTGACCACTATACAGTGACGCACGTTCCTCCAAAAACGTAACACAACACACACATATGTCATACCAACAAATGTAAATCCACCTGATGACAGAGGTTCAAACCTTTGAAACGTATCGTGGAGTCAAATATACGGTGACTGGTAACAGTATACTTGTTGTTTCATTCGATGTCAATAATAGTCACGGTAAAGCCTAAGCTATAATGTTCGCATTAAAGCAAACGTAGTGCAACAATGAAGGAATACTGGAAGAAAAGGAAAGAACAAGAAAGAATTGTAATTGGAATATGTCCGTAAATGGCCCCTACGCACAAGAAAAAGTAAAGTATTGTTGCAAGTTCTTATAACGAGAGCATAACAGCAGACATTGATCGAATTCAGAAATGTGCTAATAGGAACGCAACTCATCACTGCAGCCAATTCGAAAGTGTGGCATAAACCCTCCGGGGCCTTAAATGGGAATCCTTGGATGAAAGACGACGTAGTTCACGTGAAGCCGTGTTGGATTAATTTGAAGAACCCATTTTCGGAGAAACTCTACTGCCACCATCGCATATCACGTGTAGGGAATTTGAGAACTAGATAAATGAGTCAGGTATTTTCGAAGGCATAAAAGATTGTCGTTTTTCACTTGCTCAGTGCAAATGGAATGTGTCAGAAGATCGAAAATACTGATATGAAGTATAAAAAGTTAAAAAATTCAATGCCCAGACTGACAGATACCTCGACAGAGCCAACAACAAAATCATTTCGTTAATTCTCTTGGGCTACATGGAAACCGAAGTGTATTTTACCCATGTCGATTAGGAGGAGGAATTAGTTACAAGATTCCTCGCAGCAGCCGCATACACAGAGAAATCGAACACAGGATGCCCTGTTAGAGGAAGAGCTCTTAAACAACGTATAAAGTGCTACACGACCTAATCTTGTAAGTGAAACGTACTGTTAGTGTAACAAAAGGAAGACTGTATTAAAATAACACTACTCTGACTCGAAATTTAAATATCGTGAGCTGTTACGATTACTTGTGTTTGTCGAAACTTCTAAATATTGCAATGTAGCAAGACACAATTGATTCTATTTCTCACTCAAAAGATCGATTATTGAATCCAATCAAATTATAATTGGAACCGGTCGTGCACATGATTTTCATTAATGAGTAATCGAAAAATAAAACATGAAAATCGTATGAAATTATTCTCTCCAAAAATATTGCATACACAGAACAAGGCAAACAGATTTTGTAAAACACAATATGTACGTGTGTACAGCTGTTTACAACGCCGACCCACAACGCCAATTTACTCACAGCGCAACAATATCACGACTGATGAAATGTAATAGTAAGAACAAAGAACAGAAACACACACTTTTTGATTTGTATCAGCACAGTCACTCTTTATTCACATGATCGCAACCACACTAAATTCAGCGTACATAATTGGAATGGAAGTGCAGTGTAGTGGCAAAATTGTATATTAATTTCACTGTACAAGTTGCCAGTTGCAGTGCAACATCCATTTGTGTTTAATTTTAAGCAAGCAACAATGTGAACGGTTTTTTGACTGTTTCCTCAGAGTTTTAATTCAAGAATCAACAAAGCGCCATGATTCATGCTTATAATTCAGCACAGAGGAAGATATTTAAGTTAGCGTTAAAGTATGACACATCAACAAAAACAAAACTGTAGTGCATTAGAGCACTGTATTCTCAGTTATAATGTGTATGAAGTTACCGAGTGGTCAGTCTATAAAACTGGACGTGCCCTAACTAAGGTACAGCAGTTCCTCAGCACATTACCGTGGCTGCAGACACTGAGGTAGACAGATATTCGACAATGGACGAATGCACACTTCCTTAATTGCACTGAAACTCCTCGAGTAATGGTGTAGACATGTTCTCCACAAATACAATCCTCTTAATATTGCTCACTTACAAAATGTTCCATCACACGTGCACTCTCATTCCTCGCTATCAACATTCCCAATGCGCCGCGTCCGTGACGCAATCCATGTGCTACAATCCCTTAGTGACCACCCATAAAATAAGTGTTGTTCACAGACATTCTCCAACATAAACGTTATCATTATTTTACTACATCTTCATGACAAATGATTACAGATGTATAAATTTTCAACAAAATCTGAATGTGATATTTCACAAACGCTTAAGCTTACGTATTAAAACTTGTTGAAGTTGCGTAAACGGCCAACGGATGGCACCACAAACTTGTCACCTATCATGAACACACAGCCATATAGCAAACAAATGCGGAAAAAATAAAATAACAATATGTATGTGTACAGTCTCAGTGTTACACCTGATTGGTTGATAAAGGTTGTGTGCTGTGATTAATGCTGCTCATTTTGAACATTTATTGTAACATTTATTAAAAGAATAAGGAAACTAAAACAAAAAAAATGGCTCTGAGCACTATGGGACTCAACTGCTGTGGTCATAAGTCCCCTAGAACTTAGAACTACTTAAACCTAACTAACCTAAGGACATCACACACATCCATGCCCGAGGCAGGATTCGAACCTGCGACCGTAGCGGTCGTGCGGTTCCAGACTGTAGCGCCTGTAACCGCTCGGCCACTCCGGCCGGCTAAACTAAAACATTTAACACTGTTTTAGGCTCAGTCACACCCAACGACCTCATGGATTTCCGATATTTGGTTGCTTAACGAAGTACACTGAAGAGCCAAAGAAACTGGTACAGCTGCCTAATACCGTGTAGGGTCCCAGCGAGCACGGAGAAGTGCCACAACACGGCGTGGCATGAACTCGAATAATGTCTGAAGTAGTGCTGGAGAGAATTGACACCATGAATCCCGCAGGACTGTCCATAAATCAGTAAGAATACGAGGGGGTGAAATCTCTTCTAAACTGCACGTTGCAAATGCAGCCCAGAACTGCTCAATAATGTTCCTGTCTGGGGCGTTTGGAGGTCAGCGGAAGTGTTTAAACTCAGAACAGAGTTTTTAGAGTCACTCTGTAGCAATTCTGGACGTGTAGTGTGTCGCATTGTCCTGCTGGAATTGCGCAAGTCCGTCGGAATGCACAATGGACATGAATGGATGCAGGTGATCAGACAGGATGCTTACGTACGTGTAACTTGGCAGAGTCGTACCTAGGCCTATCATGGGTTCCATATCACTCCAATTGCACACGCCCCACACCATTAGAGATCCTGCACCAGCTTGAACAGTCCCATGCTGATATGCAGGGTCCATGGATTTATGAGGTTGTGTCCCTAGCCATACACGTCAATCCGCTGGATAAAATTTGACGCAAGATTCGTCCGACCAGGCAACATGTTTCCAGTCACCAACAGTCCAATGTCAGTGCTGGCGTGCTCAGGCGAGGCGTTAAGCTTTGCCTCGCACAGTCATCAAGGGTACACGAGTGGGCCTTCGGCTCCGAATTCCCATATCGATGATGTTTCGTTGAATGATTCGCAGGCTGACATTTGTTGATGGCTCATCACTGAAACATGCAGCAATTTTCGGAAGGGTTACACTTTCGTCACGTTGAGCGATTCTCTTCAGTCGTCGTTGGTCCCGTTCTTGCAGGATCTTTCTCAGGCCGCAGCGGTGTCGGAGATTTGATGTTCTACCGGATTCCCGATATTCACGGTACACTCGCGAAATGGTCGCGCGAGAAAATCCCCACTTCATTGCTACGTCGGAGATGCAGTGATCCATCGTTCGTGCACCGACTATAACACCACGTTCAAACTCACTTAAATCTTGATAACCTGCCATTGTGGCAGCAGTAACCGATCTAACTGCTGCGCCAGACACTGGTTGTCTTAAATAGGCGTTCCCGACCGCAGCGCCATATTATGCGTGTTTACGTATCTCTGTATTTGAATACGCAAGCATATATCAGTTTCTCTGACTCTTCAGTGTATATTGTGTGTCGAAAAAAGCAAAGCACCCAGAAGAGGAGGAAGAAAAGAGATATATCTTCCCGGGTTGTGAGGGTGTGTGTTGTTATTTCAAAGATTACAAGATCGACCCAAATTTACAAAGAGCTTGGCGGTCTAAGCTCACTAATCACTATTATGCTTCACCCCGTCTGGGCTAGATGCATGCACTGACTCGGCTGGGAAGGGTGTGATAATGCCGTAGTATCCTCTCCTGCGCTAAGTTGGCCTACAACTGTTGTGAGACGACCTTTATATCCTGGATACTGGGAATGGAACAGAATTGTCCGAGCTGGTCGCACGCGCGTTCTACCGGTTACAGATCTGGGGATCTTGCTAGCCACAGAAGTACCTAAACATCCCTCAGACTGCTCATAGACACGTGCCAGTGTGGACGAGCATTTTACTGTTGAGAAATGACAGCACGATTTTGTCGCGCGAGAGGTAACACATGAACACGCAGGACGTTCACGATGCACCGTTGTCCCATCAGAGTTTCCTCAGTCACATCCATCCGTAACCTGAAGTCATACCCGATGACTCCCCACACCATGACTCCAGGAATAAGACCGTTTTGTCCATCCTAAACATTGGAAGAATGGGTCCTCTCCCCAAGTCGGCGCCACACGTGCCAACGATGTCCATCTGGGATATTGTAGAAACGTGATTTATCGCTGAACACAATGTAACGCCGTTCATCAGCTGTCATGCTTCCCGGTCGCCGCATCGTTTCAAAGGCGGCGGTTTGAATTATGTCAACGGCAACCTACATGTGGACCGAGCGAGGTGGCGCAATGGTTAGCACACTGGACTCGCATTCGGGAGGACGACGGTTCAAACCGGCGTGCGCCCATCCTGATTTAGGTTTCTGGTGATTTCCCTAAATCGCTTCAGGTAAATACCGGGATGAT
Source organism: Schistocerca piceifrons (assembly GCF_021461385.2). Lineage (NCBI taxonomy): Eukaryota > Metazoa > Arthropoda > Insecta > Orthoptera > Acrididae > Schistocerca > Schistocerca piceifrons. Next base: position 673,131,420 of record NC_060142.1, on the reverse strand, counting down.
TCCTATGAAAGGGCGCGGCCGACGACGTCCTTCCCTATCCTTCCCTAATCCGATGGGACCGATGACCTAGATGTTTGGTCCCATCCCCCAAATCACTCAACCCACCTACGCATGAGATGGCAATTCGCCAGTTCGCCTGCTGCCAGCCACCGATCAATGGTGCGAGATGACACATGACGCATATTGTTGCAGGGAGTTCATTACTTGTTCTGGGACAGTAGGTGCAGATGTGAAGGGATTATGTTCCCTTGCAGTCCAGTTTGGGGTCACTGTCACATCCAAATACCCTAAAAATATGGATATTTCAAGATTCGACCATGCTGCCAAATGTAGGCCTTCAACGAGGCCTCTTTCAAAATTGGTCAGATGCAGATAGCAATCTGTCTCTCACGAGTACGCGGTATTGCCGTGCCCTTCGCAACGATCGCTCAACATCTGACAATGTTCATACCCCTTCTATACTTACAAAGCTTTAAAAAAAAATAAGAAAACGCTGAAGACGAATAACACACATGCACTCTGGTGGCCGTTCCATAGAAAATTGCAACACTAATCGTTTAGATACATGGCGGTGGTGTGTATGTGCTTGCCATTATGGTAAAATCATGACTCCTTTTACCAGCTTAGTAGACTGCTACCACAAAACACTTATAAGGATTACAGGAAGACCAAGCATCATTTCCAGCTGGGCAGACGCCCCTGTAGGGAACAGAAATTCTCGGGGAGCTTTGCATAAATTATCATAATCGCATTTGGATTAGGGCAAAATTTAACATAAGAAATTAAATAACGTATTTATTTACGTACTTTGTGTTACCTTTCGTGAGATTCTGTTGACTTAATGAATGTTTTAAGTACGCTGAAGCCCCAAAGAAACTGGTATAGGCGTGCGTATTCAAATACAGAAAGAAATATGTTAGCAGGCAGACTATGGCGCTGCGGTCGGAAACGCCTACGTAAGACAAGTGTCTGGCGCAGTTCTTAGATCGGTTACTGCTGCTACAATGGCAGGTTATCAAGATTTAAGTGAGTTTCAGCGTGGTGTTATAGACGGTGCACGAGCGATTGGACACAACATCTCCGACGTAGCAACGAACTGGGGATGCTCCCTAGCGACCATTTCACGAGTGTACCGTGAATGTCAGGAATTTGGTAAAACATCAGATCTTCGACGTCGCTGACGTCGGAAAAAGCTCCTGCAAGAACAGGACCAACGACAACTGAAGAGACTCGTTCAACGTGACAGAAGTGCAACCCTCCCGCAAATTGCTGCAGGTTTCAATGCTGGGCCATCAAAAAGTGTCAGCGTACGAACCATTCAACGAAACATCTTCTATATTGGCATTCGGAGCCGTGGACCAACTGCTGTACCCTTGATGACTGCACGACACTGAGCTTTACGCCTCGTCTGAGCCCGTCAACACCGACGTTGGACTGTTGATGACTGGAAACATACTCCCTGGTCGGACGATATTCGTTTCAACTTGTATCGATCGGATGGACTTGTACGGGTACGGTGACAACCTCATGAATCCATGGACTCTGCATGTCAGCAGGGGACTGTTCAAGCTGGTGGAGGCTCTGTAATGGTGTGGTGCGTGTGCAGGTGGCGTGATATGGGACCCCTGACACGTCTAGAAACGACTCGGACAGATGACACGTACGAAAGCATCCTGTTTGATCACCTGCGTCCATTCGCGTCCATTGTGCATTCCGACGGACTCAGGAAATTCCAGCAGGACAAAGCGACACCACATACCTCCAGAAGTGCTATAGAGTGACTCCAGGAACACTATTCTGAGATTAAGCACTTTCGCTGGCCCCCCAATAAACCCTCCAGACACAAACGTTATTGAGCATATCTGGGACGCCTTGCGACGTTCGGTTCAGAAGATATGTCCATCCCCTTGTTCTCTTACGGATTTATGTACAGCGCTGCAGGATTCATCGTGTCATTTCCCTCCAGCACTACTTCAGACGTTAGTCGAGTTCATGCCACGTCGTGTTGTGGCTCTTCTGCGTGCTCGCTGTTCCCTACACGATATTAGGCAGGTGTGCCGGTTTCTTTGGCTCTGCAGTGTATTTTGTTTCATATTATTCTTTATATACATAATTGATTTGGCGGAACGTTAGGCAGCAATCTGCTGTTGCTTGCTGATGATGCTTGTTATACGATAAGATATCGAAGTTGAGTGACTGTAGGAGGATTCAAGATGACTTAGACAAAATTTCTAGTTAGTGTGATGAACGGCAGCTAGCTCTAAATGTAGAACACTGGAAGTTAATGCCGATGAGTGGGAAAAATAAACCCGTAATGTTCGGATACAGCATTAATTGTGATCTGCTTGACACAGTCCCATCATTTAAACATCTGTGCGTAACAATGCAAAACGATATGAAATAGAACGAGGATGCGAGGATTGTGGCAGGAATGGCGAATGATCGACTTCGGCTAGTGCGAAGAATTCTAGGTAAGTTTGGTTCTTCTGTAAAAGAGACCGCATATAGGACGTAGTGCGACCTATTTTTGAAATTGCTCGAGCGCTTCGGATCTGTGTAGCACGTCGGATTAAAGGAAGACAGCAAAGCAGTTCAGAGGCGACCGCTAGACTTGTTACTGGCAGATTCGAGTAACACGCAAGTATTACGAAGATGCTTCGGAAACTCAAATGGGAATCCCTGGAGGGAAGGCGATGTTATTTTCGAGGAACACTATTGAGAAAATTTAGAGAACCGGCATTTGTAGCTGACTGCAGAAAGATTCCGTTGCCTCCATGTAATCTCCCCACGGAAAATTACCCTCTACCACGCAATAATTAATAATGGTCAACCAAATCATCCACATGTATTTACGTTTGAAAAGTATCTGATCAGATTTTCTAGTAATATATGCGCCGACAGCTCGTCGACGCCAAAGTATTTTTCTAGTACGTTTATTCTTTGGAACAACAGAGGTACAGAAATGTATGCTCCATGGTTATTATAGTGGGAGAAAGGAACAGCTTCGGAAGTATCGGTTGGAAGATTGTCGGATTGCTAAAGGAGATTTATTTACTCTTCTTCGCGCTAAAGCGAGCTAGGAAAGTTTGTGCCGCTAGCGTGATAAACAGAAAACGAAACATGTACGGAAATGGATTCAATATACAATTTTCCTCAGAAATAAAGTTTGTGAACATTTTATTCTAGAGTGAATGATGAATGAGTTCTCTGTCTGAATCACTGATGATTGTCTGGGCCCTGTAATTAATTGGGAAGTTTCAGCTGTGACGAAGAGAGCCTGCAATCTCTGAGTCTTTATAAATCGTCCAAAAAGGCTTCGTCCACATCTGAAAGTTTAGATCTGTCGTAAGCTGAACGAATTGTTCAAACGATCGATTTTCCCAACTGAATGCAGCGCTTAATAATAATAACAAATGCAAAGATCTTTTCTAGCAAGCCAGCCGCTGAATATTAAGACGAAGGGCTCCACCAGAGATTCTACTAGGCTGATTTCACGTAATTAATATATTTAAACTGTACACAAATAAAGGACAGAGAGAGAGCGAATGAAATTCGAGAAATTACTCAGAATCCTCCATTAGCATAATTGTTTGTCTGTCTTTTCACGGATCAGCCTAATAAGAAAACACGAGGCCCTGACTTTATTGTACCGATTTATGTGTGAGGGTGAAAGAGCGATAAAGGCGACAGATACACTTCTGTACAGACAAAACATTACACCAAGTTAGCGGCAAGCTGCATTCACATAGACTTTCATCATTTACAGATTAAAGAATTCATTATAATGGCGACCGTGACAGGACACGTTTTTGGACGTTGTTAAAATAATTTTGTTCTCTGTTTCATGTGAACTACGACGAGACAACTTAACTTGGAAAAGAGAAGAAATACTCGCAGGCAAATGAAGTCCATCTACAAATAAAACCAGCACGCTGGGCGAAGAATAGGCCAAATCTATAATTTTATATTAAAGCTTGCTAGTATTGAGGAAGTAGACGTAGATTTGAACATTTACTAATTGTGCTCATGCCAGATGTAGATTGAATTGACCTGCCCTATTTGCATTTACCTGTATAAGTACTATAAGAAAGTAGCCACAGAAGTATTCTTGTGTGAAGGGAGATATATACATATTGACTGTAGAACATTTATATGGTTTTAACTAGGGCAATGTTGAAGATGAGTCAAGCAGAGCAGAGCAACACGCAACAGCCTTCAGCTGTTAGCACTGATGATAATGAGGTAGTAAGAAGTGTTGTAGAGCCGATCGCGACAGATAGCGCAATAGAACGCCCGGTAGACACGGCTGGAGATGTAACAGCAAGTACGCAACATGGATTAGATCCATTGGTCATTATCA